>NC_043005.1:27636444-27776444 GCF_006345805.1 Octopus sinensis
AACAGCCACTCCTGTAACTCTACACACTATATTTTTAACATATTATGAAAGACTGCTGAATGTGGAGAATGAATGTTGACCCAGTAGAGGGACCAGCTATCCGAATAGACAGCTCCCTTGTAGTTAAGGCAATTAAGGGTATGAAACCATCAGGAATCACTGCTGAGATGCTTAAAACAGCTGGTTATGTGGGCTATGGCCTAGTCACCCGCATTGTAAACCAGGTAGTTCATAATGGAGTCATACCCAATGACTGGCGTAGCAACACCATAGTCAACTGCTACAAGGATAAGGGTGATGCTCTAGATAGAAATAACTACTGGGGTATTAAACTGTTGGATCAGGTGATGAAGGTCTCAGAGATGGTCATAACCCATCTCATTAGGGAGAGAATTTGCTTAGATGAGATGCAGTTCGGTTTTGTGCCGGGTAGAAGCACCACTGATGCTATATTCCTGGTCCGACAACTGCAGGAGAAGTACCTAGCTAAAGATAAACCCCTCTACATAGCTTTTGTGGACTTGGAGAAAGCCTTTGACAGGGTCCCCCGATCCCTTATCTGGTGGTCGATGCGGAAACTGGAGATTGACGAATGGCTAATAAGGGCTGTACAGGCCCTATACAGAGAGGCTGTCAGCAAGGTTAGAATTGGCAACGAATATAGTGAAGAATTCCGGGTAGAAGTAGGTGTACACCAAGGCTCAGCTCTCAGTCCCCTTTTATTCATCATAGTCCTCCAGGCAATAACAGAGGAATTCAAAACAGGTTGTCCCTGGGAGCTCCTCTATGCTGATGACCTGGCTCTCATAGCAGAATTCCTACCGGAACTAGAAAAGAAATTTCGGGTGTGAAAGCAAGGGTTAGAATCAAAGGGCCTTAGAGTAAATGTAGCAAAGACCAAAGTTATAGTAAGCAGAAAGGCGTACTCAGCACACACACCCTCGGGCAGGTGGCCCTGCTCGATATATAGGAAAGGTGTAGGTAGAAACTCCATAAGATGTACCCAGCGTAAGCTATGGACGCATAAGAGGTGCAGCAACATCAAAAGGAAATTAACTGATAAGATAGCTTTCATGTGTGGCAGATGCACAGGGACAATAGACACCACAGATACTCAGAAAACAGATTCCATCACACTCCAGAGGGAGAAACTAGAAGTAGTTGATAGTTTCCTCTACCTGGGTGACCAAGTTAGTAGTGAAGGTGGATGCTCAGAGAGTGTCACCACTAGAATACAAATAGCCTGGGCAAAGTTTAGAAAGCTCCTACCCCTACTGGTGACAAAAGGTCTCTCGCCCAGAGTGAAAGGTAGATTGTATGATTCATGTGTGCAAACTGCCATGCTTCACGGTAGTGAAACATGGGCTGTGACTGCAGAGGACATGCGTAGACTTGAAAGAAATGAAGCTAGCATGATCTGCTGGATGTGTAATGTCAGTGTGCGTGCACGACAGAGGGTAAGCACCCTGAGAGAAATGCTGGACATAAGAAGCATCAGATGTGGTGTGCAAGAGCGATGCTTGTGATGGTATGGTCATGTACTGTGGATGGATGAGGAGAGATGTGTGAAGAAGTGCCGCTCCCAAACAGTTGAAGGTATCAGGGGAAGAGGTAGACCCAGGAAGACATGGGATGAGGTAGTCAAGCATGACCTCAGAGCGTTGGGTCTCACAGAGGCAATGACGAAGGACCGAGATCTCTGGAGATATGCTGTGACTGCAAAGACCCGGGCTGCTTCCTGCACCAGTCCTGCATAGCCCCTGCCCATTCAAAGTACCTTGGATTCCAGAATATCCCGCTGTGCTGTAGGAGACCTATTGAGTCAAGTACATAAACATCGAAATAAATATCAATGGAAATAGTAGCTGTGATACCTGTGCTGGTGGCACATAAAAAGCACCATCCGAACGTGGCCGATGCCAGTGCCACCTTGACTGGCTTCTGTGCCGGTGACACATAAAAAGCACCATCCGAACGTGGCCGATGCCAGCGCTGCCTTGACTGGCTTCTGTGCCTGTGGCACGTTAAAAGCACCAACCGATCGTGGCCGATGCCAGACTCCCCTGGCACGTAAAAAGCACCCACTACACTCGCGGAGTGGTTGGCGTTAGGAAGGGCATCCAGCTGTAGAAACACTGCCAGATCAGACTGGAGCCTGGTGCAGCTCCTGGCTTCCCAGACCCCGGTCGAATCGTCCAACCCGTGCTAGCACGGAAAACGGACGTTAAACGATGATGATGATTAAGATTTCTCCCTCAAAGTTAAAGTTAGATTGTGTGATGCGTGTGTATAAAATGCCATCCTAAATGATAATGAGACATTTTCCTTGAATGTGGAAGGTTTGCAAAGATTAGAAAGAAATGAAGTACAGATGCTCCATTGGATGTGCAACATAAATGTGTATGTATGACATAATATAAATGTGTTGAGAGAAAAATTGGATACGGGAGGATCAGATGCAGCATGTTAGAAAGAAGGCTGTGCTAGTGTGGGTATGCGGCGTGTATGGATTAGGACGGTTATATAAAAGAAGTGCCGGTCACATAATGTAGATGGAGCTTGTGGAAAAGGGAATCCCAGGAAGATATGGGATGCCATAGGGCAAGCTGATCTCAGAATTTTGAACCTCATTGAAGAGACAACAAAGAACCAACATGACTGGAGATGTACAGGACTTGAGAAGACCTGCCCATCCCTGAAAAACAGATTCTGGAAATAATGTGTGTGTATACATACATCATCATCACCATCATCATCATTTAACATGTTTTCCATTACACACACACATACACACACACATAACTGCACCTCTCACCCAATTTCTTTCTCAAGCCTTTTTCACCACTCATCATCTCTATATCACTGGACCTCCTCCTCTGCCATTACCTTAATAACTGCAGTTATTAAATGAGAACAGCACTGCATGTTCCATCATCTTTTACTGTGATATCAGTTATTGTTTTCACTTCCCAGGACAGTTATCTTTTTCACTTCCCTAGACATCCTTCCATAATTCTTAATATTGTCCCTCTCCACTCACATTTTACACTGATCACTCTTCTGTCCCACCAAATTATCTCCCATTCTCAGCCATCATACATTACTTACTTTTCCATAATCATTGCATCTGCCTCTTCTTTCATTCATGCCCTGGTGCTGGTACCAGGGAAAAGCATCTGGTACCTTCTGTATAGTAGGCATTAGGAAATGCATCAAGCCATAGAAACTACCCCAAAACTGAGACACTGGAGTAAAACACAGTCGTCTGATTTGCTAGATCCTGTCAAAATGCTCAAATGAAAGGTGGACATGTATATACATATGTGTGTGTGTGTGTGTGTACATATTTATGTATGCATGTATATGTATGTGTGTATATATACGTGTATGTGTGTGTATATGTATGTATATATGTAATATATAAACACCTCACTAATGCTGATTTCACAAAAAGAGCTTGCAGTATGCTCTGTAAAGTGGTTGGTGTTAGGAAGGGCAACTAGCTATAAAAATGAAGACACGAATGAAACATAAACAACATGAGATTTCCCTGGTTTCCCATCTAGGTGAGTAGTACCCTTCAAGTATGTGCAGCAATCAACCTCTCCCAACCCATGCCAGCATGAAAAGCAGACATAAAACAGTGATGATGATGATTTATTCTAATAAAGATGATGGTATAATGTATGTATAAATATCATATTTATTTCTGTTGTCCACACTAGGCCTGAAATAGTATGTTCACTAAATCAAAGTGGGGCTTCTCGTTGCGGAACTGATGTGTCTGGCTGTCTCCGAGGTTGTGTATCTGGTGGTCAGTTCAATGGAAGTTTGAAAACAAAATCTCTTATGACTGATGATTACGATGGTTAGTGTTGGACTTGTTTCTGATGTTGTCCTCTCTCTTTCTCCACGGCACCATCTTCTTTACTACACACTCTCCTACCTAACCCTAACCTTTGCTTTCTCCTTCTGCTACATCCTCATCTCTCTTGCACTTTCTCTCGCATCCTTTAACACTTTGCCTACTGTGGGAGTTGCTGGTAACTCGACACACTGTATTCTTAACATATATATTAACTGGTGACTCTCCATGCTATATTCTTAATATATATCGTATGAGTATGGTGACTCCTTAAGCTACCTTCTTAATATACCATATGGGTCACTAGTGACTCCCAGTGATGTTTTGCTTTTATGGATCCTCACATTATTTTGGTTCAAATTATAATATTAAAATTTTAGGAAATGTACAAAATGCAGATATATAAGAAGGGTACAAATCTCTGCCATCTCCATCAGACAGAAAACAGCTCCCATCACTTTTGGAAGCATTTTTTCACACTCATAGGTGCTGAAGCATGGAACAAACTACCTGCATCAGTTGTTAGCTGCCAAGACATTACATCCTTTAAAAAACCTCCATGTTTCCTGAAATTCGCCAACACTACACCTGATATCCCCTTGCTCTCCATACACATGCACACATGTATATATCATGACTCTTACACTGTTCCCTTTCCTGATTTTTGTACATAATCCTATGTACTGCACATGCACCTTTGATGAGTTGTAGTGCACCTGAGCACTAGGCACAATAATTTCATTCTTCTTCTTCTCATTATTATTATTATTATTATTATTATTATTATCATAGTGCTAGAGAAAAGAAATGATAAATAAATTAAAGGAATTTGTAAACTGAGGTATAATGGAGGTATAATTTTAGCACTTTTTAATATGTGTGTCACCAGTGACACCCACAGCATGCAGTGAATGCCATATTCATTCTGTACTGCAGGAGTCACTGTTGATACCTATACTATAAATCAGTGTGATAGTTTACACCATGAACTAGAACACACACACACACATACACATACATATATCGACCCAGGATGACATGGGATGAGGTGGTGAAGCACAATCTTCGAATGTTGGTAATGACAAGTGGCCGAGACCTTTCATGCTATGTTGTGCTCGAGAAAACTCATCAAGCCAAGGGAAATTGTAGCCATTGTTGTTGCTGATATCATGTAAATGGCACCCATGCCGGTGGCATGTAGAAAGCACCCATTACGCTCTCAGAGTGGCTGGTGTTAGGAAGGGCATCCAGCTGCAGAAAACCATGCCAAATCAGACTAGAACCTGGTGCAGTTCTCCACGTTACCAGTTCCAGTCAAACCGTCCAACCCATAGCAGCATGGAAAGCAGCCAATAAACGATGATGATGACGATATGTAATGAAAAAGTTAAAAAACAATGCATAATTTATAATAAAATTAAACCTCATGATACAAAAGAGAATATGGTGCAAAATGGGTTTGGTAGCCACCATGTTAAAAACTATAAAAATGTTTGTGACGTTTTGGTCAAAGTCTTCCTAATTCCCTATTAACAAGGTCTGTTGAAAATGAGGAGTAAAACCATTTGTACTGCACTTAATATTTAATACTAAAATATCAGTATTTGGTCTGAACTAAAAGGCTGATATCTTTAATTCATGTAAAAGTGCATGCTGCCCACTGGAAACTGATGTGCCACAAAGGGATATGGACACACAGACAGAATATGATATGGACAAACAGGCACAATGGGATATGGAGACATAAGCAGAATGGGATATGGACACACAGAAACAATGTGATATGGACACACAGACAGAATGAGATATGGACACACAAACAGAATGAGATATGGACACACAGACAGAATGAGATATGGACACACACACAGAGAATGGGATATGGACACACATACAGAATGGGACATGGACACACAGACACAATGGGATATGGACCCACAGGCACTTGTGCCATCGAAGATGGCAACTGTTTTGTTTATGTACAACCTTTTTGTCTGTCCATTGATAAATGGTTTAATCTTCAGACTTTGGTATGATGGTTCATGACTGCCAATACTTGTAAAGGCGGTGAGCTGGCAGAATCGTTAGCACGCCGGATGAAATGCTTAGCGGTATTTCGTCTGCGTTACGTTGTGAGTTCAAATTCCGCCGAGGTCGACTTTGCCTTTCATCCTTTCGGGGTCGATAAATTAAGTACCAGTTACGCACTGGGGTCGATGTAATCGACTTAATACCTATGTCTGTCCTTGTTTGTCCCCTCTGTGTTTAGCCCCTTGTGGGTAATAAAGAAATAGGTTTAAGTGATAATTATAAAAATCTAATTAAGAATAATGCGACCATATTTTTCAAAGCTCCTGAACAAGGTATTAAATTGTATTTGGAAGTGAGACTCCAGCTTAGGAGTACAAGGGTTTTGAGAAGTATGGTGTTACTTTCTAGTTATCACTATACTCAGGACCTCTGTGGCCCAGGGTGGTAGTCCTGTCATGGGTCTCAATTATGGACCAAATACAGAAGACTGTCCTATAACTAAAGACTTAGAGGCAGGTTCTCCTCTAGACATTTATCACATAGGCCCACTGGTATGTGATCATACTCTGATGACATTTATCACACTGGTATGTGGTCATGCTCTGATGTCATGTGAACCAATTACTACTACCTAGGGTTTGCTTAGGCTTTTTTGCCTCAAGGGTTAGAGCAAGAGATCAGGAAACAAGCAGAGTAAACTGTAAAATAGCTGGCAAAATGCAATGTGAAATCACTACTGTATCTTTCCCAAAAAAAATCATGAATCTTCAGACTTTGGTATGATGGTTCATGACTGCCAATACTTGTAAAACAAGCATGGCACACGGAAAGAGAGAGAGAGAGGAAGAGAGACAGACAGACATGTAGAAAAATATTAAAATATTATTTGCGAAACACTGAAAGATTTACATAAAATTATCATTATTCCAGAAATACTTTAATTACAGTATTCATTTTAGAACTGTGAGTATATTGTTCCATTATCTAATCCTGCTTAAATTAACATAAAGGTAATTTCTTACTCCAGTCCTCTCTGGTTTTAATTCTCTCGTTCACTCTTTTCCTGTTTGCCAATCAGAGCAATGTAATTAACGCCTTACATTTTTACTTTCATTTTATTTCTTCAGCTGCCACTCACTCATTCACTCTCTATTGTTTGACAGCCTCTTCTTTCGATATTGTCTCCTTAGTTTTGCAGCAAATAACTACACAAAGCTAATAATGATTGTATGTGCATTGTTTCAAGCTCTTTATGTTTACAGAGATTTCAGCTTTTCCTTTCATCTTTCCTTGGTCAGTGAAATAAAATACTAATTAATTACTTGGATCAATTTAATCAAGTGTGTCCCTCTTCTAAATCTGAAGCCTTTTGCCTGTGTTATATGCTGTTATCATAGCCTTATATTTTCTATTGCAGCTGCCTATGATGAAATGCTAATAGGGCAATTTCTAGCTACACATGGTGCCAACAAAAACAAGGATGGTTACAGGGTAAGTAGGAAAATCTTGAATGACTCTTGTGTTTTTGTTTAGCCCTGGGTTAGCCCTGACTGAACTGACCTATTGTCAAAGCTCTTCAAGCTTTGATTGTCCTATCTTTAAGATAGTGTGTGATTATTTGGGCTGGTATACTTAGTCTTCTATGGCCTGGTTTAATATTACTATCTAAAGGCGGCAAGTTGGCAGAAATGTTAGCACACTGGGTGAAATGTTTAGCGGTATTTTGTCTGTCTTTACATTCTGAGTTCAAATTCCACCTAGGTCGACTTTGCCTTTCATCCTTTCGGGGTTGATAAAGTAAGTACCAGTTGCATACTGGGGTCGATCTAATCAACTGCCCCTTCCCCCAAACTTTTGGGCCGTGTGCCTAGAGTAGAAAAGGATATTACTATCTGGCCCTTGTGATACCTTTAGTGCCATCCACTGTACTTCCAGGGATCAGGCCAAGTCTCCAGTCTAGAAATAACTTCCTCCTTCCTGCTTTCAGTAACAGGGTCCTTAAAAAGAGGACATGGCTGCTGCCATCAGTTCAGCTAACCAAGCCATCAAAACAATTATAATTATTCTAAGACTACTTCATCTAATATCTTCTTATTTTTTGAAACTTTAGTGATTGATTTTAAGGAATATTTGGCTGCTATTTCTTACAAGTTTAGTGACCATATAGAGTCTCCTTCCTTGGCTCACTTTTATATGTTGAGATGGCTATGACTAGAGACTACTACTTTCTTCTGAAGCAGGCACAAGACAGGGGTCCAGCATCAGCACCACCAGAAACACTTACCTAAGGTGCTGCCCAGTGGGACTGAACCCAGAACTGCATGGTTGTGAAACAAACATATTAATCGCACTGCTTCACCTCTGTGCCCATAGCTTCACACTCTCTTTTGCTGGCTAAACTGGGCACAATGAAAGGGATCATACCATATTCTGTTAATTATAGGATTTGTATCATGTTGTTACATCAATGTTTTTCAAAGCAGTTAATACCTGAGGTCACTACTCCTCACAAGAATATGGATGGGGTTTGTACTTTCATCTGTCCTTAAGATGCAAACAGCACTTCCTCATCATCATCAACACTTAACATCTATTTCCCATGCTGGCATGGGTCTAACAGTTTGACAGGAACTGGCAAGGTCAGAGGCTACAACAGGCTCCATCATCTACATTGGCTTAGTTTCTACAGTTGGATGCCCTTCTACACTCTAGCTGAAAGATATAGAATACCTCATAAGTAACATAAACGTCCTAAATTCAGTGACGGCATTAATGAAGTTGTTACATGTTAATATAACATGTTAATCTTATCTTTATTAATGTATATCGAATTATACTTAGATATATACAAGATTTACACGGATAAAAGAGTTAGAACTTGTAATGCTCTTGCAGACATTTTTCTTTGGAAATTTTTGCCCACCGTACTAAAATGTTGCCCCATCTCTGAACTGAAATATAAAAAGTGTCAGAATCAAATCCACAGGTGAAACAGAAATTGTGAATGTTGCAGGATAAACGGGATCTTGAAATAGATTAAAGTCTTCTGATATAAGAACAGTTGTTATAACAGATGATGGTTGATAGTTTCTCATCAAACTTTGAAGAAACTTTAGAATATTCCCACTCCATCCCTGTAGTATATGGCTTCGTCACTGTCTTTGTAATGAGGTCAGTTGTCATAACACAGCCATTTACTTCATCAAGGTCAATTACCATGATGTGGTCACTTACTAGGGCAACACTAGTGACTGTAAATTGACTGTTTACAATGTCAAGGTCAGTAATGAGACAACTTACTTACAGTCAAGATCACTTAATGAATAAAAGGTCGATTGTTACAACAAGGTCACTTACTAGCTCAAAGTCAGTTACCATGACAGGGTATATGAATACCAGTTACAATGACATGGTCATTTCATTGGTCAGTTACCACAACATAATTACTTACTCAGTCAAAGCCATTTATCATGACAAGTTACTATAAAAAATCACTTATTAGGTCATGGTCAGGTCCCATGATACAGTTACTTACTACCTCATGCTCAAATACTATGATATTCCGCTAGGAGTAGGTCACTTACCATGATACGGTTACTTACTTAAGGTCAAGGCCAGTCACCCTAATCTGTAATCAGCAACAAGAACAACAACAGAAAATTACTATTTGTAAATCTCACAATGAGAGATATTCAGCAACAGTACTTTGGAGTAAATATTATTTGCCAACATAACATGGCAGTCCTGGTTTAGGACGAATGTTGCTGTAATTTAGCCCCAGGAGACATCATCTCCAGCTGGCTATACGACACTATCTATGACCTTATATTTTCAAACAAGGGAATCTAGCACTTTCACTCAGCTCGAAACTTTATCTATGTATCGCAATTTCCGAGTGGGGGTGCTAGATTCTCTTGTTCGAAAATATAAGGACACGGATCGTGTCGCATAGCCAGCTGGAGATGTTGTCTCCTGGGGCTAAATTACAGCAACATTTGTCCTAAACCAGGACTGCCATGTTATGTTGGTAACAATCTTTACTCCAAGAACAACAATAGTTGTGCATTTGTTCATATTTATTTCCTTCCTGCACATCTAATCTATCTTCTTACCTTTCATTGTCCCCTAATTAAGGTCCTCTGTCTTGATGGTGGTGGTATCAGGGGTTTAATTACGATCCAGATGTTAATTGAAATAGAGAAACATGTTGGTAAACCAATCCAAGAATGTTTTGACTGGATTTCTGGCACAAGTACAGGAGGAATCCTCGCTTTGGCCATAGCCCAGGGTGAGTATATCAAAGCTCTTCTTTACAGACTTTTGCACCTCTTTCGCACACACACACGCACACGTTTGTGTTCTTTTTTTTAGAGCATATTTTGAAGCATTGAGAAATTTGAAAATAAATGTTTTTATGAAGTTACTCTATTATAAATATAGTTATAAATAATATAGCTGTAAATAGTAACCCATAATGTTTGGTAATAAAAATACTCCTTTACACAGAAAAAAACTGCACAAAGTCATCCATGGTCAAAATCATATATTATGAGCTATTATTTATTGTTACAGTTGCATCTGAATAAATTTGTGATAACACTTGTAGAGATACACATATATATATAGAATTATTTGCATATACACAGGTACACATGTCTACAGAGTCACTTCTAAGTAGATTTACCTGTACATGTAGAGTTTCTGATCACTGTATAGCAACATGTGCAGCACAAAATGTTTTTCTTTCTTTGTTTTTTGTTTTTTTTGGTGGTGGTGGTGGTGGTGGGGTCTGTAGAATGGTCTGTGTTATTGGCTGTTGTTTGTGTATAGAATGAGATGTTCTTTGAGTAGCAATCTTCTATGGACAACAATGCAATGGTATATGTAACCAGCACTGTCTTTTTGTTACATCTGCTTGCTGATAGAAAAACTGATTGGTTGAGAAAGAACTCAACATATTCAGCCACCAGCTATAGACTGCATGCCAGAGATCACATCACCAACATACCACAAAATATAGTTTTCTATTTTTCAAGAAAGCTTCTCCACATATGCTGACATTTCACAAAATGTTTCTGGAGATATTCTGTCCACCCTCTTGGATGATTGTCTACATCTGCTACGTTGACCATTCTGTTGTTACTTTTGATAGGTCACCTCTCTGACTGGTGTATCAATAAGTTGGCATCTTTTATGCAATGTGATTTAACTCTAGTCTATGAAATTCTTTGTCCTTCTCTTTTGGTTCTTGGAGACATTGGCATCACCTGATTCACACAATTTAGATTCCCAAGATTTCTTGCATAAATAAGGATGAGTCACTTGAACACTAATTTCATGAATCCAACAATTTTTTCAGACATTCAACTTGGTAAATCTCTATGACCCATGGTAATGACATAATAAATCAATTGTATAAAGGCACAAAGGATGTCCTTAGTAAAATGCACCATGTTGCAAACATTTGTGCCAGATCTCTAGTTTAATCCCATAATATCGGGTGATGTAAATTTACATGCACTGTGTACTTGCTTTGAATCAGGTGATGAAAATATATGCAGCCCTGTCTGCTGCGGTTTTGTACCTGTTTGTGTCTTGGTTGATATAAATATTTGCTAATACTCAC
This sequence comes from Octopus sinensis, assembly GCF_006345805.1. Lineage (NCBI taxonomy): Eukaryota > Metazoa > Mollusca > Cephalopoda > Octopoda > Octopodidae > Octopus > Octopus sinensis. The sequence goes on from NC_043005.1 coordinate 27,647,967, forward strand.
AGAATTGATAATAGAGGCCATCGTGCAAATTTCAAGGAATCTGATAGTTTTGTTAGGTTCTTCATGTAAATATTTCTAACTCAGTTTGAGACTTCATCACCATAATAGTATAAAAGCAGCAGTTTTGGCAGTTGCACCACCATTTCCACTATGACTTCCTATCAAATTCGCATACGTTCAGCAAATTCTTCTGGTCCTTCACGGAATTTACAATTGCATCCAGCCATGTCAGTTTCGTTGAATTTATGGCCCTAACAGTAATGACAGTTTGCATAAATAAACAGTGCATGCTTCAAAGCAGTTGATGTAAATATGCACTGAACCAATGTCGTGCACTAATTGCTGATCTTGGCCAAGATGGTTACCATCTGTGCAAACTAGTTGCCTGATAAAAAAAAAAACATTCTTGTGGAGTTAAGGATACATCCCCTTCCCTTGCTCCCACTAGTTCTGAATGCCCTGTAAAGGGTCATCAGCTCTGTTTTCTCTCCTGGTTAAAATTAAATATGAAATAGGTTTGTCTCTTTTCTTCCTCCCACTTTTTTCTTTTACATATTCTCAAAATAAACACCTCGCCACATCCTTTCTGCCCACTTCCCTTCCGTTTTCTCAAATTAGAATTTTTTATTCTGTGCTCTACTCTGGTTCATCGTTTCATTGCAGGTAAACCGTTGAATTATTGCAAAAGTTTATATTTCCGGATGAAAAATGATATATTTTCTGGCAAACGACCATATTCTTCTGACAAACTCGAACAACTGCTGAAAGATGAGTTTGGTGAAGACACTGTCATGTCAGATTTGAAACGGCCAAAGTAAGAAACACACACACACACACATAAATATATATAAAAACACATACATAATTAACAAAATTGATAGAGATAAATAAAAACCAATCATATTTTATTGATATAGTTGGAATACTTAATGTGGAATTCATGAAAAGCACCATTCGAGCATAATCATTGCCAGAGTCGCCCTACTGGCACATGTGCTGGTGGCATGTGAAAAGCAACATTCGAGCGTGGTTGTTGCCAGTGCCACCGGACTGGCTCCTGTGCAGGTAGCACGTAAAAAAACACCTTTTGAGCAGGATCGTTGCCGGAACCACCTGACTGGCTCCTGTGCTGGTGGCACGTAAAAGCACCCACTACACTCTTGAAGTGATTGGTGTTAGGAAGGGCATCCAGCTGTAGAAACTTTGCCATATCAGATTGGAGCCTGGTGCAGCCTTTTGGCTCACCAGTCCTCAGTCAAACCGCCCAACCCATACCAGCATGGAAAGCAGATGTTAAATGATGATGATGATGATGATGATGATAATGTGTTTCATAGATACTAGTTCTTGCATTGAAATTTGGCTGGAATTTAGTGAGTTTTCGCCTTCTGTGAGTTTTAGCACTCTGCCAAATCCAATTTGCTTATGTTTCAGCACCCTTGATGCTCAAAATCATTTCAGGTATTTATGAACCCCATTCAATAGCCACGCAAACCCCCAGGAGCCGATATTGACTGTTTAGTCAACTCCTGCTCTAAACCAAATTCTTAAGAGAAGAGCAAAGTGAAACTATTTACTCAGTCATTTTTGTTTCATCTCTCTGTAAAGTGATTGGTGTTAGGAAGGGCATCCAGATGTAGAAACCCCAGGCCAGAGCAGACAATGAAATCTGGTGCAGTCATAGGACTCATCAAATCCTGTCAAACCATGTAACTCATCTCAGCAGGGGACAGGAAGTTAAATGATGATGACAACGATGATGAGTTAACCCTTTTGATATTTACTTGCCTGAGACTACACTTCATCATCATCATCATCATCATCACCATCCGCTTTCCATGCTGGCATGTGTTGGACGGTTTGGCTAAGGACTGGCAAGCCAGGAAGCTGCACCAGGCTCCAATCTGATCTGGCAGAGTTTCTACAGTTGGATGCCCTTCCTAACGCCAACCACTCTGAGGGTGGCTGGCATTAGGAAGTGCAGTCAGGCAGTGGAGAAGTCAGATAGCACTGGCATCAACCATGCCCGAATGGTGCTTTTTACATGCCATTGGTATGGGAGCCAGTCAGGCAGCACTGTCATCAGCCATGACAATGATTTCACTTGACTCAACAGGTCTTCTCAAGCACAGTTTATTGCCCAATGATTGAAGGGTCGTTCAGTTAAATAAACTTCCCGTTTTAAAGTGATCTAAATTAAAACTTACCATCAAAGTTTTATTCTTTTACTTGTTTTGGTCGTTTGACTCTGGCCATGCTGGAGCACCACCTTTTAGTCGAAAAAATTCGACCCCAGGATTTATTCTTTGTAAGCCTTGTACTTGTTCTATTGGTCTCTTTTGCCAAACCACTAAGTTACAGGGACATAAACACCATCATCAGTTGTCAAGCGGTGGGGTGTTGGGGGGGGGGGCAAACACAGACACAAAGAGATACAATAATTTATGTTAAGATTTTTATAATTGTATTCTTATCTCATATGTATTGAATTATAATGTATATATGTATGTTATTAAGGTTCTCGTTTTTGTTAAATAAATAAATAAGTCAACATTCTAATATCCGAAAGCTGATCAACCAACTAAATCATTTCTCCATTTTCTTATTTGTATTATATACATATATATATATATATATATACTCGCTTCCACAGGCTTAGCCAATACCGCAGGATGAAAAACATCAAGCTAAGTTCCCGACCTGTTTCCTCTTTTCATTGTTTTTGCAAGCCTTATTATTATTGTATCCCCATCTAATAGCGTTATCGTTGTCTTTCGTCTTAAATGCTAGCTGAAGCATAAAAACTTTCACTCACAAAAACTTATTCACACCACCGCAAAGCATTCATCTCAATCCTGTCTTCTTTCTGCCGCCTAAAACCTCATCTTCTCCCAATGCGCAGTGTCACTATGTCTCTCTCTCTCTCGCTATGTGGTGTCGGTTTCCTTCTGTTTTCACTGTCTCTCTCTCTCTCTCGGTATATATCCTACCTTCACTCGCTTCCACAGGCTTAGCCAATACCGCAGGATGAAAAACATCAAGCTAAGTTCCGACCTGTTTCCTCTTTTCATTGTTTTTGCAAGCTTATTATTATTGTATCCCCATCTAATAGCGTTATCGTTGTCTTTCGTCTTAAATGCTAGCTGAAGCATAAAAACTTTCACTCACAAAAATTATTCACACCACCGCAAAGCATTTCATCTCAATCCTGTCTTCTTTCTGCCGCCTAAAACCTCATCTTCTCCCAATGCGCGGTGTGTCACTATGTCTCTCTCTCTCTCTCGCTATGTGGTGTCGGTTCTCCTTCTGTTTTCACTGTCTCTCTCTCTCTCTCGGTATATATCCTACCTTCACTCGCTTCCACAGGCTTAGCCAATACCGCAGGATGAAAAACATCAAGCTAAGTTCCCGACCTGTTTCCTCTTTTCATTGTTTTTGCAAGCCTTATTATTATTGTATCCCCATCTAATAGCGTTATCGTTGTCTTTCGTCTTAAATGCTAGCTGAAGCATAAAAACTTTCACTCACAAAAACTTATTCACACCACCGCAAAGCATTTCATCTCAATCCTGTCTTCTTTCTGCCGCCTAAAACCTCATCTTCTCCCAATGCGCGGTGTCACTATGTCTCTCTCTCTCTCTCGCTATGTGGTGTCGGTTCTCCTTCTGTTTTCACTGTCTCTCTCTCTCTCTCTCGGTATATATCCTACCTTCACTCGCTTCCACAGGCTTAGCCAATACCGCAGGATGAAAAACATCAAGCTAAGTTCCCGACCTGTTTCCTCTTTTCATTGTTTTTGCAAGCCTTATTATTATTGTATCCCCATCTAATAGCGTTATCGTTGTCTTTCGTCTTAAATGCTAGCTGAAGCATAAAAACTTTCACTCACAAAAACTTATTCACACCACCGCAAAGCATTTCATCTCAATCCTGTCTTCTTTCTGCCGCCTAAAACCTCATCTTCTCCCAATGCGCGGTGCGCCCCCCCCCCACCAATACCGGTGAACACTGTTCTCACCATCTACACCGGATACTCCCTCTTATGTTTCTCTATCTGTGTAACTATTTATCAAATTTCTCTATCTATCTATCTATCTATCTATCTATCTATCTATCTATCTTCATTCGTCTAAAATCAAACTTCGTATCTTCGCTTCGCGGTGCACCCGCCCTGCCCACCCCCACCACCAATACCGGATATCTCTATATTTTGCTCCATCTATACCGGATGTCGCTTCTCCCACCACCATTATAGGTGTCTACTCTTCGAACCCCCCTCTTCAATACGCTATTTCACCATGCATTACCCCTCTCTCGATATCCTACGTTCTACTTGCCTAGAACCTGTCATCATTTCTCTGAACCACCCCTCCCCACTGGTGCTCCCCTATATTTCTGCACCCTCCACCCCCACATAAAAAAAGCACCATCCGAACGTGGCCGATGCCAGACCCCTCTGGCACCTGTGCAGGTGGCACGTAAAAAACACCCACTACACTCGCGGAGTGGTTGGCGTTAGGAAGGGCATCCAGCTGTAGAAACACTGCCAGACTAGACTGGAGCCTGGGGCAGTCCCGAGCTCCCCAGACCCCGGTCGAAACCGTCCAACCCGTGCTAGCGCGGAAAACGGACGTTAAACGATGATGATGATGATGATGATATACACACACACACAACGCGATTCTCTCAGTTTCTGTCTACCAAATCCACTCACAAGGCTTTGGTTGGCCTGAGGCTATAGTAGAAGACACTTACCCAAGGTGCCACACACTGGGACTGAACCCAGAACCATGTGGTTAGGAAGCAAGCTTCTTACCACACAGCCACGACTGTTAAATCTTGAGCGAAGCATCAACTTTTAATAATAATGAAAAAGTTATTTTTACTGAATTCTTTTAATTGAAGCAAAACCTTTGTATTTCAACAGATATAATATGATAAGCAAAAGTGTTTAAGCCAACCCAATTCCCCTCCCCCTCTTTCACCTTCTCCTCTTCTTTCTTTTCCCTTTCCAAACTTCTCACCAAATTGTTTCCTTTCTTGATTTATAAATATTTCTGTTACCAGGGTGATGGTGACAGCTGTCATAGCTGACCAGATTCCACCCAAGCTGCATCTCTTCCAGAATTATTCTTACTCATTAGCGTTACCCAACATAGAGCAACAGCCAGAGGAGACATCTATCCATGGTAAGTATGGGAGACAATTTTGGTCATGTTTCTTTTTTTTTTTCTAACCTCCTCAGTGAAATTTGTCTCTTCCTTTAACTTGCTGAATTGGTCATGATGAACAAATCTGTTGGAAAATAACAAGAAATGTTTGTTTTCTATAAGCAAAATAGAATTGTTCAGAAATTAAATAATTCCAAGATACCATCCACACACAGAAAAAATTATCTTTAAGTCCCACTGTCCTATAATTAGAACACTAAATGAGAACATTAAATAAGCTATATCACATTGTCTCAGTGTCCTATTTATAGGACACCGAGTATTTCCATTTCTACTTGAAATAAAGGAGTTTTAACAATTATTTTTTTCATTTTAACCTATTTTCAATCATCTGTAAAAATTTAAAAGTAATATTCAGAAATTTAAGTACTCTGGGACTTAATGAGTTAAGCAAATCAGCTTCAAAATGGTTGTTTAACATGCTAGAAATAGCTACTAAATCTCCTTCAAATCATACTCTCTGTCTTATAGAAAGGAAGGGCTCATTTGACAATGTAATCTCTTATATGCCAAAAAGATGGAATCATGACTGGAATGTCTTTGAGCATGGATATTTTAAACAATAAGATCAGTCATGTAATTCCTTTACCACAAGAAACCTGTTCTATCCTGGCCATTTTACCATCCTAACATAAAACTTCCCCCATTTTCTACTGTAATCCAAATCAGTGAAAGGGATCTAAGACTTGCAAGCTTCAAGACAACCTCATAATTGCAGGTGCCATGAAAAAGAAAAGCACCCAGTACACTCTGTAAAGAGATTGGCATTAGGAAGGGCATCCAGCTGTAGAAATCCTAAGCCAAAGCAGACGCTGGGGTACGATGCAGTCCTTGGACCCATTGGTTCCTTTGAATCTACTCAACTCTTGACAGCATCAAAGATGTATGTTAAATGATGATGATGATGATGATGCTAAATGATGATGATGATTGTTCAATGTCCACTTTCTCTGCTGGCATTGATTGGCTGGGTTGTTGTAGTCTGAATCAGTTCTTATTTGGAGCTACTGTTTCTTTTTCCTGAATGAACCAGATGACCACATCCCACTCTTAGGTTCCAGTTCCTAGCTTGGTCTCAAGGAACTGGATGCTCTTCCTATCCACCAACTAATATAAAAAGGTGTTAAATATATAGAATAAATTAATTGATTAATCGGTGTAGATTTGGTTAATTTATGTACAGTTACATGGCTTATTTTTTTTTTATCTTCTTTATGTTTCAGCCCAAAAAGTGTGGCATGCAGCTCGCTGTTCAGGTGCTGCTCCAACATTTTTTCGAGCATGTGGAAAGTATTTAGATGGAGGCCTGATGAGTAACAATCCAACTCTTGATACCCTCACTGAAATCCACCAGTACAACCTTGCAGAGCAACAAAATGTAATTTGATATTTGGTTACTTTGAATTTGTTAGTGATTGTTAAATTCCCATTAGACTCACTCACACACAACTACATGCACATACATATTGTTGTTTTATGAAGAGAATGAGTCACACGCATGGTTTTGGGTTCAGCCCCACTCTTTACTCTTTCTCTTTTACTTCTTTCAGTCATTTTACTGTGGCCATGCTGGAGCACTGCCTTTAGTCGAGCAAATCGATCCCAAGACTTATTCTTTGTAAGCCCAGTACTTATTCTATGGGTCTCTTTCACCAAACCACTAGGTTATGGGGACGTAAACACACCAGCATCGCTTGTCAAGCGATGTTGGAGGGACAAACACAGACACACAGACATACATATATATATATTCAGTTTCTGTCTACCAAATCCACTCACAAGGCTTTGGTCGGCCTGAGGCTATAGTAGAAGACACTTGCCCAAGGTGCCATGCAGTGGGACTGAACCCAGAACTACGTGGTTCATAAGCAAGCTACTTACCACACAGCCACTCATCGTCCACAGCACGACATCTTCGACAAATGTCTTCTACAATAGCTCCAGGCTGGCCAAAACCTTGTGAGTAGATTTGGTAGATGGGAACATCTACATTATGAGTTCAAATTCTGGTAAAGTCATTCTTTTGGGGGTCAATAAAATAAGTACCAGCTGTGCACCGGGGTCACTGTAATTGACTAGCACCCCTCCCCCCACTACTCTTCCACAAAATTTTAGGTCTTGTGTCTACACTAGAAAGAATGTATGTGTATCTGCATGCATGGGGTGGTGCCAGTGTGTGTTTATGCATCTCTGATTCTTGCTTACAAATATTTCATGACATCAAGACACTGTTATATAAACAATGTTCTTAATTTCCACCATTCCATAAAAATGAGTCCAACCGAGAGAAAATTACTTGCAAACAGGTGAAGGGCTGGGGACATAGAAAACCTACCTTAATAAATTTGGCCTGACTCATGCAAGCATAAAAAAAATTGATGTTAACCCTATCACGCTGTGTTCCCGTTATGTTGGGAACAGCCTAAATGTAATCTCTACTGGATTCCCATTAAAGTGATAACAAACAAGAAAAAGAAGATAGAATTCTAAAAACAGACAACCGCTCACATTGTAGCTTTGTAACCAGGTGTGTTTATGGCTCATTGTTAATAGTAATGAAACAAGTGTGTGATGACCCCAGCTCTTTGTCTGGTAAATAAACAAGGCCTTGACTCTTTCCAGTCAAGGAAATTATTGATGACATTCTTTGGGTGAAGAGTTTACTCTTCTGTAGACATTGAGAGTGATTTGGACAATGAAACATTAACTTGTGGTTAATGAAGAAAAAATTATTATTATTAATAATTTTATTATTATTATTATTATTATTATCATTATTATTATTATTATTATTGATGTTTGACTTTTGCTATGTATTTGACTCCAGAGACCTCAAGAGACAAGTTGGAAGTTCATGTTGGTGTTATGCCTAGGGTGCTATATATTTGGTTTTGTACATAGTGTTTATTCTAGAGAATGTTTAAGAAACCATAAGGAAATTATGAGTTTATTTTTATTATTATTATTATTATTATTATTACTAACATCATCGTCATCGTCATCATCATCATCATCATCATCTAAACTTTCGATTTTGTTTTCAGAACCGAGAGACACGACCAGTAGGTTGTGTTGTATCACTTGGCACCGGACGTAAACCTGTTGTTAAAACCAACAGTATGGATGTTTACCTACCTGAAAACTTCCTTGATATTGCAATTTGTGCTGTGAGAAGTTTGGCACTCAAAGACCTCATTGTCCATCAGGTAAATCTATAAACTTTCTCTCTCTCTCTCTCACACACACACACACACACATACACACACACAATCAATAAGGAAGCCTTTACCTGGTTATTCAACTTAGAGATTGAAATCAAATTTCTTTCAAACCATTCTTTATCTTAAAAAGGAAAAGAAAGATTAGATAATGCAGCCATGAATATATCATCTGAAAATAGGGCTGGATAGTCATGGCTGGAGTTCTTTGATCACCCAGGCCTAAACAACCTCCAATACAATCAACCACTGTGTTGTCATTGTAATCATCATCATCATCATCATCTTATTCATTGTCTGAAAAGATATTCACTGAATATTTTTTCTTTTTTTAAATCTTTTTTTACTTGTTTCAGTCATTGGACTACAGCCATGCAAATGCATTGCTCTAAAGGGTTTAGTTCAAGAAATCAGTCCTAATATTTTAATTTAGAGTATTTGAAAGTTCAAAAACTTTTTTTTAAAAATTCATTTCCTTTCCTAAATAACTTCTGATATGATGATGATAAAAGCTGTTCTGAGTTCCGATTTCACCAAAATCAATTTTGCTTTCCATCATTCCGTGGGCAATTCAGTCAATTACAGCCCTGTCCCCATATCTTTTCCTGGCTTATCTATGTCATGTCTCAGCTCCTTCCCACAGCTTAGAGACGCAACACTTCCCTCAACACATGTCCTGTTCCAAGTACTGCTACCAATTGTGTACTTCCTTAGAAGTTTGGTATTTGCAGCTTTTCATGCCAGAATATTGCTTTCTTTGAGACAGTGCCACCTCTAACCGAGCAATTATTATGTGCTGATGAAGGGAAATAACCCAGAAATCACGATACGCAGATATTGTTTTGAGCTGAGTTGGGGTGCTAGATTCCCTTGTTCGAAAATATAAGGACACAGATCGTGTCATATAGCCAGTTGGAGACAATGTCTCCTGGGACTAAATAACAGCAACATTCATCCTAAACCAGGACTGCCATGTTATGTTGGCAAATAATCTTTACTACAGTCCCAATTGTATTGATCATGATTCGTACATTCACTTTGAAGTGGTGTGGATGCATTTCACTGCCAATGCTAGCACTAGGTACCTTTTGACTTTCTTGTTCCTTGTCTTCTGGTCTGCAAGTATAGCTACATCAATGAAGGTCCATTCTTTGAACTCCTTCCATAGCAGAGTTATGTTGCAGCTTCTTATCTGTATAGATTAGAATATCCCACATAGGTTTTATGTGGTCATTCTCTGCTACTGGCAAAGGTTTGTTCTCATACCACTTGTTTGAACATTCTAGCCCTTACTTCCTGCACAACTTCCAGTGTATTTGCAATACCACATTGTCATAGCATTTTTTTTTGCTCCTTCTGGGCCAGTTTTGAGTATCCACTAATTATATTCCTGTCTCAGATGATTTTTCACATAATTTACACAAAGGTGATAAGACTACTGTCTTATCAATGCTGCACTTGACTGAGTTGATCCATAAAGCTTGTTCTTGAGCAGCAAAGATCGATCCTTCTATATTCTTTTAAAAAAATCTAGGTCTTAACCATCGCTACGTTCTCGGTTCAAATTCTGCCGAGGTCAACTTCGCCTTTCATCCTTTCAGGGTCAATAAAATTAAGTACCAGTGGAGTACTGGGATCAATGTAATCAACTAGCCACTTCCCTCAAATTTCAGGCCTTGTGCCTTTAGTAGAAAGGATTATTATTATTATTATTATCATTATTATTTATTATTATTATTATTATTTGTAGGTAACCAACACTGATGACCAACCTGTCCAACAAGCGAGATCTTGGTGCAATATGTTGAACATACCATATTTCCGATTCAACCCTCCACAAAGTGAAGACATCCCATTGGATTGTCAGGACAGTGAGAAAATTGTTGATGTCATGTGGGAAACTTTGTGTTATTGTAATACCCACAAATCAAAATTTGAAAATCTTGCAACTATTCTAATGAGTAGATAAGATCTGACTGCATTTTATTTGGAAGCGGGGTGGATTTCTTTTTCTTCTCCATACACACACACAAAACAAAGGAGAAATATTGAACAGACAAATATTTTTTAAAATTTTGTTGAGAATATAAATAGTAAATAAGATATATTTTTCATGGAATTTATATCTAGTTTGTAAATGTATTATTCTATTTGGTAAATTGTGATGCTATAAAAATAATAAAGTAAATATTGACTTATGTTTTCTCTCATTTATTTGTCACAAACAGGGTATGTACTCCACATTTAGCCACAAGATCCTATATATATATATATATATATATATAGATAGATAGATAGATAGATAGATAGATGTAGATATTGGCACCAAGCAGTGTTTAGGCTACACCAATGCCAAAACGAGACGACACTGCATAGTGCCAAAGGTCCCAGCAATGCCATCACTATAAGGTACCACACAAATGGAAATATATATAAAAGAAGGATTGAAAATGCAATTTTAAAGATGTTTATTGACTTGTGGGTTGGAACCTACAATCATGGTTTAGAGGTGAATTCCTATGTGATGGGTGGTATTCGCCTCTAAACCATGATTGTAGCTTCCAAGCCACAAGTCAATAAACATCTTTAAAATTGCATTTTCAAACCTTCTTTATATATATTTCCATTCATGTGGTACCTTACAACTTAACTTTGTTATATATATATATATAATATATATATATATATATATATGTGTGTGTGTGTGTGTGTGTATGTATATATATATGTGTGTATATATATATGTATATATTATATACATATACATACGTATATATAAACATGTGTATATATATATATATTTGTATATATATATAAATATATATATTTGTATATATATATATATATATTTGTATATATATATATATATATATATTGTATATATATATATATATATATATATATTTGTATATATATACATATATATATATATATATATATATTATATATATATATATATACACATATGTATATATATATATATAAACATGTGTATATATATATGTATATACATATCTATTTACATATATATATATACATATATATATATATATGTGTGAGTGTGTGTTTATACATAGGTACACACACACATTGGATTTGTTTTTGATGCTGTATTCCTTTATTTGTTTTTTTTGCCCCCTTTTCTATGTTGATTTTTTTCCATATCTGGCAAGGCTCAGGGGACACACAGCACCCCACCCCCTTCACCTTGTATTCAGAGCCTCACAGCAAATTGCTTCCTTTGATCTCGACCTCAGTTTATCTGGGCAATGAAACAATGGAGTCTCCCTTTGCAATGTGAACTTAGCAAATCTTATCCATGGGGCTTTTATTTTGTGTGTGTGTGTGTGTGTGTGTGTGTGTGTGTGTGTGCATGCGTGTAGCAGAAACAAAGATTTTTAAATTTAAAGGGAAAACAAAAACCTGAAGCAAAAGAGAAATGAAATGTTCACATACACACACACACATATTCACACAAACACACAAAAGCTGTAATTTTTTCCCACATTCTGTGTATTTCTTTCTATCTTGTCTCTTGTAGAAAGATATTTATAAAAAAATACTCCAGAGACATCATGTCTGCAGATGCCTTCCACCCGACCAAACACTAAATGTTTCTTTAAGCTGACTCAGTCAATATTATTTTTGCTCTCGTTGCTATTATAATTACTGTTACTATCATTGTTGTTGTCATTCGTCTTCTTCTTATCATCATCATCATCATCATCATTGCCCATCGCTATGTTTCGAGTTCAAATTCCATTGACTTTGCCTTTCATCCTTTTGGGGTCAATAAAATAAGTACCAAATTGAACACTGGGGTCAATGTAATCGACTCGTCCCCACTTCCCCCAAGCTACCCTTGTGGCAAAAATTTGAAATTATTATTATTATTATTATTCAGTAGTTTTATTTTTATAGCATGCTTTCACTTCACTACCGAGCGCAGCTCTGTGTGCCTTGGGTATGTGCTGTGATTTGTTGTGATGCTCTGATGGTTATTGTATGGAAAGTGTTCTGCGTAGGATGTGTGCAGTGCCTAGTAGTGCAATTTTCTGTATGTTATATGTGTTTGTAAGTCCTGGTGTTTTTGTTATGTATTTTATTATTATATTATTATTATTATTATTATATTATTATTATTATTATTATTATAGATGTCGCATAGTATACAATATCGTGAGGTTGTTGATTGAAGATATTGTACTTATCGGGGGTTCGTACTGTTTCACAAGTCACAACAAGGACCTCAGACAGACACTACTTTATGCAATATGCGTGCAGTTCCAAGTAATGCCAACTTTTGCAATACACCTAGATTGTTGGGTATTTCTAAAGTTCACAGATGTTTTTTTTCAGATTGAGTGGTATTGAACCTTTATGTTCGACTCTCGTAGCTGCGACATCTTAGCGATCTCAATTCTCAGGTCTCCATATTTATCAACTTTTTCTCTTTCTTTCATGATGATATGTTGATCTGGCACTGTCACATCAATTATTAGGCAATCTTGTTTATCCCTCCTAAAGGTTACTATATCCGGCCTTCGGTGCTCTAACACTTTGTCTGTCTACCTTTTCCAGTGTATGTTGGTACCAAGCACCTCATATCCATACTTAAGGCTTCAAGGTTGACTCTGCCTTTTATCCTTATGGGGGCCGGTAAAATACGTACCAGCTAAGTATTGGGGATCAATGTAATCAACTTTTCCTCTCCTCGAAATTTCAGGCTATGTCTGTAATGGAAAGGATTTATTATTATTAATATTATTATTATAATCATTATCACCTCTGCCTTAGCAAAGGCAGGGATATTGTTTTCCGTCATGCTTGTTTGTTTGTCCATGGACAAGATATCTCAAGAACTGTTGGATGCATTTGGATGCAACTTTCAGGGATGTTTGGCCTCATTACTGGCACAAATTGATTAGGTTTTGGGATTGATCCGGTACTATATAAGGATCCTGGATTATTTTTCCTGTTTTTTAACTTAATTTTTGAGAGCAGAGTTTATTTCAGATATTCTCATTTTAAACATCATCTCTGGCTAATCATTGAGAGGATGTTGGTGTTGCCTCCAATTGTTTTTATCACCAATTTTTGTAATGTCCTTTTGTCACCCTTGTGGAAAATAACAAACCAAGTAACAAAGTATTACACCCCATCTCCACACCCTTCCTAAGAGAAGATCTCAATCAGCTTTCCACAGAAGGCAACTGAAGTTTATGAGTGACCTGAGCCTGGGAGCAATTCTTAACACTGATAAAGAAACTTCTAGAACATTTTCAGGCTAATCATCATCATCATCATTATTATTTAACGTCTGCTTTCCATGCTGCAATCTCATCTGGCAATGTTTCTACAGCTGGATGCCCTTCTTAACACCAACCACTCCAAGAGTGTAGTGGGTGCTTTTTACGTGCCACTGGCACGTCCATTGTCCATGCTGGCATGGGTTGGACCGTTAAACCTGGGCTAGTAAACTGGAAGGCTGCACCAGGCTCCAATCTGATTTGGCATGGTTTCCTACAGCTGGATGCCCTTCCTAACGCCAACCAGTCTGAGAGTGTAGTGGGTGCTTTACATATATATCCAACTTAACATGAATGTCTCATTAGAACACCAAATCCTGCATTATTAGTCTTGAGAGATCGTCTCATATAGACACTTGGTGCATAAAAGCACACACATAAATAGTAGATGAGAATTACCTGCCATGGGCCCTGGAACTCTCATATCATGTGATTTCATTCTACTGGAAACTGTCAGTGAGAGGCATCCGGTCTCCACATGTCAGTCAAATTTTGCTGCTATGATATATAGAATATAAGTATCGTTTTAGACACTGATGTCGCAAATAGGCAGCAGGCTTATTAAAAATTAATTATTAGCACCGGAAGCAGTATTAATATCAAAAGGTTATTTTTGTATCCAACTTAACATGGATGAATTGTTAGAACACTGAAATCTGCGTTATTAGCCTCGAGGGATCCTCTCATATAGGCACTTGGATTTGACTGGCATGTGGAAGAGGAGGAGGGGAGAAGGAAGTTTAGTGGCAGGTGTATACATCATCATCACTTAATATTCGTTTTCCTGTTGGCAGGCTTCTTACAGTTTCCACCCACCAAATCCACCCACAAGGCTTTGGTTAGCCTAGGTCCAAACTAAAAAAAAAAGACATTGGCCCAAGGTGCTGCACAGTGGGACTGAACCAGAAACCATGTTGTTTGGAAGCTAGCTTCTTAATCATGCAGTCCTGTCTACTTGAAAATTATCTATTTGAAAATTCCATTTACACTTCAAAATTATAAACTAGAATGTTATTTCAAGTTTACACAGACAGGATAAAATATCATATTATCTATTTGAACAGATAAGAATTCTTCTGTCAGCCTCCCTTCCAAGTTCTCTTCTTAAAATGAAGATCTAAGTGAGGGTCTCTTGGTGCTGTCCCAGATAAGAGACTGCTTTAAAAATTAACAGAGTTGAATTTTGACCAAATTATATATTTTGACTGGAAACAATGTGCATTTCATAAGATTCGCCCTGGTTCAACCTCGTTTTTCTTATCAGTTGAAAAACTTTCAGATTACATTTCTGATATGTCTGTTTGTGTGTTTTGTTTGGTGGATGACTGTGTAGAGTAGAAATGGGCAATTGTATTACATATATGCCTGCTTGTATAGCTAGATAGATAAATAGACAGATAGATAGATAGATAGATAGAGAGACAGACAGACAGACGGATAGATGGATGGTTAGATAGATATATGGATGGATAGATAGACAGACGGACAAATGGATAGACAGACGGACAAACAGATAGACAGACTGATGGCCGGAGAGACAGACAGGCAGATAGATAGACAGACAGATAGATAGATACAGACAGATAGGTAGATAGATGGATACATGGATGTGTAATATATCATCATCATTGCAATAATCGTCATCATCATCATCATTCATCGTTATTGTCATCATCATCATTGTCGTCACCATTGTTTTAACGACCACTTTTCCATGCTTGCACAGGTGTGATGGAAGTTGTTAATATTCCACTGCTAGATGCATTTCCTGTGGCCAACCCTTGCCTCATTCCAAGCAAGATAATCTTTTCACTTGGCCAGACATGTTTTCATCAAAGATTGGAATCAAGAGACACCACTTGTATAACAGTGGTGCTCATTTACAACTATCACACAATATCAAGACAAGGAAACACAAACACACACAACAGGCTTCTGTCATTTTCTTGTTTTTAAATACACTACAATATCTCAGGGCTATAGTAGAAGATGCTTAAAGTGCCATCTTTATCTATATCCATACATACACACACACACACACACACATACATACAAACACACACACATACAAACACATACACATGAACATACACACACACATACACATATGTGCACACACACACATGGATGCAAGAGGCAGGTAGAAACACAACAAAAAGACAAAGAACAAGCGTCTTCTTATTTAACTCATTTTATCTCTAACCCAGCAGAGATATGATGAAAGACGTTCCAGCCATGGCAGTGCCACCTCTTTATGAGGCACAGTTTATCAAGAATTACCATATCAAATATGCCTTTCTTCTTTTAAAACAGTAAAATAAGATTTAAGAGATTTTGCTGCTGTTTCCAGCATGTGGAGACCTACCTCGCTAGTTTGTTTATATACTTGTTTTTCTTTACACCAGGATCAAAGACAATCCCTTCATGACCACCATTCTGGAACATCTAGTACTACCTAATGTCTTCCCTCCTATTTCAAAATGGTGGAGGCGCAATGGCCCAGTGGTTAGGGTAGTGGACTCGCGGTCATAGGATCGCGGTTTCGATTCCCAGACCGGGCGTTGTGAGTGTTTATTGAGCGAAAACACCTAAAGCTCCACGAGGCTCTGGCAGGGGATGGTGGTGATCCCTGCTGTACTCTTTCACCATAACTTTCTCTCACTCTTACTTCCTGTTTCTGTTGTACATGTATTTCAAGGGGCCAGCCTTGTCGCTCTCTGTGTCACGCTGAATATCCCCGAGAATTACGTTAAGGGTGCACGTGTCTGTGGAGTGCTCAGCCACTTACACGTTAATTTCACGAGCAGGCTGTTCCGTTGATTCGGATCAACTGGAACCCTCATGATATATTCATGGAGCAGGTAAACAACACAGACAGGGTTAGATTCATGTGGCGTATTTTATCATGTGATATGTCATCATCATCATCACCATTGAACATCCACTTTCCATGCTGGCATGGGTTGGATGATTTGACTGAGGACTGGCGAACCAGATGGCTGCACCAGGCTCCAATCCCATCTGGCAATGTTTCAACAGCTGGATGCCCTTCCTTATGCCAACCACTCTGAGAGTGTAGTGGGTGCTTTCTATGTGCCACTGGCATGGGAGCCAGTCAGGCATGGGTTGGACGGTTTGACCTGGGCTAGTAAACTGGAAGATTGCACCAGGCTCCAATCTGATTTGGCATGGTTTTCTATGGCTGGATGCCCTTCCTAATGCCAACCACTCAGAGTATAATGGGTGCTTTACATACATATATCCAACTTAACATGAATGTCTCATTAGAAGAGTTTTCCTGATGAAGACTCTTCTGGAAGATTTTTAGGTTAATCATCATCATCATCATCATCATCATTTAACATCCGCTTTCCATGCTAGCGTGGGTTGGACGGTTTGACTGAGGTCTGGCAAGCCAGTAGGCTGCACCAGACGGTATTGGCATCGACCATGCTCGAATGGTGCTTTTTATGTACCACCAGCACAGGAGCTGGTCAGGTGGCACTGGAATAGACCACATTCAAATGGTGTTTTATACATGCCACCAGCACAGGAGCCTGTCAGGCGGTACTGGCATCAACCTCCTCTCACAGGTAACATACCCAAGTAATCTGATAACTATTCCATATGATTGAGATAATATATAATAAATTATTTTTCCCACCCCAACAAAAAATTCCCCTTTATAGGGATATCTAGTAACAATCTGGGTGTTACTTATTCTTATTGACAGCTATGGTGACCTGATGTAATATAGAATAAACTGTTCTGCTTTAGAAACACTAACAGAATACCAGCAGTAGGTTAGAACTCACAGACTACATCATCCAATAAGTCCATCTGTGCCACCTTTATGAAACAATCAATGTTTGATCTTATTTTCAGAATTGTTAAGTGAATCAGAGACCAACAGTCTTTAATCCTGGATAAGTCATTAATCAGTCACATCAAGAGTGAAAGTGAAAAATGTAAAACTTTAAGTCAATCAGAATTAGTAAAGGGTCAGCATTTCTTACATTCAGAGATCAAATCCTGAGATCAACTTTGCAGTCATTCCTTCCAAGGTCAATAAAATAAACTACCAATGGGAAAAAGTTCAGGGAACTATTACCTCGACAACATAAACCACAACATAAACCTGCTAGAAATCATATACAAATCTCCCTCAGATCACACCCTTGTTCTCCTAAAAATAACACCCTGAATAATTCAGTCTAAGGTAGATTGTATCATCTAGTAAGTCAAAGAAACTGTAAATGAACAAGGGTGTTTCTGTCAGAGTGAAGGGCAGATTGTATGATGCTTTGGTATGAAATGTAATGCTGCATGGTAGAGAGACATGGGCTTTGAATGTGTTAGGTTTATAAAGGCTGGAAAAAAAATGAAGTGTATTTGAATGGTGGAATACAAGTGATCTGAGAGACAAAATGAAATACGAGACGTTGGGTGTAGTAAGATCTGCAGAAAGAAGTGCCAAGTACTGAAAGTGGATGGAATCTGTAGAAGAGAAAAAACAAGGAAGCCATGGGGAAGTGACGAAGGTTGATCTCAAGATGCTGAACGTTAAAAAGGACAGTAATAAATTGTGAAACAAGGTTCTGGGGGGAAGACTTACCCACCCTACCTTCCAAGTATGGAAAAATGCATTTAAAAAAATGACAATATTGATGGAAATTGGGATGTTTATATCTACAGATGATTCTCTTGACCATTTTGCCTACTGCACTCTGATTCTCTCTCCCATGGCATCACTTGTGT
This sequence comes from Octopus sinensis, assembly GCF_006345805.1. Lineage (NCBI taxonomy): Eukaryota > Metazoa > Mollusca > Cephalopoda > Octopoda > Octopodidae > Octopus > Octopus sinensis. The sequence goes on from NC_043005.1 coordinate 27,666,483, forward strand.
AATGAGGCTGTTCATTTACAGTTTCTTTGCCTTACTTTTGGGGGAGGAGGCCAGTCGATTAGATCGATCCAGTACGCAACTGGTACTTAATTTATCAACCCCGAAAGGATGAAAGGCAAAGTCAACCTCGGCGGAATTCATGACTTAAATATTGGAGCCACTCGTCCAACGATCGGGGCGATGCGCAAGCGCGCACACACACACACACGCCACATACATTTATACAATAATCGTTCGACCTACAAAAATAGCAAGCCTCTCTCCGATCCCTTTACAACGTCTTAAAACAGCAACTAAGAGAAAATCTCGTCCGACATGAATTGTCTAAATAAAAAGCGGGAATAACTTAGGTCATATATCTGCTCGATCATGGCTGACATGGAAGTTAAACAACAGCAAATCAATCCATCCTCGCCGACCAGCAATTTTTCCTCTTCCTGCCTTCATATTTGGGAGTAGACGCGTGCTCATGTGTTTATAGACATTTGAGGACCGAAACAACTTCATGTCTGTCAACATTAAGTTTCCAGTTACCGCAACTCTCGAATTTATTTATTATCTTCTCAGAGTAGCCTCCCTTGACCAATGTGTTATTTGGTAACCAGGAAGTGACGTCACACCGTGCCATGTTGTGTTCCTAAAGAGATTTGTCAATATGGTAAGTTGTTTAAAACTTTCTCGACTTCTTATCTTCTAAAATTTATCCAAATTTAATTATTAATTATTACGATTAATTATTTTCTACAGTGTTTTGTTTTTTCTTTAAACGGTTTCCTATAAACTGGGAAAACGATATCTCCCGCCAGATTATATTGTCCCAGGGCGTTTGCTTGTCCTTAAAAAGTCTGCAAATGACCAAGTAAGAGACCTTATTTCTGGGGATTGATATGTTACTTGGTAGTATCGAACTATTGTATTACTGTTATTACTTTAGTAGCTAAAATTCAAAGCTGTAGGGTGGGGGTTGTCCTCGGATCTGGCCTGTTGCAACAGACGACACCTTATACTTAGCGATGTGAAATAAAAACTTTTCAAACTACAAAGTAAATAACCGTGTACTTTTTTTTTTGCCCGTGTCCATGGCAGTTTGTGTTGGGGTTAGAGTTGAGTTTCAGAGCTTGCTTTGGGGTTAAGTTTTAGGGTCAGGGGGTTATGAGATGAGTAGTTACGGTTGGAAAGCCGTAATTCTGTTGAAATTCCCAGATTATGAGGTATGGAATACCCGCTTAAAGATAGCCAAGGTAGTCAGTGGTGTTAGATAAAGAGACAGATTAAGACAACAGAATGGTCGCTATGATGGGCTTCCTCATAGTTTTCATTGTTGCCGTAAGAGCTAAAGCAAGTTTTGCATGAAGAATGACCCAAAATTTCCCTAACAACCATTCAGAACATGTACAAGTTAATTCCTTGATGCATTAAAGTTGTGATGCCAAAGGTGGACCAAGTCCATCTTATAACTTTCATTTAATAAGATGTTTCCAATACATTGTCCAATCCCATGCCACCATGGGACATGAATGTTGCATGTTGGTGACGATGATGTTTGTGTTTGCATCTCCTTGCCTTGACATCATGCAATAGTTATGAGTCACTGTCATTTCCAATCTTCTGAGAAATCATATCTAATAATGGGAAAATGTTAACTTCTTTGGAAACAAGAAGGGAATCCGGACATGAAAAATATGCCTTAACAAATTTTGTCTGACTCATGCAAACAGGGAAATATGGACCTTAAAATAATGATCAGGATTGATATGGATATATTAACAAAATATTCTGTTTTGAAACCAATTGTTATTTGACTGTTGTGAGACTAAAATATTGTATGTTATTAATAATAATTATATACCCTGCTCCATCATCTAATATACGAGTATCTCTTTTTTCTGACTCATGGATTTTTTGACACTCTGTGTGTGTAGTCAAGTATGCACACACACACACACAAAATTATCAAAAAACTGCTCTTGTTTCTGTTTGTTAGATGCTCTCACGTGCTAAACCAGCCACAGGGGCTGGTAGGATCTCTGCTATCAAAGGTGACAGAAAGACACAAGAACTGCCCAAATTGGAAGATTTCTTACAGAAGAGAGATTATACTGGAGCTATTACTCTTCTTGAGGTAAGTGAACCCATAATTACATCTCTGTAGAATATTCCTCTCTTCGCACTAAAGTTAGGTATACCAAAATATATTTCCATATTTAGTCTTTTGTACTGAATTCTGAATGTCTGCTCCAAATTCTTGGTAAATCAGACCGGATAACCTGAAAGACCTGCATCGAATACATTTATCTCTTGTCAGTTTCTTTTTAAAACATGTCATGATGCTTAGAAAGTAACATCTTACTGCCATATTACTGTTGTTTATAGAGTTGCTATCAAGAATACACATGGGTAAGCTAGTTAAAATATTAACCCTTTCATTACTGTATTTATTTTGAGATGCTCTGTTTCTTTCAGTTACTTTAAATATAATAAAGAATTTGGTAAAATAACTTAGTTATTATTCAGTTAGTGTTAGGAGCATAAATTATGACTAAGGTTTGGTGGAAGATTGTAATTCAAAACTTATGAAAACAAGATATTTGTACTCAGAGCCAGAGCCAGTTTCAGCCGGGTTGGTAACAAAAGGGTTTATGTTAGTCTGAATCTGTTAAGGTTGTTGTTACATCAAGCACAACTTGAAAATAAAATATGGATCTACAGAATGCTAGTTCAGATCTCAGTATTGTTATGTTGTGCTTCTAAGCAAGACAACTAACTTTGGTTGTTGTGGTCTGCCTGACTGGATAACAAAAACAGGCTCCACCTTCATCTCATGCTTTGCCAGAGTAACAAGGCACTAAACATCCTTGCCTGGACTGACATAGCAATAAACCCTCTTGAATCAATCTCACAATATGACAGTTAAAATAAGCAGAAAGAGAGAAGGCCATGTTGATAAACAAAGTTTCAATCAATAATTACTAGTGGCAAACTGGCAGAATGATTACTGTACTGGCCAAAATTCTTAATGCCATTTCTTATGGCCTTACATTCTTTGTTCAAATGCCTTTGAGGTCAGCTTTGTCTTTCATCTTTTTTAGGGTCAATAAAATAAGTACCAGATGAGTATTGGGGTCGATGACATCACCTTACTGCCTCCCCTCGAATTGCTGGCCTTGTATTAAAATTTAAAACCATCATTTTGTTAATTGATAACTTACAGAACCAATATTAAATCTTGTTTTCTCACTTAAAGAAGAAAGATTTCTTTGATCTCAAGAAAACCAAAGTTTATCTAAATTTTCAAAGCTTTTATACAACTAAAAGGTGAAGGTTTCACACTCAATGGCAGACTTTCATGGGGTTAACTGCCGACTGATGCTGGTATTCATTTACACTTTGTAGACTGAAACGACATGAAATGCCATGATCAAGGACAGAATGTATCACCTGGTTTTGTAATTGAATTCACAACCTAATGGTTGTAGAAAATTACTATTCGTAAATCTCACATCAAGAGATATTCTGCAACAGTACTTTGGAGTAAAGATTATTTGCCAACATAACATGGCAATCCTGGTTTAGGTTGAATGTTGCTGTAAAAGAAAAAAATATATAAGGACAGAGATCATGTCATATAACCAGCTGGAGGTGATGTCTCCCGGGACTAAATTACAGCAGCATTCTTCCTAAACCAGGACAGCCATGTTATGTTGGCAAATAATCTTTACTCTAATGGGTGTAAGCCCAACACTCTAACCACTGAGCCACACTACTTTACTTTGTGTGTAATCTATAAATGAAGAATTCTATTGCTGTTCTTTGTTGTTTTATTGTCCAGTTTAACAGGTCCAGTGGCAAAACTGATATTGATACTGACCTATGGATAGCCTGTTGTCTCTTCCACCTTGGTGACTATAAAGGAGCAATGGAGGTAAGTTTTCACAGTATTATTTGATGTAGTTTATGGCCAATTATCCATTATATGCAATAGAAGCAATATTAGGTTAAAATAACCATCTTTGTATCATACTTAATGTAAATATATCATTTAAAGGTAAATTTACTGTTTTTAAATACAGCATGTCCATGAGAGATGTTATCTCTGGATGAATACCACAGTAAATTTGTCCTTCAATGATGTATTTACATCAAGTATTACACATAGATGGCTGTTACAGCTAATTATTTTGTTTATCTTTAGTAAGGGTTGTTGTTGTTTAACACCAGGTCAGTCCTGATTCACCAGGCCTTATGATCATCCAATTGTTTATTCAGTCATAATATATCTAGGAATGCATTATCAAATGTATCCTTCTTTGTTGTTGTTTATTATCTGAGCAACTCTGATCCATCAGATCGATGGTATTCCTTCTGTAACTATTCTGTCTTTTATTTAGACATAATTTATCTAAGAATATATCATCCAGTGTGTCCTTTCTGTTTTAAGACAGTAGGTGTGATTTGAAGGGGATGTGACTGCTGGAGATTTGGCTGCTATTTTTAACAGGCCAGGTGACCCTATCGATGTTCCTTTATTGGCTTGTTCAGCTAGTGAGATGTCACAGCAAGCGAAATTTGAGACAAATCATTGCTATTATTATTACAGTTATTACAGAAAGGCAGTGAGCTGACAGAATCGTTAGCACAATGGGCGAAATGCTTAGTGATATTTCATCTGCTGCTACATTCTGAGTTCAAATTCCGCCAAGGTCGACTTTGCCTTTCATCCTTTTGGGGTCAATAAATTAAGTACCAGTTGCGTACTAGGCTCCATGTAATTGACTTAATCCCTTCCCCCAAATTCAAGACCTTATGCTTCCAATAGAAAGGATTATTATTATGGTTATTTAGTTATGGTTCTTTACATAAGTTCAAATCCAGCTGAGGTCAGCTTTGTCTTTCATCTTTTTGGGTTGATGAAATAAGCATCTGTTATTTCCATACTGGGGATTGATTTTATTGACCACCCACTCTCCCGAATTTCCAGGTCTTGTGCCTATAATAGAAACATTATCATTATTACTATTATTATTGAGTGAGAGAGCAGTGCATGCCATCAAAGTGACACTGGGGTACAAACATGCAAAGCCCAATATACCCATCATGACTACCTGTCTGATGAGGGTACACCAGGCACATACATCACAGCTATATGTGCGCAGCATGGTGGTCTCATATCAAGATTAACAGTGCATGACTTAGAGGTGGGGCTCAGTTTGAGTTTTCTTCAGGTCAAGTAGCCCATCCTGCTCAAAAGGTCCCTGAATAAGGGTTGTTTAAGAGTGACTTATTGAAACCCCCAAAAATTCCTTTCAACACATTGGCTATAATGCTCCCCCACTACACCTGCTCATGATCAGAGATACACATATCGTCAGCCAGTAAGGGACATGCTCAACTGGCTAAGGTCAAGCAACTGACAAGGAAATCTGTGGTATTGAGTAGAATATTTGCTGTAGCCCATCTTTTATACCAAGACAAAACAATGTACATGATAACACTTACAATCAGTCAAGATCAGAAGCCATGAGAGCCACTGTCTGGAGCTGCATCAGGGTTTTACTATTATTATTATTATTATTATCATTGCCTTTGCACAGCTTCTAATGCTAGAGATGTACTAAGGTGTCAGCTGTTCATTACCAGTGAACTAAGGTAACACCCCTTATTTTTTGAGCACCTTCCAGAGTATTCAAGTGGTTGCAAGCAGTGCTGTTTTCTGCAAGTGCTCTACCCTTATTGCAGTCGCTATTTGTTCCACGTGGTTCTCAAGATTTTTGCTCACTGTTCCCAGGGCTCCACAAGTTATTGGTACTACTACCACCTTTTCCATCGACTACAACTGCTTAACCTCCCAAGCTAACCTGTCATATCTATTGACTTTTCTTTCTTCCTTATCACATACCTTGTTGTCAGCTGGGCATGCTATATCTACGATCCAGCATAGTTTGCTTTCTTTCTCAATTAACTCTATGTCTGGCTTCCTATTTTCTATCTCATGGTCGCACTGAATCATAAAATCCCACAGGATCTTTGCATTAGCATTTTCAATGATGCCTTTGGATTTATGGTTGTACCAATTTTTTACTGTCATCATCATCATCATTATTATTATTATATGTTTGGGTTTTGCTTTGCATTTGTACAAGTTGACTCCAAGTCTCGCCCACAGACCTCAAGAGACAACTAGTTAGAAGTTCATATTGTTATGCCTAGGGTGCCATATATTTGGTTTTGTACATAGTGTTGTTCTTGGGAATGTTTAAGAAAACATAAGAAAATTATAAGTTTGTTTTAAAATTTGAGATTACATAGACAGTATTTTACGTAGGATATGGACAGTTCCCATGAGCACTATCTTTTGAATTTCTGCCATTTTGGGGTTTCCTGGTATCTGAGCTAGGTAGCAATCAGCCCCTTTTGCATTTGTGATTATTATTATTATTATTATTATTATTATTATTTAAGGCAGTGAGCTGGTAGAATCGTTATCACAGCAAAATGCTTCATTGTATTTGATCCATCTTTACATTCTGAGTTCAAATTCCACTGAGGTCTTGCTGTCATCCTTTTGGGGGTTGATAAATTAATTACCAATTGTATACGAGGGTTCACGTAATAGACTATTTCTTTCCCCAAAAATTTCAGGCCTTGTGCCTTTTGGTAGAAAGGATTATTATTGTTATTATTATTATTATTATTATTATTATTAATCATTATTAGTAATAGTAGTAGTAGTAGTAGTAGTAGTAGTAAGATGGTGAGCTGGAAGCATTATTAGCATGTTGGGCAAAATGCTTAGCAGCATTCCATCCGTCTTTACATTCTGAGTTCAAATTCCGCCGAGGTTGACTTTGACTTTCATTTTTTTCTGATTGTCTTAGATTTACGAAAAGGTGACAAACCGCAAGGAATTCCTCCCAGAAGTTTGGAATTATTTAGCTTGTGCCTATTTTCTTCTTGGAATGTATCCCGAGGCATACGAAGCTTCTAAGAAAGGTAAGAAAATGCTCATTTCCCTATAGAAGGGACATTTTTAAAGACCAAATATTCCTGCTGTCAGTTTATGTATTTATGTATTATCATGAGAAAAATATTTGAATAGTTCTGCAGTTACAGTATAAATGAATTACTGGAGTATGGACGTTGGATCTGCAATAATTAGTGTGTGTATAAGCTAGTTAAGGAAGTGAAAAGACTGCTCTTGACATTGGCAAATCCTGACTAAATGCTTTGTGATTTATAGTTACATATATTTATGTTGTGAGTTCAAATCTTACTGGAATTGTTTTTGCCTTTCATTCCTCCTGAAGTCAATAAAATATGTACCAGTCACATATTGGGATCGATTCGATTGATTATAGCCTCCACTTAAATTTTGTGATCTCTTGTAAGGAATTCATCACCTTCATCATCATCATCATCATCATCATCATTAACATCAGCATCACCATCATCAACACCATCATCATCAGCATCATCATCATCATCATCATTTGTATTATTATTGGACAGAGAGCTTGAAAGTGATAGGAATAGTAGAACAATAAATTAAGAATGTTTTACAGTGTTTATTTTCAAATATCTATGCTCTGAGATCAAATCCTGCCGAAGTTAAGACTGTCTAATAAGTAGCCATTTCTGTTGATAAAATCTTTAACCTGAAGAGCACTCCCAATGAGAAACTTAGGGTAGTAAGTCTCACTGAATATCATTACTGGGTAAAAAAAAATTATATTTATGTATGTATGTTTCATCACCATCATTTACTGTCCATTTTCCATGCTGTCGTGCTCAGAGTTTGACGAGATCCAACAGGTTCAAAGATGGCATTGTGCACCGCTATTTTTTTTGGGATGAGTTTCCGCTGCCAGATGCCTTTCCTGACATCACTCATTTTACAGTGTGTACGGGATGCTTTTTTTTTCATGCTACCAGCACTCATGAGGTTACCTTACAGCTTGCAAAATTATGAACCCCAAGGGAGGCAACTTTATGCAAGGAGATAAGGGGTTAAAGTATGAGAAAAGGGGCCAGAGCAGAATGGGTTTCTTTGCTGTATGACTGCTCACATTTTAGAAGGGAGTTGGGACTGATCAGGATGGCGATGAGAAGAGATAAAAATAGTGGTAAGGTGTCTGAGTGAACCCTCAAGTTATGAAATGAGCAGACATGAGTGAGGATAGAAGAATCGAGAGTGTGGCAGGGTAGGGGCTGTGAATAAGTATATTTTTTTCTTTTACTTGTTTTAGTCATGAAGAATTTTACTTGTTTTGCCATGAAGAATTTTTAGTCAAATGAATCAACCTCAGTACTTTATATATATATTGTGATTTGTTTATTTTTCTTCTATGGAAAGGTCCCAAAACAGGTCTACAGAACAGGCTGCTGTTTCACCTCTCCCACAAGTTCAGTGATGAAAACAGTTTGATGGATTACCACCAGAATCTTCAGGATATTCTTGAAGACCAGTTGTCCCTTGCAGCTATACATTACTTACGTAACCATTACCAAGAAGCTATTGATGTTTATAAGAGGATCCTTCTAGACAACAGGTAAGCCTATCCACAACACTGTTCAGTGATCTTTACAACAATACTTAGTGCCCTGTGAAATTAAGTAGAATTCATTTTGTACAGTTCACAGGTCCTTATTCATCCCTGGATGAGGACAGCTGGGTGAAAAAGTGTCACACTCCAGCAGTAGTGGGAACCTGTGGAAGAGGTAGACCCCAGAAGACCTGGGATGAAGTGGTGAAGCACGACCTTCAAACGTTGGGCCTCACCAAGGTAATGACAAGTGACCGAGACCTTTGGAGATATGCTGTGCTTGAGAAGACCTGGCAAACCAAGTGAGACTGTAACTCTGGCCTATGCCAGTGCAGCATAACCAGCCCATTTAAGAGCACTTTTCATGATTATTGGACAATAAACTGCATTTGCGAAGACCTGTTGAGGCAAGTAAAGTCATTGTTGTGGCTGATGACAGTACCCCCTAATTGGCACCCATGCCAGTGGCACATAAAGAGCACCATTCAAGTGTGGTCGATACTAGTGCCGGCTGACTGGTCTCATGCCAGTGGCACATAAAAAGCACCATCTGAGCATGGTCATTATCAGTGCCACCTTACTGGCCCCTGTGCCGGTGACATGTAAAAAGCACCCACTACACTCTCAGAGTGGTTGGCATTAGGAAGGGCATCCAGCTGTAGAAACATTGCCAGATTGGATTGGAGCCTGGTACACCCTCCTGGTTTGCCAGTTCTGAGTCAAACCGTCCAACCCATGCCAGTGTGGAAAGAGGACATTAAGCGACTACGACAATGATGATGATGATGATTATTATTATCCTCATTGAACCTTTTTGGTGGTCCTGTTTCTATGCAGTGTAATTAATATGTTTTTGAAAATAATCAAACACAGACGTAGTTAAAATGGCTGAAACCGTATTATTTATGGTTAACTAGCATTCAGAACACGACTAACAGTAAATGTTTTAAGGAACTGAAATCTCACATCATTATCATTCAGATGTTATAATGTATTAAATATTATTGATTTAATATTGAGGTTTTTACCAAAACTTGTTTTTAAATATGAATACTCTACCATCTTTCCAGCAATGATGACTTTGGCCATCATTTTTAATTAAATATCTCCACCACCTGTGGACCTGCTTATGAAATCAAAAAGCAGTGGAGTTCCCATAACTTTTGGAAACTTTTTTTTTCCACTTAGAATTATTGAAGCATGTAATAAACTACACACATCAGTTGTTAGCTGTCAGGACCTTCTTCAAAACTTGCCTACATTACTTCTGACAAGTCTCGGCACCTTTCCCGTTTGTGGGTCTTTTATTCTTCACTTTGCTGTCTTTTTGTCTTTTGATCCCATGTCCATGCTTTTAGCTTTCATTGCTCTTTCTCTCTTTATTTGATTTCTGTGGCTACCTTATTCCCCTTCTTTTAATCTTATCCAGTGAGGTGTAGTGACCTGAGCTTTATATACAATAAGCTCATTGTTATTATTATTATTATGAAGGTGGCGAGCTGGCGGAAACGTTAGCATGCCGGGTGAAATGCGTAGCCGTATTTCGTCTGCGGCTACGTTCTGAGTTCAAATTCCGCCAAGGTTGACTTTGCCTTTCATCCTTTCGAGGTCGATAAATTAAGTACCAGTTATGCACTGGAGTCGATAGAATCGACTTAATCTGTTTGTCCTCTCTATGTTTAGCTCCTTGTGGGTAGTAAAGAAATATATTATTATTATTATTTTATGTTTGACTTTCGCTTTGTATTTGTACAAGTTAACTCCAAGTCTCACCCAAAGACCTCAAGAGACAACAGGTTAGTTCATGTTGGTGTTATACCTAGGGTGTTATATATTTGGTTTTGCACAAAGTATTGTTCTCGAGAATGTTTAAGAAAACATAAGAAAATTATGAGTTGGTTTTAAAATTTGAGATTACATAGACAGTATTTTACGTTGGAATTGGGCAGTTCCCATGAGCACTATCTTTTGAATTTCCTTCATTATTATTATTATTATTAAATTTCTATAATTTTGAATTACAAAGACAGACTTACTGTCAAAATATCGTTCAACCAATAAAATATGTATTACAATCGAATCGTGCTCTTCATCTTAACTGTTTACCTTTGTGAAGAGTTACATCAATCCTTTTAAAATTATTATTATTATTATTATTATTATCATTATTATTAGCAAGCCAATTAGCTGACAGAATCATTAGCTTGTCAGACAAAATGCTTAGTGGCGTATTTCTTCCTGTCTTTATGTTTTGAGCTCAAATCAGTCAGTCTGTCTTTCTCTCTCTTTCTCTCTCTCCGTCTGTCTGTTTTGTCTATCTATCTATCTATCTATTTATTTATTTATTTATTGTAGAGATTACCTGGCGTTGAATGTCTATATAGCCCTGTGTTACCATAAACTGGATTACTATGATGTCTCACAAGTAAGTACTTCATATATAAAATTGATTCTCGAAAGAAAGGCAGACAACAGATTAGATGTAGGACTACCATCGGTCAAGGTCGACTGTACGTCTACATATGCATTTACAGACCAAGCCTTCTCCTCTTCACACCACTGATGTTAACCAACGGAAAGGCCACTGACTTTGGTCAATACCACTAGGCATCAGTGTCATCACAAGCATTGCTCTGATGGAATTGGTAAAACTGTTTGAAGGCTGGACAAGATATCACAAGGCATCATCTTGACCAACCTTCCAAATGTCCTCACAATCCACTGCCTTGGACTTGCACTTTCTTTTTCTACCTTTGCATGATTTGAACTCAGAATGTGGACAGTTGGAACAATTACCACTCTGCATTCTCTCCAACATTCTAACATCTCAACCAATTTCTGACTGGATATATATATATATATATATGTGTGTGTGTGTGTGTGTGTGTGTGTGCACACCTGTGTGTGAGACAGAGAGAGAGACTGTGTGTGTGTGTGTGTGTGCACGCATGCGTGTGTGTGTGTGTACACTATATATATATCATCAGCATCATCATCGTTTAATGTCCACTTTCCATGCTGGTATGGGTTGGACGGTTTGACTGAGGACTGGTGAGCCAGAAGGCTGCACCAGGCTCCAATCTGATCTGGCAAAGTTTCAACAGCTGGATGCCCTTCCTAGCGCCAACCACTCTGAGAGTGTAGTGGATGCTTTTACTTGACACTGGCATGAGGGCCAATCAGGAAGTTCTGGCAACGGCCATACTCAAAAGGAGGTGTTTTTTATGTGCTACCTGCACAGAAACCAGTCCAGAGCCACTGGCAACGAACACGCTTGAATGTTGTTTTTCACGTGCTACCAGCATGGATGCCAATCCATGGTCCTGGCTTCGATCATGCTCGAATGTGCTTTTAACGTTGCTCAGATGTGCTTTTAGTTGTAGCGTGTGATCTTATCCAGGCAGATGTTTGTGTCACATCTACTTAATACTACAGAACTAGAACTAAGCACAGAATGTTCAGCTATTATTTAAAAAGTTTCTCCTGGGATTTCGTACAGGGGTTAGCTGTTAGCTTCATAGAATACTGTTAAGTCTTCATATCCTTGCTGGTATGTTAAACTGTTGTGTGTCCAAATTTGGCCAAATGCGTTTTTTTTTTTTTTCAATATCTAATTTTGCTTGCAATCGATGGTTCTTTTGGTCAAACTATCATATCTCCAGCTGCTTCAGATGAGAATTGTCAAAGTGTAGTGCAACAGTTTAGCATTTTTCAAAAGTTTAGTAAGTCCCATATACGACAGTTTTGCAGAAATATTGCTGACTAAAAATATCATAGATGCATGGAATTATGATTTTAAGCACCCAACAAAGTATTGCTAAGCTGAAACTGTTGCTAATGTAAAAGGAAATGGAATGGCAAAACTATTTTTTCGTTTCCTGAAAAAACAAATATTTTTGACTTATTACACTTTTGCATAATAGCAACAATATATATATATATATATATATATATATATATATATATATATCAATCTGTGTGTGTGTGTGTGTGTGTATGCATATTTATCTTGATATTATTGAAAATAATATTGGTATATCATCGCCATTGTTGTTGTTATTGTTGTAGTTGTTGTGACACTGCCATAAGTTTCCCTCTCTCTATTTTCTGCTGACAGGAAGTGTTACAAGCCTATCTCCAACAGTATCCAGACAGCGCCATAGCTTTAAATTTGAAGGCCTGCAACCATTTCAGACTCTATGATGGCAAGGCTGCTGAGGTATGGTTCCATCTCTATCTCTACACAATTTCTCATACACTGCATACAAACCACAACATCACCAGAACATCATGTCACATGTACCATTGTGGCAGACCACTTCATGGTTGACTGGCCCACTAATTATTGCAGAAAAACACTTTTACCCTCTGAAAAATGGAAGAGAACAACAAAGTTTATATATTTGTATATGTATATACAAATACATATATATAGATATATATATATATATTATATATATATATATTATATATATATATATATATATATAGTAGAAATTTGTTACGAAAAGAAAATATAAAATACACGTGGAAATGTAAGAGTAAAATATGAAAAATCAACGAAAATGCATATTGCAAATAGAAAAGGCTATTTATGACAGGTAATGACAAATATATACATTTAGATTGACTGAGATAGTAATACAAGTCATAAAAGTCATTATGAGATGATTATAAGATGATAATAAAGTAAGAGAACAAAATGAACCAATGGTTTACGTAAAGCTATTACCCAATATATATATATATATATTGGGTTGATGTATAATTATTGTGGCTTTTTTCATCAAATTTTATTCAACAAAAACAATGATATTTAACAAAAGCATCTTTAAATGATAGTCTGACCGTCTGCCAATCAAATGGGAAGCCATAATTGAAGTAGATAGTGAATATGCTCCAGAATAATCATTTAAAGATGTTTTTGTTGAATAAAATTTGTTGAAAAAAAGCCACAATAATTATGCACCAACCCAATATATGTTGTAAATGGGAAAAATAATAACAATACTGATAGTGAGAGAGACGAAAAAGAAAAAGAAAGACATATCAATGTGTATGCACATCTATATGTGCAGTAAACTATAACATAAAGATAAAAATAAAAATCTAACGGATGTGTTTAAAGGAATTGTTGAAGTATAATTTTTGGCAACAAAATCTTATGTGGGCCCTGGTGGAGAACCACTGACCTAAAACATATGTATATTGAGATCTGGCACTGGTTATTATTATCACAATGGCTTAGTGAAATCATTATGCACACACACAGACATACCATTTGCAAATATGTTTTGCTGGCACGCAATAAGCACCATTCTTGTGTGGGTTTATGCCAGTGCCGCCTGACTGGCTTCCCATGCCGGTGACACATAAAAAGCACCATCTGAATGTGGCTGTGGCCAATGCCAGTGGCACATAAAAAGCACCCACTACACTCTCAGAGTGGTTGGCATTTGGAAGGGCATCCAGTTGTAGAAAGCTTGCCAGATCAGATTGGAGCCTGGTGCAGCCTCCTGGCTTGCCAGTCCTCAGTCAAACCATCCAACCCATGCCAGCATGAAAAACGGACATTAAACGATGACGACAACGACTATTATTATTATTATTATTATTATTATTATTAAATGTTCCCTCTCTTCTAGAACGAACTGAAAAGTCTGCAAGATATGGCATCACCAACATTTACCTTCAACCGTGATCTGATAAAACACAACATGGTAAAAGTATTTTGTGTCATTCTATATGAGAGAGAGAAAAATCATTGCTTAAAACTTAACAAAATGCATCTGTGGTACGGTGTGAGTGTGTGTGTGTGTGTGTGTGTGTGTGTGTGGCTTAAAGCACACTAACAAATCCAAAAGTCCATGGATAATAAACTGCCACATATGATAATACACTACTGTGTTTGTAAATGTGTGTATGTGTGTGTGTGAATAAGGGTAAACGACTGATATCTGCTCAGATTATGATATTTATATATTGATACAAGTTGAATCACAGGAGATCAATAAAAAATTAGTTGAGGAATGTTCATAATGGTTGTGATATATGCTGGAATTGTTCCAGAATACATTATTTACATTTGACGGATATTTGTCCTCATCTTGTTTGTTGTGAACACGTTTCATCTGATATACCCTCCAGCCTTCATCAGGTGTCTTGGAGAAATTTCAAACCTGGATTCTCATCTAAGGTATTTTTCAATGTTATTATTATTATTCAGGTCACTGCTTGGAATTGAACTCGGAATCTTGAGATTATTTGCAGCGACCTGAATAATGATAATAATAGCAATAATAATGATGATGATAACATTGAAAAATACCTTAGGAATGAGAACCCAGGTTCGAAATTTCCCCAAGACACTTGATGAAGGCTGGAGGGTATATCAGGCAAAACGTTGTGTTAACAACTAACAAGATGAGGACAAATATCCATCAAATGTAAATAATGTACATAATTCCTTATCTCTTAAATATAGAAATGTAGTTCCAGAATAGTTATAAGGTATTATAAATAGTAGATTAAGGCAGATCATCATAGGATAAAACCCAAAGCTGGATGAAAAAAGGAAAGAAGATGTGTAGGTAGAACCTTACAGCTGTTTCAAGAATTGATGCACAGTTGGTGCAATCACTGGCAACCAGCATTTTAGGGGTAGTTTCTCCAAAGATAGAATATACTGCCACTAAAATACCAGTTGCAGACTGCTTGCTGGTAATTGCACTAACAGCACACCAATTCTTGAAACAGCTGTAAGGGTCTACCTACACACTTCCTTCTCGTTCAACTTTGGATTTTATCCTATGATGGTCTGTCTTAACCTATTATCTTAACCTATAATACCTTATAACTATTCTGCAACTATTCCAGCATATACCACAACCATTATGAACATTCCTCAACCAATCTTTTATTGATTTTGTGTGATTTAATTCCTGGAACATTCTTTTCTGCCTTCAAGTCGCATCAATATATGTCATAATCTCATTATTTGAATTGTATGTACCTCCTCATCACTGGACTATCAATTCTTTGGCCCCATGAAAGAGGGTTTCAGAGGCAAACATTATTCCAGTGACAAGGAAGTGAAAACTGTAGTGAAGAAGTGGCTCAAAAAACAGTCAACAGAATTTTATGGGGCAGGGATACATGCTCTCATTCGAAGGTGGAACATTGCTGTTGAGAGAAACGGTGACTATGTTGAGAAGTAGAGATGTGATCGACAGAGGACCAGCTTCATTTTGATGTATGATACATGTTCCTGTGTTGGTAATTATACCTGTCCTAAACAAAATGGCATTACTTTTTGACTCACCCTTGTACAAGGTATTAAATGTCTACATTGTAACACTGTGACTTCATACTGTCTAGTCAGTATTTACTGACATATCTTATATTGTGACATCACAGTGTTATAGTGATTTATGTATTTATGTTTATGTTGTGATACGTTATATGATATGTCAGTATATTCATGATACATATCTGCTTTGTGATATTGATACATCATACCGTATCATAGTGTAATCATAGTGACATATATCTGCACAGTGCTACTGCTACACGTGTGTGTGTGTACACATGTATATAATAGTATAAGGATAAACGACTGATATTTGTGTGGTCAATAATAACTGACCTAAATCTAGATTTATATGTGGGCCATTCTATGTGTATCTACAAAGTTCTGTGTAATGCATCTGTTGTGTTTCATGGTCAGTGTATATCTATTTACCCTCGTATTTGTCTACATTATCAAGGTGGTGTTTCAAGGTGGTGACGGAGCCCTACAAGTGTTACCTCCTCTTGTTGATGTCATACCAGAGGCGAGATTAAACCTGGTCATATACTACCTGAAACAAGGTAAGCACTACTTCTACTGTAGCCTCAAATTGACCAATACTTTAGGAATAGAATTTAGCTACACAGAAACTGTGCAGAAGCCTGTCATACACACACACAGAGTATTTGGTAGCATATTCTATGCTATTGTTAGTTGTTTTAGGTATCAAACATATTCATTCATTCATTCGTTCGTTCGTTCATTCATCTTATGTCTATTTTTCCATGCTTGCATGGGTCCGACAAATATCTTCTTTGGGGCATTGTTCTGTTGTCCATGCTGCCCTAAACAAACTAATGCCTATCTGTTTTCCAAGTAAGGCTTATCTTATTCCACATAGATTTAAAGGCTTGAAATGACCAGACAGTTTGTTGGCACAAGAACTGAGAATTCTGCTGCTGTAACTTCTGTGCAACAAATTGCAGTTGCAGATATAAACAAGCACACAAATACATGTACACACACACACATCTACATGCACACACATACATGTGCATACATGTATATATATTCTCTTCTAATTTCCATCAACCAACTCCACTCAGAAAGTAGAACATACTCAAAGTCCACCCCGCTCTATCTTCTCGCATACCTTTCTACATATATTTGTAATCTTCTTCTGCCTCTGAACTGGACACCTTGCTTCCCTCAAATAAGTGCCATTCTTTTTCTCACTATCTCAACCAATAATTCTATTGCGTTCATCCCTAAACTTTAACAAACTCAACACAATAAAACCCCATTCATATAGTATCTACCCAACCCTCCCATTCATCTTCCTACTCCCCACCACAACTACTACTCCCTTACTAGCCTCATTATTAACCCCTCCCTCTTCTTGAACTATCTTTTCTCCTCTCACCATTCCCTGTCTTAATATCCCCCACTCCCCCCTCTAATACACTTAGCTCTCCACATTTAATCGTTTCATCATTTTACTTCTCTGCATAAAGATTTTACATTAAGAAATGTAAGATCTTCTCTACACTGAAAAACCATGGCTAATCTCATCCTATGTTAAATGCATCGATGAGAGTGATCATTGCCAGTGCTACCAGACTGGCTCCCATGCAGGTGGCACGTAAAAACACCTTTTGAGTGTGGTTGATACCAGAACTGCTTGACTGGCCCTCATGCATGTAAAAAGCACCCACTACACTCTCAGAGTGGTTGGCATTAGGAAGGGCATCCAGCTGTAGAAACTTTGCTAGATCAGATTGAGCCTGCTGCAGCCTTCTGGCTCACCAGTCCTCAGTCAAACTGTCCAACCCATGCCAGCATGGAAAGCGGACGTTAAACGACAACAATGATGATGATGGACTAAATCTACCAATATTATTATGGATCACCAAGTCCCCTAGAAATAGCTGTTGAACTTATAATAGCTTTCTTCTACCCCTTTAAATTTTTGTCATATGCATGCTCGAAAATGGTGTTTTTACATGCCACCTACACAGGAGTCAGTCCAGCAGCACTGGCAATGACTTCGCTTGAATGTTTTGTTTGCATGCCACCGGCACAAGTGCTAGTAAGGCGACTCTGGTAACGATCACACTCAAATGGTGCTTTTTACATGCCCACTGGCATGGAAGCCAGACAGCTGCTCTGGCAGTGATCCCGCTTGGATGGAGCTGTTAGCACTCCACTGGCACAAGTGCCAGTCATCGAATTTGGTTCAATTTCGATTTCACTTGCCCCAAACATGTCTTCACAAGCAGAGTTTAGTGTCTAATGAAGGGAGGTTGGCATGGGTGCCAGTCATCGAATTTGGTTCGATTTCGAATTCAATTTCAATTTCACTTGCCTCAACAGGTCTTTGCAAGCAGAGTTTTGTGTCCAAAGAAGGAAAGGTATGCATAAGTGGGCTGGCTACATCCTGGTAAAGGCTATGGGTTATGGTCTCACTTGTCCTGCCAGGTCTTCTCACGCACAGCATAATTCCAAAGGTCTCGGTCACTAGTCATTGCCTCGGTGAGGCCTAATGTTCGAAGGTCGTGTTTCACCACCTCGTCCCAGGTTTTCCTGGGTCTGCCTCTTCCACAGGTTCCCTCAACCGCTAGGGTGTGGACTTTTTCACACAGCTATCTTCATCCATTCTCGTCACATGACCATATCAGCGCAATCGTCTCTCTTGCACACCACAACTGATGCTTCTTAGGTCCAACTTTTCTTTCAAGGTACTTACATTCTGTCGAGTAAGTACACTAACATTACACATCCATCAGAGCATACTGGCTTCATTCCTTGCGAGCTTACGCATGTCCTCAGCAGTCACAGCCCATGTTTCACTGCCATGTAGCATGGCTGTTCGTATACATGCATCATACAGTCTGCCTTTTTCTCTGAGCAAGAGGCCCTTTGTCACCAGCAGAGGTAAGAGCTCTCTGCACTTTGCCCAGGCTATTCTTATTCTAGCAGTTACACTTTCTGTACACCCGCCCCCACTACTGACTTGGTTACCTAGGTAACGGAAGCTATCAACTACTTCTAGTTTTTCTCCCTGGAATATGGTGGAAGTTGTTCTCTGCACACTTTCAGTGTTTATTGCTCCTGAGCATCTGCCACATACAAAAACTATCTTCCTAGTTAGCCTTCCTTTGACATTGCTGCACCTCTTATGTGTCCATAGCTTACACTGGGTACATCTTATAGAGTTTCTACCTACGCCTTTTCTACAGATCAAGCAGGGCCATCTACCTGAAGGGATTTGTAGTTTGTCTACCTTTCTACTTATTAGGACTTTGGTTTTTTAGCTAGGTTGACTCTAAGGCCCTTTGATTCTAATCCTTGCTTCCACACCTGAAACTTCTCCTCTAGTTCTGATAGTGACTCAGCAATTAGAGCAAGGTCATCAACATAGAGGAGCTCCCAGGGGCATCCTGTCTTGAATTCCTCTGTTATTGCCTGTGTCTTGAATTCCTCTGTATATATATATATATATATATATAGGGAGAATTCACAAAAAAAAGACAAAAGACGAAGACAGGTGGTGTAGACAACAAACAGATGTCTTAGTTTAGTACTCAGGAAATGAAAAAGTCTTTAACATTTCGAGCCTACGCTCTTCCACAGAAAGGAACACAGAAAGAAACAAGCAGAATGAATAAAGAATGTGTAGTGGCTAGCGGTCTATCATGGCTGAGTTCCTTTTGAGTGTTGGGCCTCACAGAGGTAATGACTGAGACCTTTGGCATTATGTTGTGATCGAGAAGAAGACTCATCAAGCCAAGCAAAAGCACATTCATGGCAGATACTGGTATCACATAAAAGCACCCATTACACTCTGTAAAGTGGTTGGTGTTAGGAAGGGCATCCAGCCATAGAAAACCATGCCAAATCAGACTGGAGTCCGGTGCAGCCTTCCAGCTTACCAGTCCTGGTCAAACTGTCCGACCCATGTCAGCATGAACAATGGATGTTAAATGATGATGATGTATGTATGTACATGCATATATATATGATCAAAAACTTTTTTTTTCTGTTTCTATTCCCTTCTTAGATGATATTACTGAGGCATATGCCCTGATTAAAGATGTTGAACCTTGTACACCCCAAGAATATATTTTAAAAGGGGTTGTGAATGCAGCTCTTGGACAGGAACAAGGAACAGTAAGTAAAAGAGAACCCACCTTCATTCTTTCTCTCTCTATCCATCCTGTCTTGTCTGTTTGTCTCTCTCTCTCTCTCTGTATATGACGTACATGTATGTATATTCATAAAGTTTCTCTGTTGTTCTGTGTTTCTGTTAGTTCTTTAATGGAAGTCCAGTGGATATTTTCTGGAAATCATCTGCTAGTGAATATGGAAGGAAAAGAATGAACAGGGAGTGTTCATAGGTGAATGTAGAGTAATTCATAGAAAAAATGCTGCAGGTCATAGTAAATAAGTAAATTTTATAGAGTGGGTAATAGAATGTGTCTTTGTGTTTTATTCTCCTAGCATCATTTGACAACCAGTGTTGGTTTGTTTATGTCCCCCGTAACTTAGTGGTTTGACAAAAGAGACCTAGAGAATAAGTGCCAGACTTTAAAAAAAGTTCTGGAGTTAATTTGTTTAACTAAGCCCTTCAAAGCAGAGCCCCAGCATGGCCACAGTGCAATGATTGAAGCAAATAAAAGATAAAAAATGTTTACTCTTGATGTGACTGATTAATGACTTATCCTGGATTAAAGACTGTTGGTCTCTGATTCACTTAAGAATTTTGAAAATAAGATCATACATTGATTGTTTTATAAAGGTGGTACAGATGAGAAGATTTATTGGATGATGTGGCCTGGTGGCACTACATACTCATAAGTTGTGAGTTCTAATCTACTGCTGGTATTCTGTTTGTCTTTCTAAAGCAGAACAGTCTATTCTATATTACATCAGGTCACCATAGCTGTCAATAAGAATTAGCAGCACCCAGATTATTTGGGATTATTACTAGATGTCCCTAGACTGTTACTAGATGTCCCTATCAAGGTGAACTTTTTGTTGGGGTGGAAAAAATACTTTATTATATGTTATCTCAATCATATGGAATAGTTATCAGATTACTTGGGTATGTTACCTGTGAGAGTGAAGGCGCATGTCTTAGTGGTTAGAGCATCGAGCTTACAATCATAAGGTTGTGAGTTCAATTCCTGGAATGGGCTGTGTGTTCTGTTCTTGAACAAGACACTTTATTTCACGTTGCTCCAGTTTACTCAGCTGTAGAAATGAGCTGTGACATCACTGGTGCTAAGCTGTATTGGCCCCTTTGCCTTTCCCTTGGATAAGATCAGTGGCATGGAGAGCGGAGGCTGGTATGCATGGGCAACTGCTGGTCTTCCATAAACAACCTTGCCCGGACTTGTGCCTGAGAGGATAATTTTCTAGGTGCAACCCCATGGTCATTCTACCTGTCAGAGGAGAAGATTTTCCATCTACTTCACATCAAGGAACTAAAGTTAAGAACCAACCCTTAACACACAAAGCACGATGTGCCATGATTGTAGCCATCAGGCACAGGTCTACAGGCCACGATTGTGGCCCAGATAGTTGCATTTAATTTATGGGTATCTGTTGAAATGTCTATCAAGAGATAGTTCAACTAATGACTTTTTCAGATGATCTAAAACTTGCCACCATTAAATACTAAGAAGATATTTTAACTATTTTTTTGTTTTTTATGTGTGCAGAGTAGTCTCATTTTCATAAAATGTGCTCAGCAGTCCATGCTATGTAAGTGCAAATCCCAGAGCTTTAGAGGTTAAAAGCTATGTAGAGATTAAGGGAGATTTATATTTTATAAAGTTGAATTAATTACCATGTCCTTACTTATTACTATCATTGTTGCTGTTGTTGTTACAGAGAGAACATCTGAAGATAGCACAGCAATATTTCCAGTTGGTTGGTGGTTCAGCTAGTGAATGTGGTAAGTTAATTGTTATTGCACCACATGTGGTGGCTTCATACATGTGTCAATGTCACATGTATCTGTTCACCACGTTGTCTACTTATTACATTCATCTCCCCACAACACGTGTTATCTGTGTGTCACATGAGTCTCCCTGCTGCATGCAGCTATCCATAAATAAATATCCAATAAATAAGAAACAAGCAAAATATAGCCTCAGGGCCTAAAAAGACATGGAGGCTGTATTCTGTTTGTTTCTTATTTATTTCATCTTTCTCCATGTTTGTCTGTACCTGTAGAATTTATCTCTCCACCACCCTACCGTAGTAGTGGCAGGCTAAGGATTTTTGCAAGTTGTCCATCATTCCCAGCATCCTGAAAATCCTTCAGAAGAGGCAATTCATTGTGTATTCAAGGACACCAAGAAGTGCTCCCAAGCCTAATCAGAAGGCTGATGCAGACCCTCGTATAAACTAGATGGCGGGGCTGGTGGTGCAATATTTGGTTTGCTATTTGCCACAGGGTCTGACAAATGGAAGATATTTCATAGACTGATAACAAAAACAGCTGGAGGGCTTTTATAGAGTGGTGGTCATGGTGGGGGGAAAACTGAAAAAAATTATTTTACAAAGTAATAATTCTGATTTTCTGTTGTGTCTGGGGAGAGTCCACACGAACTCATATAAAGAATCTTGCAAACCAAATCCAAAAACGAAATTCTGATTTTGATGTCCACAAAGTCAATGTAGGTCTTTTTCTACTATTACAACTACTGCGACGACGACTACTACTGCTGCTGCTACTACTACTACTATTACTACTCCTATTGCAGATACCATTCCAGGACGTCAATGCATGGCTTCATGTTTCTTTTTATTGAAACAGTTCCAAGATGTTCTCCTCTACTTGAATTCCATTAAGGTGAGTTTTATCTTCTTTACCATGGCCCCCTTTTCCCCACATTTTTAAATATGGATGTTATATACAGTTCTATATTTTTGAGATGAGGAATTATGTACATTATTTACATTATTTACATTTGACGGATATTTGTCCTTATCTTGTTTGTTGTTAACACAACATTTCAGCTGATGTACTCTGCAGCCTTCATCAGGTGTCTTGGGGGAATTTCTAACCTGGGTTTTCATTCCTAAAGTATTTTTCGTTGTTGTTGTTGCTGTTGCTGCTGTTCTTGTTGTTGTTCAGGTCACTGCCTGAAATCGAACTTGGAATCTTTGGGTTAGTAGCCCTAGTTCTTAATGACTACGCCATATGCCCGTGGCATAGTGGTTAAGAGTGCGGGCTACTAACTCCAAGATTACAAGTTCGATTCCAGGCAGTGACCTGAATAATAATAATAATAATAATAACCTGGAAAAATACCTTAGGAATGAGAAACCAGGTTCAAAATTTCCCCAAGACACCTAATGAAGGCTGGAGGGTATATCAGCTGAAACATGTTAGCAACAAACAAGATGAGGACAAATATCCATCAAATGTAAATAATGTAAATAACGGATGTTATATGTTGGGCACTTTGACATATTCTCTGCTGTGCATCACTATATACATAGGTGCAGGCATGGCTGTGTGGTAAGAAGTTTACTTCCCAACCACAGGGTTTCAGGGTCAGTCCTGCTGGGTGGCACCTTGGACAAATGTCTTCTAATATAACCCTAGGTCAACCAGAGCCTTTTTGACTGGATTTGGTAGAGAGAAACTGAAACATGCCTGTCATATATATATATATATATACATATACACACAGCCATATATATATATATATAAATTCTTTTACTTGTTTCAGTCATGTGACTGTGGCCATACTGGAGCACTCTTTAGTCGAGCAAATCGACCCCAGGACTTATTCTTTGTAAGCCTAGTACTTATTCTATCGGTCTCTTTTGCCGAACTGCTAAGTTACGGGGACATAAACACACCAGCACCGGTTGTCAAGCGATGTTGGAGAGACAAACACAGACGCACAAACATATACACACACATGCATATATATATATATATATACATATACATGATAGGTTTCTTTTCAGCTCCCATCTACCAAATCCATTCACAAGGCTTTGGTTAGCCCAAGGCTATAGTAGAAGACACTTGCCCAAGGTGCTACACAGTGGGACTGAACCCGGAACCATGTGGTTCGTAAGCAAGCTACTTACCACTCAGCCACTCCTATCATTATCATCATCATTATCATTTAACGTCTGTTGTACATGCTGGCATGGGTTGGACGGTTTATCCATGGCCGACAAGCTGGAAGACTGTACCAGACTCTTGTCTGATTTGGCATGGTTTCTATGGTTGTATGCTTTTCCTAATGCCAACCACTCTGAGATTGTAAAGGGTGCTTTTACGTGCCACCAGCATAGGTGCCAGTTGTGTGACACCGGTGTCCGCTATTACTGTGATTTCACTTGGCTTGATGGGTCTTCTTCTTCTCAAGCACAGCACAATGCCAAAAGTCTTGGTCATTTGTCATTGCCTCCATGAGGCCCAACACTTGAAAGGTGCTTTTCACATGCCACCTTGCCTTTATGAGGCCCAACACTAGATACACACATACACACACACACACACACACACACATGCATGTGTGTGTGTTTGTTCATCTATGTCTTGAAATCACATGACATGTAAATGCACATCATCATCATCATACAAGTGATGTCCTTTGATATCAATCTTCCATAAAAACATGTCTGGCCATGAGAAATGTTGCCTGACTTGGAAGCAGTTGAGGGTTGGTGACAGGAAGAGCATCTGGCTGTAGAAAATTCTGCCTTAGTAAATTCCATCTGACCCATGCGAGCATGGAAAAGTGGACGTTAAAACAATGATGATGATGATATATTTTAATACAACACTATGTCCAGTTCCACATAAATGTTATTAACTCTGTCTTATGGTAATTCCAGAGCTATTTCTATAGCGATGACAACTTCAATTTCAACTATGCCCAGGCCAAAGCTGCCAATGGAAATTTCAAAGATGCTGAAGAGGTTGGTACTTTCCATCCATATTACCCTTATGTTGCTTTTATATTCTGCAGCCCCTAACATCATTTCCCCAACCCCTCA
Organism: Octopus sinensis; assembly: GCF_006345805.1. NCBI lineage: Eukaryota > Metazoa > Mollusca > Cephalopoda > Octopoda > Octopodidae > Octopus > Octopus sinensis. The sequence continues at coordinate 27,691,347 of NC_043005.1, forward strand.
GACATATAAAGCTACCTAAATGTTACTGGTGTTTGTGAGGAGGGTATTGGTGATTGTGTGGTTATGGTGCCTTCAGACTAGACTGTGGCTGCCAGATTTCTACAAATGTCTGAAAGGTTTTTTTAGGAATGTCCCACTCCTTAGTGCTAGTGGGTGATTGGAAGGGCATTTTGGATGCATGCAGGGACTGTCTGGGGGGGGGGGCACCTAATAGGTGAAGGGATGCAAAAGCCTTGCAAACCAGCTCAGATGCTTCCAACTGTCTGACTGGTACCAACTGGATTTCCTGGACAGGCCAGTGTGGACATGGCCAAACCACATCAAATCATCAAGAGCTTACTTCAAGTAATTTGTTGGCCAATACACAGAGATAGCACAGGTTTTCCATAATTTAAAATGGCCAGCTACACAGTCCACAGCTTTATTATCTGTACAGTTGACTGAGTTAGGCTTTATAAGTAACAATCTGATTACTGCCCCCAGCATAACAGACTTACAGTTTGGATTAGCAAATTAGCTGATGGGGGCAATCACCAACAACAAACGGTGGTTCACCCTGAAAAGGGCAATTAGAGTAACATTGATAAGATTTAAGAAAAAAAGAAAAAAACATTAGATATTATTAGATTTATAAGCCCCAAAATTCACTCCATAATTGCCCACAGGCATATGGTGTAGTGGTTAAGAGTGCAGGCTACTAACCCCAAGATTCCGAGTTTGATTCCAGGCAATGACCTGAATAAGAATAATAATAAGAAGAAGAACAACAACAACAACATTGATGGTCTGATTGCTGATTCACAAATATTATCCATTCCAAGCAAATCTATCCTCAACAGCCTCCATCTCATGTGATACATCATAGAGGAAGGGAATAAAGGACCTGGCAAGGGTGGGGCCTTGATTAATTTAGATCAATCAAAAGCTGTCAGTAGGGCCGATGACTAATACTCTGTAGCTGTTCTCACAGCAACTGGTTTCAGTCCTGTCTTTTGCAGTTAGAATTTCACAATGTGGATTGAGAGAGGAGGATGAGGAGAGGACATTTGCCTTAGTGATCAGGGAAATTACAGTTTGTTGGGTTCCTATGAGCATACTTCAAAAGTTGCCTCCTTTGGGGAAATTTTTTTCTTGTTTGAATCTTTTTGTTTCTTTTTTTTGTTGTTGTTATTTTACTGTGTACATGCTTCCATGGGGTTGATAAAATAAGTATCATTCAAGTACTAAGGTTGATGTAATTCACTTCCCCCTCCCCTCAAAAACTCCTGCCCCTCTGCCAAAATTTGAAACCGTTACTATTTCCCTTTTTATTACATTAAACCTGTTTATTCTTTTATTCTTTTACTTGTTTCAGTCAGTTGATTGTGGTCATGCTGGAGCACCACCTTAAGCAAACACACACACACATTCTTTGTTTTGTCCTATACTGTTCATAATGATTTTCTTAATGTAAACTCCTTGTGGTCAGTAAAGAAATCATTATCATCATCATCATCATCATCATTATTTTAAGGCACCCCGTGCCTTTTGTGGGGTTTTCTACGAGGACCTTAAAGCACCTCCCCTATTAGGAGTTTAATTTGTTCCATTTTTTTTTGTTATTACATTATATGCACGTGAAAACCCACTGTATCGTCCTGTTGTTGTCTTTTATGTTGTTGCATGTCTTTTATTGTTTTATATGTGAGCCCTTGTGGCCAATAAAAGAATTATTATTATCATTATTATTATTATTATTATTATATTATTATTATTATTATTAAGGTGGTGAGCTGGCACAAATGCTTAGCAGTATTTTACCCGTCACTACGTTCTGAGTTCAAATTCCACCGAGGTCAACTTTGCCTTTCATCCTTTCGGGGTTGATAAATTAAGTACCAGTGAAACACTGGGGTTGATGTAATCGACTGGTCCCCACCCCACAAATTTGAGGCCTTGTGCCTCCAGCAGAAAGATTTATTATTATTATTGTTATCATTATTATTATTATATTATTATTATTGAGTGAGAGAGCAGTGCATGCCATCAAAGTGACACTGGGGGTAAAATATACGAAGCCCAATATACCCATCATGACTACCCATCTGATAAGGGTACACCAGGCACATGCATCACAACCATATGTGTGCGACATGGTGATCTCATATCAAGATAAACAGCACATGACCTTGCAGGTGGGGCCCAGTTAGAATTTTCTTCAGGTTGAGTAGCCCATCCCGCTCAAAAGGTCCCTGAATAAGGGTTGTTTAAGGATGTTGAAAGAACCACCCATGTTTCCAGAGGTGAATTATTCAAACCCCAAAGAATCCCTCTCAACACATGGCTATGATGCTCCCCCACTACTTCTGCTCCTGATCAGAGATGCACATATCGTCAGCCACTAAGGGACATGCTCAACTGGTTAAGGTCAAACAACTGACAAGCAAATCTGTGGTATTGAGCAGAATATTTGCTGTAACCTATCTTTTATACCAAGACAAAACAATGTACATGATAACACTTCCAATCAGTTAAGATCAGAAGCCATGAGAGCCACTGCCTGGTACTGCATCAGGGCATTTTATTATTATTATTATTATTATTATTATTATTATTATTATTTCTAAATGTCTTTTCAGATTTTCTGTATGATCCAGAGTGAGAAGATAAAGCATGACTATGTCTACATCAGTTGGTTGGCCAGATGCTGTAAGATAATATGCCATATTCTGTGGGCTGGCGGTGGGTGTGGGGGGGGAGGGGTGTCTTTCCAAGCCCTAAATTCACTTCACTCTTTAAATGTTCTTCACATCTTTGGGGAAGCCATGAACATCACAATCTTCCATTGCTCTTATCTTAAACTATATTAACAGCATTTTAAAAAGTGATTTTATGGTTTAAGAATATATGCATATATATATATATATATGATGGCTGCCCCCTTGTTATCGAGTATGGCCATTGCACGAAGCTTAACTGTTATTGGTGCTGTGATCGAATGTGACTTTTTAGCCCAGCTAAAGATCTACAATGTCTTGTACAGAATTGGCAGCTAAAACCTTTGCCGGTAATAGCCGGCTGTAGTTGTAACTGGGCTTCATGTATCTTTGCATGTCGTTTAAGTCCTCCTACCGAATTACACTCTCTTCCATATGCCTGACTGATATGATTAGTATGGTGTGTAACACCACCACCAGTGGCCAGGTTGTGACTCATCTGTTTCGCTTTATGACTATGAAGAGGACTCTCGAGTCCAGCTTTACTGAGGCAGGGTCTTGCAGAGACACTGCATGTCAGCATCATAGGAAGACCCTTTCCACCTGGAAGTGTAACAGCAATGCCCTTCCTGACACCCTATATGTATACATACATACATACATACATACATACATACATACATACATACATACATACATACATACATACATACATACATACATACATACATACATACATACATACATACATACATACATACATACATACATACATACATACATGCATGCATACATGCATGCATGCATGCATGCATGCATGCATGCATGTATGTTGCAAAGGAAAACAAGCACATTAACCACACAGCTATGCCTGCATTTTTAGCTCAAACTCCAGAAGTCTTCCAGGCCATTGTCTCAGCTGTTGTTGCAGCATAAGGAAGAATGGACTTGACACAGTTCTATATTTAAGAGATGAGGAATTATGTACATTATTTACATTTGACGGATATTGGTCCTCATCTTGTTTGTTGTTAACACAATGTTTCGGCCGATATACCCTCCAACCTTCATCAGGTGCCTTGGGGAAATTTCGAACCTGGCGTTGTGGTTAATAGCGCAGGCTACTCACCCCAAGATTCTAAGTTCGATTCTAAGCAGTGACCTAAATAAGAAGAAGAAGAATAACATTGAAAACTACCTTAGGAATGAGAACCCAAATGTACATAATATATGGGCTTGACAGTTCTTATTTAGGAAACTGGGGTCAACTGTCAGTGATGGATTGTACTTTGCCAACAGACATGTTCTCTGTGCAACAGCATCATCTAACCTTATTTTCCCAACATGGATACCTATATATCATCACTTCCAGTGACTCCCAGTGTGTGCATATGTGAATGCATATTCATGTGTAAGAGTGTCCGAGTGTTTGTGCTTGTGAATGAATGTGTATACGAGTGAACATGTGCAAGTATTTGCACATGTAAGTGTGAATAGATATTAGTATGTGTGTGTGTGTGTGCATAAGCGAGTGGCTACACATGCAAGTGTGAGTGTATGTACCTTTCATTATCTACACATGCAAGTGTCTATATGTGTTTATTGTTATTCTGCAGACATTATGAATCACAAACCTCGTAATGCCTGGGAACTCTACCTGAAGATGGAAACTTCTGGCGAATCTTTCAGTCTCCTACAGCTGATTTCTAATGATTGTTATAAGGTGAGCTATGTTAAAACACACACATTGTGATTTACGCATACATCCACACATGCTTCACACACAGATGTATAAACACATACACACACATGCTTTACAGACACACACTCTGTTGTAGGTGGGTATATTTATATTTTTTTTATACATATATATATATATATTATATATATATATATATATATATATATATCATCATCATCATCATCATCATTTAACGTCCGTTTTCCGCGCTAGCACGGGTTGGACGGTTTCGACCGGGGTCTGGGGAGCTCGGGACTGCCCCAGGCTCCAGTCTAGTCTGGCAGTGTTTCTACAGCTGGATGCCCTTCCTAACGCCAACCACTCCGCGAGTGTAATGGGTGTTTTTTACGTGCCACCTGCACAGGTGCCAGAGGGGTCTGGCATCGGCCACGTTCGGATGGTGCTTTTTATGGGGGGGTGCAGAAATATAGGGGAGCACCAGTGGGAGGGGTGGTTCAGAGGACAGGTACTAGGCAAGTAGAACGTAGGATATCGAGAGAGGGGTAATGCATGGTGAAATAGCGTATTGAAGAGGGGGCTTCAAAGAGTAGACACCTATAATGGTGGTGGGGAGGTGCAGAAATATAGGGGAGCACCAGTGGGAGGGGTGGTTCAGAGGACAGGTTCTAGGCAAGTAGAACGTAGGATATCGAGAGAGGGGTAATGCATGGTGAAATAGCGTATTGAAGAGGGAGCTTCAAAGAGTAGACACCTATAATGGTGGTGGGGGGGTGCAGAAATATAGGGGAGCACCAGTGGGAGGGGTGGTTCAGAGGACAGGTTCTAGGCAAGTAGAACGTAGGATATCGAGAGAGGGGTAATGCATGGTGAAATAGCGTATTGAAGAGGGGGCTTCAAAGAGTAGACACCTATAATGGTGGTGGGGGGGTGCAGAAATATAGGGGAGCACCAGTGGGAGGGGTGGTTCAGAGGACAGGTTCTAGGCAAGTAGAACGTAGGATATCAAGAGAGGGGTAATGCATGGTGAAATAGCGTATTGAAGAGGGAGCTTCAAAGAGTAGACACCTATAATGGTGGTGGGGGGGTGCAGAAATATAGGGGAGCACCAGTGGGAGGGGTGGTTCAGAGGACAGGTTCTAGGCAAGTAGAACGTAGGATATCGAGAGAGGGGTAATGCATGGTGAAATAGCGTATTGAAGAGGGGGGTTCAAAGAGTAGACACCTATAATGGTGGTGGGGGGGTGCAGAAATATAGGGGAGCACCAGTGGGAGGGGTGGTTCAGAGGACAGGTTCTAGGCAAGTAGAACGTAGGATATCGAGAGGGGGTAATGCATGTGAAATAGCGTATTGAAGAGGGGGTTCAAAGAGTAGACACCTATAATGGTGGTGGGGGGGTGCAGAAATATAGGGGAGCACCAGTGGGAGGGGTGGTTCAGAGGACAGTTCTAGGCAAGTAGAACGTAGGATATCGAGAGAGGGGTAATGCATGGTGAAATAGCGTATTGAAGAGGGGGGTTCAAAGAGTAGACACCTATAATGGTGGTGGGGGGGTGCAGAAATATAGGGAAGCACCAGTGGGAGGGGTGGTTCAGAGGACAGGTTCTAGGCAAGTAGAACGTAGGATATCGAGAGAGGGGTAATGCATGGTGAAATAGCGTATTGAAGAGGGGGGTTCAAAGAGTAGACACCTATAATGGTGGTGGGGGGGTGCAGAAATATAGGGGAGCACCAGTGGGAGGGGTGGTTCAGAGGACAGGTTCTAGGCAAGTAGAACGTAGGATATCGAGAGAGGGGTAATGCATGGTGAAATAACGTATTGAAGAGGGGGGTTCAAAGAGTAGACACCTATAATGGTATGTATATATATATGATGAAAACAATGAATAGCCTTCGCGTAAAACATTGGTTCGTTTTGTTCTCTTACTTTATTATCATCTTATAATCATCTCATAATAATGACCTTTATGACTTGTATTACTACCTCAGTCAATCTAAATGTATATATTTGTCACTACCTGTCATAAATAGCCTTTTTCTATTTGCAATATGCATTTTCGTTGATTTTTCATATTTTACCCTTACATTTCCACGTGTATTTTATATTTTCTTTTCGTAACATATTTCTACTATATATATATATATATATTTAAACATGTGTGTGTATGTGTGTAAGTCAGAAAAAAGCACACTGTAAAAGAGAATTTGAGTGATTAAACCTTAATATTGTCAAATAGTATATTCCTAGTTATGGCATATAACCGGTCAGAATGTTATCATTAGTGTCATGTCTGTTATTGCACTTGGTAATACTGACAACTCATCAGACATGTTGGCTGGAAGCACTTCACCTTTTCAATGCTGAAGGTGAAAATACAATCTTGGTTAGCTTTGTATTAAAAGCAAGAAACTTCCTTATCTTTCCTGAAGGGGAAGGAAGAGTTGTCTGCCATATCTGAGTTCAAGAAATCCCCTGGATTGTGAAATTTCTCAGCTAAGAAAAATTTGCACTATCTGCTTTTATTCAATTCTAGCCCAGGCTGTTTCAGCTGCTTCCAGTTAATTTTGTAGAGCATCCCTTACTCTTTTAATTGCCATATGTGGTTGATTAATGTTCGATCCTAAAGGAGGACCTGTGATTATTTAACCTGGCCTTAAAGAAACCTTCCATCACCCCAACATATTTTTGTATGTATGTCCCTCTGTTGTTGTTCTTTTTACTGTTGTTAGACACCACCACTTCTGCTTTTTAGACCACAGCCTCATTATTGCATCATCCATTCACTGGTTAATTACTGCTAATGCTACATGTGCATCTTGCTTCTGCACAGGGCTTTGGGGCATTCACTAATATTGTTTGACATTAGGTGCACAGTTATGACTATTGAATAATCTATATCTATGGCGCTGTATGAAATGCTTATCTAATCTGAGGAGGACCCTTCCCATGCAGGTTTCAAAGTTAAGTGAAAATGATGGGGCAAACCATAGGACTTTAGTGTCAGGCATATAAGTGATGTAATCCTTAAACTAACTGGCTGCAAAAGAGCCCCTTTGCAATAAGGGCTACTGCATCAAAAGCATCTTTATTCAAGGATAGATTTGAAATACTCTTACTGAGACCTTTTAAGAGGTGTTTAAAGCCTGTAAGCAGGAGGCTGTGATGATATACAATAACCTTTCATTAGGTTTGCAGTAACACCTGTATGAACTACTCCACAAATGAAGTATTGCATCTAAGAAATTTACTGCGATAAAGTTTGTCTTAATGGTAACTTGAAGTCCAAGGGAGTTTAGGATGTGAAGGTCTTTCCTTAGCCTTTCCTTAGCCTGTCCAAAAATGAATCAGGTCTTTCCTTAGCCTGTCTAAAAATGAATCAGATCTTTCCTTAGCCTGTCTAAAAATGAACCAGGTCTTTCCTTAGCCTGTCTAAAAATGAACCAGGTCTTTCCTTAGACTGTCTAAAAATGGCTAAAGTGTTATCCCTATGCAGACCAAATTGGGTTAATTAGAATTTCTTGAGGTGTCAGGTATAAATAATCGTACGTGGTCACTGTTGAATAATCCCATCACAACATTGAAGGAGCTTCCTGGGTCAGTTTGTTTGACTTAGGATGCTAAACCATTGTCAAACAGCAGGGGTTTTCTGCCATGCATTATTATCTCTATATCCCTTTGCTGACATTGATAAATTCCTTAGAAAGATAAGTGCCCTTTTTAGCAATCCTTTGATGTAGGTGAATAAATGTCTATCATATCAAATTGGGTGAACCTAGCTCTCTCCCTCTTTCTTTCTTTACATATATATATATATATATATATATATATACACATGTGCATATATATATATGTATGCATGCATACATATATATATGAGTCAAGTACATCAACACAGCATAAAAATCAAATGGAAATTGTAGTTATGATACCCGTGCCGGTGGCACGTAAAAAACACCATCCAAATATGGCTGATGCCAGCGCCACCTGACTGGCGTCTGTGTCGGTGACACATAAAAAGCACCAGCCAATCATGGCCATTGCCAGCCTCCTCTGGCCCCTGTGCTGGTGGCACGTAAAAAGCACCCACTACACACATGGAGTGGTTGGCATTAGGAAGGGCATCCAGCCGTAGAAAGGAAGAGCATCCAGCCGTAGAAACACTGCCAGATCAAACTGGAGCCTGGCACAGCCTCCTGGCTTCCCAGACCCTGGTCGAACTGTCCAACCCATGCTAGCATGGAAAACGGATGTTAAATAATGATGATGTTTGTGCATACCAAATCCACTTACAAGTTTTTAGTTGGCCCAAGACTATTGTAGAATATACTTGTCTATGGTACCACCAAGTGCTACTGTATTTGAAAGTATGAGGTTAACAAATGAACTTCTTGCCTGGACATCCAGGCTTGTGTCAATATATATATATGTATTAAGGCAGTGAGCTGGCAGAAACATTAGCACACCGGGCCACATCACTTAGTGGTATTTCGTCTGTCTTTATGTTCTGAGTTCAAATTCCGCCAAGGTCAGCTTTGCTTTCATCCTTTCGGGATCAATAAATTAAGCACCAGTTGCATACTGGGGTTGATCTAATCGACTAGCCCCCTCCCCAAAAATTTAGGGCCTTGTGCCTAGAGTAGAAAAAAATATATATACATGTATTATATAATGTATGTGTGCATATATATATATATATATAAAAACCATGCCAAAACAGACAGAGAGCCTGAAAGGCTCCTGTCAAACCGTCCAACCTATGCCAACATGAAAAACAGACGTTAAATGATAATGTTGTTGATGTTGATGATGAATGTGATGAGGTCTTTAATGGTTTCTTTTTGTTTTTTTCTGTGTCAGATGGGTCAGTTTTATTACTCAGCAAAAGCTTTCCATGTCTTGGAGAGACTCGATCCGAACCCAGAATACTGGGAAGGTAAAAGAGGAGCCTGTGTTGGTGTTTTTCAGCAGATCATTGCAGACAGGGAAGTCAAGTGAGTACCAAACTACCATTTTTCTCTTACCAACTATTCCATTATTGATGTTTCAATATTGGTTTCAAATTTTGGCACAAAGCCAGAAAGTTTGTGGGGGAGGGGTTACATCAATTACATCAACCCCAGTAAGCAACTGGTACTTTTTTATCAACCCCAAAAGGATGAAAGGTAAAGTCAGCCACAGCAGAATTTGAACTCAGGACATCAAAACAGATGAAATGCCGCTAAGCATTTTACCTGACACACTAACAATTCTGCCAGCTCGCTGCCTTTCTTCGTGTTCTAATATTCTTTTCTTTTCTACTCTAGGCACAAGGCCTGAAATTTTGGGGGAGGGGGCCAGTCGATTAGATCAACCCAAGTACAATAAATTAAGTACCAGTGAAACACTGGGGTCAATGTAATCGACTAGTCCCCTCCCACCTTCAGGCATAAAATTTTAGAGGAGGTGAAGTAGTTGATTAAATATGAACCCAAGAAGGATGAATGGCAAAATTGTCAGCAGATGGATTTGAACTTAGAATGTAAGGTACATAGCTAAATGCTGAAAGGGGTTTTGTCCAGCACTCTGCCAATTCTGTCAATAAACAAGTCTAAAGATAGTGGGGAAATGTTTGAGTGGATAGAATATTCTTTTCTACTCTAGGCACAAGACCCGAAATATTTGGGGAGGGGGCCAGTCAATTAGATCAACCACAGTATGCAACTGGTACTTAATTTATCGACCCTGAAAGGATGAAATACAAAGTTGACCTCGATGGAATTTGAACTCAGAACGTAAAGACAGATGAAATACTGCTAAGCATTTCACCAAGCATGCTAACGTTTCTGCCAGCTCACAGCCTTACAAAATATTTATTTCTTTATTGCCACAGGGGTCTAAACATAGAGGGGACAAACAAGGACGGACAAAGGGATTAAGTTGATTACATCAACCACAGTGCATAACTGGTACTTACTTAATCGACCCCGAAAGGATGAATGACAAAGTCAACCTCAGCAGAGTTTGAACTCAGAATGTAATGGCAGACAAAATACCGCTAAGCATTTTGCCCGGCATGATAATATTTCTGCTAGCTCGCTTCCCTGAGTGGACAGAATATTGAATTACTACCAATAGTGGTGATGGCCATGTAGGTAGAGTTTATTGGTATACCAACTCACAGTTTGTAAGTTCAAATCTGCCTCAAACTTCTGTTCCTATACAGAACATTTTATTCTACCTTTCCTCCGTTTTAGTGATGGGAGGATAAATTACCAGACCATCTGGGAAGTTTACCTAAGACAAGCTGATACCCTATCCAGGTGGAATTTTATCTTTTTCCTCTCAGTTTGTGCTATGAATCTCAAATTAAGTATTAAGTTTTTACATGTTCTATATTAAATGCCTAATATAGTTAAAAGAAAGTCTGGGGACAAATTAACATGTTATTTGTTTGAAATATGGTATAAGAAAAATCCAAAGGCCAAGTCTTCAGTTACATGACAGTCGTAATAACAATTGTTTCATTATTTTACATACTTGTACAATATGTGTTTATATGAAAGGAAGCTGTGCTGTAACTTTTAAATCAGTTGTTTGAACTTTGTGGAAGAATTTTGCTTCATGTAATATGTCAGGAGTGATACAAATGACAAGAGTAAGTCAAATTCTGTGTTGGCCAAGGGGAGGCGGAGGATATGAATGATAGAGTCTGTAGGATATCAGTTGAGAGGTCAAAGCTCATCATTGGCTTTGTTTTATGTATTTGACCAAGTCCTCCCAGCTGTAAGCTTATTTTATTACAACTGTAAGTGGAAACCATAGTGAATATCATTTCACTGCTGTAATCAGTATGCAGTGTGTCTAGCAGTAAAAATGGTAAATTCCATGTACAGGTGAACTGGATGATCAATGACGAATGGGTTTGGTAACTCATTGGTTTGAGTTCAAAACCTTCTCTCAAGAATCTCTGGAAAAAAAAAAAACTGAATGACTAAATCATCTCTGCTTGACTGACTTTCACTCAATCAGATTTTCTTTTTGTCTTTTAGTCAGGAAGGAAGGCAACAACCATGACCTGTTACAAAGCCTATAAGAATGGTGGGAGGGAGAGAGAGAGAGAGAAGGAGGAAGGTATTCTCAAAGCAGAGACCTAGGCTGAATACCTGCAACAGAGGGGACTCTGCTGGAGGGCAACCATGGTGCCAGGTGCTGGTGTTAAACCGAGTGATGGGTTAAGCCTACCATGGCAGGATTTGAACTCAGACTGCAAAGAGCCTGAACCAATACCATAAAGCATCTGGCCTGGTGTTCTTACAGTTCTACTAACTCACCACTGCCTTGGATTGGTGCTCTTTTATCAACCCTGGTCTTTGTGGAATTTGAACTCAGAGTGCAGATAGAACAAATTACCACAAATTATGCTCTAACAATTCTACCATTCCACCAAATTAAGGTTGGTATAATTAGATTAAGTTTAATATTGAGCTTAGATCTGAATGATCCTAGGTACACTACATGGAGCTGAAAGACTTCAATGGATGAGCCAATGACTGAAAAAAAGGGGGCTAAAAGACTCATTCTGTTATTAATCAGGCTTTCTTATATTTTCAGGGATCGTCTGCAAGAAGTGATACAAATGCTAGGAAACATCAGTAACCCACAGGTAGAGTATATTACACGGACAATGAAGAAATGGGCTAAAGAAAGCAAAGTTCAGCTGTAAATAGTTATTTTATATTGAAGAGAATTATTTATACTGAAAGGGAAGTGGTATTAGATTATTAACCTTATCTTTTCTGGAGCTTTTCATTTGTAAAAACCAATATTTTTACCTACTTTAGTGTGTCCATTCATCATTTACATTGCCAGTATTCAAACACACATACTAATGTTTTTATTTCATGCAAGGTTCTTAAACTTTTACCCATAAGACTAGTCACACACAAATAATACAAATGTTTATCAATTTAAGAAGTGCTTAGCCTTTTTTATGATCCTACTTCTAACAACAACAACAACAACAACAACAGACTGAATAGTGTGTTTCAATAAGACTTCAGAATAGTTAAGAATCTGGAGGAGATTTTGTTAAAATGGTTGATACAATATTTATCATTTGTTTACAGTTAACTGGTGTTTGGGACCCCACAAAAAGTAAATGTTTCTAGCAAATCAAATCTCATTTCATTATTCATATAGAAATGTTATGATAATGTTATTCATATAATTGTGACATTTCCACCAATGTTTTTAAATAAATATGAATATTTTAACCCTTTTGACACTATATTGCCTGGGACTGTCTATGATTCAGTGATATAAACTTTCTGCTTTTAAATAATTTAAATTAAAACCTTTTTTAGAATTTCATGTTAATTTTGTTTAATGACTAAGTTATTTTATTAACTTACTCATTATTTACAAAATTAATTGAAACAAAGGCAGTGTTGTTCAGCAGAAATATGGTAATAAAAGGGTTAACATAAATGGTCTTAGACAAGGTTGTCTACTTAGGGCCAGATATCTTTGTTGTTGCGCAGCCCCAGGTTAACTCTGACCAAACAAAATAGAAGGTGCTCCACTTGTCATCAGTGCAGTTTTTTCGAGATGGGACGGTGTGAATTGGGGGAGCTTTGACTTGTATATTTAACAGGCCAGGGATCACAAATGTTTGGAGGCCAATACATATCAATAGTAATGCTGGGTCTGGAAGTGACTGATATATTTGTTGGGTTTTGAAAACTATAAACTGAGCCAGGAAAGATGAGGTTAACAGTTGAAACCATTGTTCCATCAGTGTTTGTTAAATTATCGCCATTTCTATCTCTTCTCTTTGTTCCTAGTCAAGTTGTCAGTCAGACATTTCAACAGTATTTCCGTCCAAACTTCACAAACTTTAATCACTACAACTTTCTCAATTCCAGGTTTGATTTAAAACATAAATCTTCCCAGAAACATATTGCAAATACCTGGCTTGTTTGTCAGTGAAAGGAAAGAAATGACATGTGAAGTGATGATATTCATGCCTTTCTAAATGGTATTAAAATGTAAGAGAATGGTTGCGACATAAGATTTTATTGTCTGTCCAAATTTATGACAATTTCAGGAAGGAGATTTAGTGCTAAGGGGATGTCTTTGTAGTTTGTTTCAATAATAATACAGATTTCTTACCTTGGTACAAGATTCCAAATTTGTAGAGGAAAGAGTTTTAGTCAATTAAATCAGTCTCAGAAGGATGAAGATAAAGTTGACCTCCAGCAGGACCGAAACTGTTGATGCTACTAAATACTATAAGCTATTTAACCTATTGCTACTGCTACATCATCTAATAACGATTGACCAATGCTTTACCACTTACTCCATGGATAGCAGTTCAATCCTTACTTCTGCTGTGGCTGCTGACCTTCTTTTATCTTTAGCTTGTTTCAGTCATTGGACTGCAGCCTTGCTGGGTTGAAGGGTTTTAGTTGAATAAATCAACCCTGATACTTGTGTCTTTTGTTTGAAGTTTGGTACTTATTCTCTCAGTCTCTTTTGCCAAACCACTAAGTTATGGGGATGTAAACAAACCAATACTGGTTGTCAAGTAGTGATGTGGGGGTGGATGAGCGACAAACACAGGTACAAAGATGGGTAAATAATTTTGTTAGCTAGGAAGCGACTGAGACAAACTACCAGGTACCACTCTTATTTCATAGTTGAGCACTTAGCAGTCGGTGGTGGATACATCCTAATGTTAAGACCCTTGATTAGTTCTTAATTGTTCTGATGTGGTAGAAAGAATCATTCTACTTATGCTGTTTATATAAAGTGCCTTTTAAAAAAAGTGAGAGAAGCATGAATGTCACCAAATCTTGTCAGCACTCCTACACAAAGCTAGCACATCCATGTTAGAAAACTATAATATAAGAAAAAAAATACATCATTAAAGAACAAATAAAATATGTAACATAAAAATGTGTAAAAATTTTATTTCTCTGCAATAATTAACAATTTAATGGTTTTAAAAAGCACTCATTACACTCTCGGAGTGGTTGGCTAACATTGCTACATCTGCCACATTCAAAGCCTATCTTTTCTGGCAGTTTGCCTGTGATCCTTTGTATTGCTGTGATTAAGAAATTTGTTTTCTGGTCACATGGTTTCGAGTTCAATCACCCTGCGTGGCACCTTGGGCAAAGTGTCTTCCACTACAGCCCCACGCTGGCCAAAGTTTTATGAGTGAATCTAGGAGACAGAAACTGAAAGATGCCCATCAAGTGTGTGTGCATGCGTGCCTCTTTGACTTGACATTACATGAAAGCTGTAAATGAGTGTCACTGTTATACAAGTGGTGTCATTCATTTACAGTCTTCTATGAAAATCTGTCATGGAGAACTTTTACTTTGCTTAAAAACAAGCGAGAGCAACATGAAGAGCATCCAGCTGGAGGAAATCCACCTCACTGAATTCTGTCTGACTCATGCCAGCACAGAAAAGGGGACATCATGATGATGATGAATACTAGACAGGTTACGGTTGATGTAATAGTCACAGAACAGACAAACAAAAACAAGAGATTGTAGTTTTTCTTCTTTTTTTTTTATTATTTTATTCAATTTCAACTTGAAACAATAAAATAGCAACAACAGAAATTATAATCTAATACTCAGAATATAATTTCTTCAAAACCATTGGTATCTCCTTTTGTTCTATAATAAATAAATAAATATAAATAATAAGAATACATAACAAACAATGGAAGTTCTTTTTTGTTCTGGAATTGATTGGAACACAGTGAAAGAATATTATTTTAAATAGTTTTAAAACATAGTTTGGTGTTTGTTGTATAGACTACTGGATTGTTTTTGATCTAGTTTCTTCCTGGTGACAGTCAATTCTTTGGTTGGTCGATTCCAATGAGAAATGGTGAAATAAATAGATTTCCTCCTCCAAACTGGACAGACTGGTGGATGATGTGAGTTAAAAAATTTTGGCAATAATGGGTGGTAGACTAAGATGGAACCTGGAATAAAAGAGAGACGCTGTTTTGGAGTGATGAATGCCACAAAACAAATGGTACAAGAGATCAAGGAATATTCTTCCAAAGCAAACACTTTTGACAATGGTGAGACTGATGGCACTACCCTTACCACCCACATCATATCATTCATTACCAGCAGCAGCGACGTCAGATTAGTGGAGCAACATAATCCGTATAATCAGTGTTAATTTTACTTTTTTCCAAAAAGGAAAGGCTGTGCCTGCCGAACAAGGACAGACTGAGAGTATTAAGGGCCCTCGGGCAGTGCCCAATTGACCGACAGCTCAGTCCGTCTCTGTTGCCAAAGGACAACAAGAGAATCAAATGGATTTGACAAATAATAAGATGAGTGAATCAAATAAATTGATCAATGTGCTTGGATGATGAGGCAGGCAAATCAAATATGCTTAGATGAGGGAGTGGATTAATGAGGTGGGCTGGATAATAACATGAGTGAATGAAATTATCTTCAATGACAGGAAGAATAAATATAATGGTCTTAAATGACAGAGGTTTATACTGTTACTATCCATAAAGAATTTGATAACTGGAGGGTTATAGTCTGTCAGTGCTTCGTAGAGTAACAGTTAAATGAGGAGTTTAAAAGAAACCTTTTGCCTTTCTCCAGACTTAGCAGCTTAAAGGAGTAATAAAATTTGCTGTACAAACATAAGGAAGCTAAAATTTAATTATAAAAACATCTCAGCCCAACAAGAGGTTCATCATCATCATCATCATTTAATGTCTGTTGTCCATGAGTTGGATAGTTTTATCAGAGCTAACAAGCTGGAGAGCTGCACCAGACTCCAGTCTGACTTGACATGGTCTCTATGGCTGGATGTCCTTCTTTAATGCCAACCACTTTACAGAGTGTGCATTGGTTTGGTCATGCAATGTGGATGGATGTTGACAGCTCCATAAAGAAGTGTCAATCTCTCCTCCAAGTACATGGAACATGTGGAAGTGGAAAACCCAAGAAGACATGGGATAAAGTACTGAAGAACAGCCTCAGGATGCTGAACCTTTCAGGCGAGATAACAAAGGACCAAGATGCCTGGTGCCTTGCTGTGCTGAAGAAGCCCCGTGCTCCACAGCAGAAGTGTTAAGACCAGTTCCCCACTGGTGGAGAGGTTTGGCCCGCAAGAGTCCTGTGCATGTGCCATGTATATTGTTTCATTGTTAGTTTTTATTAACCTACAAACAAATATTTTATTTCAAATATTTACATGTGCATATATGGGGTCCTCAGATGATAAGATAACTCTCAGGAGGTCTTCAAACAAAATAAGGTCAGGAACCCCTATGTTAAATGTTCCAACAGATAAACCGTGTTAACATGGAACTTATTCGATATTCATCATTGTTTTTACATCTGCTTTTCCATGTTGGCATGGGTTAGAGTGGGTGTTTTATGACAACAGCATTTTCTGAGGTCACCCTTTTTGGTTGCCTCTTTACAACAAGCAGGGAAATAGTGAACCTACTCCAAAAAGTGGGGCAGATACAGTATTCAGAATAGACATGGAATTCAGCAAACCCATGGGATCTCAAGAAATAACAGACTGAAAACAACTATTTTGAAGACAATGGAAAAGTAGACGACTCACTTCTGGTTCTTTGGCAGATTTAGAACAATTCCTTAGAGAACATCCTTCGATTTGAAACGGTAACCTGTTGACATTGCTGAAATGAAGACAGGCATACAGAACAGATATTATTGTTGTAGTAGTAGTAGTGATGGTGGTAGTGGTAGTAGGTATTGTTGTTGGTTGTAGTGGTAGTAGTGTTGTTGTTGGTGTTAGTAGTAGTAGTGTTGTTGTTGTTGGTGGTAGTAGTAGTAGTGTTGTTGGTAGTAGTAGTAGTAGTAGTGTGTTGTTGGTAGTAGTAGTAGTAGTAGTGTTGTTGGTGGTAGTAGTAGTAGTGTTGTTGGTGGTAGTAGTAGTTATGATGGTGGTGGTAGTTGATGAGCTAGCTTTCTTTATTGGCATTAATTTGTGGACATAAGAGTTGTATTATCATACATATTTGTGCAACAAAGGATGCAGAATTTCCCGTAGAGTGAAATTAATACAAATGAGATAGGTTGCAAAATGGACAAGAATCTGATGGAAGTTATGTGGCAAATGAGTATATATATTCACCTCTTTATACCTCTTCAATTTGTTTGAGTGAGAGAGAGGAGCTTCTTTTCGGGTCTTGTCTACCTAATCCATTCCCAAAACTTTAGACCCTTGCCCAAGGACTGAACCACAAACTTGGTGGTTGGAAAGCAAACTTCTTAATCAAACAGCCATGCCTGTACCTTCAATCTCGCAGTTCAAAGCCTTATATGAGGTCAATCAAATGGCATTTTATAGCCATTTAGATTTCATAGCAGTTGAATGGAAATTGAGAGGCCATTAAAAGACTCAGTCAGTTGAGTGTACCTATACATGGTTGTTTGAACTGCTAGGAAAAGCAGCCAAGTAGCCCTCAAATTTCACCCTGTTAGCTAATGTAAGGAGACAATATATTGGATGATGTAGAACAAGAAACTTCTAAAAAGAACGATGGAATGCATTTGATCTTCGGTCTTCTCAATCAGGAATGATCTGGAACTAAACAATGTCAAAATGCTAAATAGGGTCCTTTTATTCTTTTATTTGTTTCAGTCATTTGACTGTGGCCATGCTGGAGCACCATCCTTTAGTCGAACAAATCAACCCCAGGACTTATTCTATTGGTTTCTTTTGAGACTGCTAAGTTACAGGGACGTAAACACACCAACACTAGTTGTCAAGCGATGGTGGTGGAACACAGATGCACAAACATATACATACATACATATATATAAATATATATATATATATAATATATATATATATATATATGACGGGCTTCTTTCAGTTTCCGTCTACCAAATCCACTCACAAGGTTTTGGTCAGTCCGAGGCTATAGTAAAAGACACTTGCCTAAGGTGCCACACAGTGGGACTGAACCTGGAACTATCAGGGCGGTAAGTAAGCTACTTACCACACAGCCACTCAGCAGACTTGGTAAAATCAAGACGGAATAGTATCATAAAAAAAAAAACATACAGTTCTAGATTTAAGAGATGAGGAATTATTTACATTTGACGGATATTTATCCTCATCTTTGTTGTTAATACAATGTTTTGGCTGATATACCCTCTTGGGGAAATTTCGAACCTGGGTTCTCATTCCTAAGGCATTCTTCAATGTTATTATTATTACTATTCAGGTCACTGCCTGGAATTGAACTTGGAATCTTGAGGTTAGTAGCCTGCGCTCTTAACCACTACGCCATATTCCAGTGGGCAATTATGGAGTGAATTTTAGGGCTTATAAATCTAATATGGGAACCAATATTAAGGAAGGATAGGAAAATATTAGATTTATAAGCCCTAAAATTCACTCCATGATTGTCCATGGGCATATGGCATAGTGGTTAAGAGTGCGGCCTACTAACCCCAAGTTTCCAAGTTCAATTCCAGGCAGTGACCTGAATAGTAATAATA
Source organism: Octopus sinensis (assembly GCF_006345805.1). NCBI lineage: Eukaryota > Metazoa > Mollusca > Cephalopoda > Octopoda > Octopodidae > Octopus > Octopus sinensis. The sequence goes on from NC_043005.1 coordinate 27,710,263, forward strand.
ATAACATTGAAGAATGCCTTAGGAATGAGAACCCAGGTTCGAAATTTCCCCAAGACACCTGATGAAAGCTGGAGGGTATACAACAAACATGATGAGGACAAATATCCATCAAATGTAAATAGTATAAAAAAAACCCATTCTCACATACACACAAAGAAAACTAGTGATGATATAAGTAAACTTACCTGAAAGGTAAATTTACAAAACTTTGGAAGGTAGCAGCTTTAGCTATTGAACATCTATAATCTTTAAATGGAACAACAGTTAGATAGACTTTAACAAACAAACAAAGATGTTTTTCAACAGAAGATAGGCTGAAATATGAAACCTATTTAAGGATTGTAAATGAAATATTGTGATGAGATTATTGGAATGCAATTTCAGAACACAAATATGATGAAAACTGTTTTCACATCCTATCTATCTCTTTATGGATGCATTCACGCGCACAGACGCGTGCATGCAGCTGACACTCTTTAACTACAGATGACATTTGTCCTCTGGGCAGCAACTTTTCTTCCCCTCACAGAACTTTTTCGACATTGTTTTATCCCAGTTGTTTTTATCGTCAGCAAGCAAACCAGGGCTGTATATATTTCCCTCCAGCATGAAAGATACTATGTGCTTGCAGCCAGCATGCCTGTAGTATTCTCAATATTCCCAAGTGCAATCACCATTGTGCACATATCATTAACCTCTTCGTTATTGTATTTATTTTGAGATGCTCTGTTTTTTTTTCAATTAATTTTAAATATAACAAAGAATTTACTAAAATAATTTAGTTATCATTCAGCTAGTGTTAGGAACATAAATTGTGAATAAGGTTTGGTGGAAGAATTTAATTCAAAACTTATGCAAACAAGACATTTGTAATACAGAACCAGAGCCTGTTTCAGCCAGGTTGGTATCAAAACAGTTAAGAATTGTTTCTCTATTATATATTTTAACCCTTTTCTTACCATATTTCTGTTGAGATGCCCTTTTCTTTCAATTACTTTAAGTATAACAAAGAATTTAGTAAAATAACTTAGTTATCATTAAGCTAGTGTTAGGAACATAAATTGTGACTAAGGTTTGGTGGAAGATTTTAATTCAAAACTTATGAAAACAAGATATTTATACTAAAGAGCCGGAGCCAGTTTCAGCCGGGTTGGTAACAAAAGAGTTAACATTCTAACTAGTAATATGCCATAACCAGAATATTCTGCTTAACAATATAAATACACACACACATACACACATATATATACATTTATTCCATGCTAATGTGGATTGATGAGAAGGCACATGGCTCAGTGGTTAGAGCATCGGGCTTATGATCGTGAGGTTGTGAGTTCGATTCCCGGACTGGGCTGCATGTAGTTATTTTGAGCAAGACACTTTATTTCACATCGCTCCAGTTCACTCAACTGTAGAAATGAGTTGCGACGTCACAGGTGCCAAGCTGTATCGGCCCCTTTGCCTTTCCCTTGGATAACATCAGTGGTGTGGAGAGGGGAGGCTGGTATGCATAGGCGACTGCTGGCCTTCTACAAACAACCATGCCTGGACTTGTCCCTAGGAGGGTAACTTTCTAGGTGCAATCCCATGGTCATTCATGACCGAAGGGGGAGGGGGTCTCCTCCATGGATTGGTATATAGGACTAAACCCACTGTCCCTCTCACACTCGTTCTGCTATGCTGACATGGGTTGGCAAGTTATCAGCCATTATATATAGTCCTCCATCGCCATCTTCATGTATGTGTTGAAAAACAAAAATTAAAAACCAAGAACAAAAAAGGAAAAAAATTAGCAAAAATAGAACAAAATTGAAACAATAGTAACAACAAAACTTACTAGAATTGGTTTTGGTGAACTGTTGTGAAGTTGAATGAGGTAAAATTCTCCACGATACTTTACGTTTGTGAGGAAATTTTTCATGTGCTGTGCTGTCTCGGCGCTCAGTTTTCAAATGGTTTCTAGAGATGGTGTTGGATCTGAGACTGTTTACTGCTGGTTTTTTCTTAAACAAACTATATTTTCGTTTCTTTTTCGGTGGCATATTTCTGCAGATACATGGCAAGAAAGTGAAGAGATCACAGTAAGTAACACACTTGTGTATAAGACATGTATCATGGAGAAATTACATCAACATATTCAATACATGCAACATTCATAAATATATATATATATATATATATAATGTGAAATAGAAAGATGAATAATCTTGTAGTAGATTAATCAAAAGTTTAACCGATACCTTAGTAGCAAAAATCACATCAGTAAACAGCACGGTTGGAGGTACAACCATCTGGCGTTGCAACCGTGCGTTGGTGCGGATAATTGAAATTAAAACATTATTGGTGAATTGAAGAAATGGAGCTGAACGCAGATTGAACAGAAATCGTTTTATTTCATTCTACACGTGTTTCGAAAGGCACAAATACCAAAATCCGATTGAATAATGGGACCATATTGTGTCTTTCTCTTCAGGAAGAAAAAAGGAAATCCGCTGGAAAAACAAAAACAGAACAGAGGCGGAGCAAAAGCAAATCGAACTATGCTCCTAAGAGCCCATGGCGAAACTGTTTATCAGTGTATGTTGAGAACCGGTGGCTGAAGAATTCAACGGGTCAGGCATCGGTCAATCATGTGGGTGAGGGTGTATAGATGTTCTTTGTGACCGAGCATAAAGTTCTGACTATTTAAGGAATATTGGATGTTTTATAAGGGGCGAGAAAAAATCTACTTAGAGTCGTGTGTGTGTGTATACTGTTCTATATATGTGTGTGTTGGCGTAGGGGTAGAAAACATTTTTTTGTGTACGTGTGTGCGTTTGATCGTTCGGCTGTCAGTGGCTACTGCCGTGATAACCGTTGGGTGGCAGAAAGAAAAAATATATATATATATTATGTTTTATGTGTGTGTGTGTTCATCTAAGCCTGCCTTGTCAAAGAAACCCCCCGCTGTGAAAAAACCAAGCCCCGTTTGTCTTACAGGAGTAATTCCCCTTGCAGTGGTTAATCGTAGATATCTTAAAGGCTATTTCAGAATTTGTTACCAAGGGCTATGGGTGCCGGTATTATTTATAAACGCTATTTAAAAGCCAGATAAGTGTAACGCCGCCAATGGGGGCATCGAAAAGCCGACTGTAAGAGCCCGTTTACCATCCGGCCTCTGGCAAACAAAATATGGAAGAGTTCGGAGACACAAATCTTAATCTCATTTATATTTGAGCATTTCTTTTGCAGTCCTATAATCCCTTTTGTTTCTATTAGAAGAGACAAATATTATTTCTTGTATATTGCAAGGATAATCTGGTGCTTGACTGAGGAAAGAAAACTTTGAACTTTGTGTCTCCGAACTCTTCCATATTTTGTTTGCCAGAGGCCGGATGGTAAACGGGCTCTTACAGTCGGCTTTTCGATGCCCCCATTGGCGGCGTTACACTTATCTGGCTTTTAAATAGCGTTTATAAATAATACCGGCACCCATAGCCCTTGGTAACAAATTCTGAAATAGCCTTTAAGATATCTACGATTAACCACTGCAAGGGGAATTACTCCTGTAAGACAAACGGGGCTTGGTTTTTTCACAGCGGGGGGTTTCTTTGACAAGGCAGGCTTAGATGAACACACACACACATAAAACATAATATATATATATTTTTTTTTCTTTCTGCCACCCAACGGTTATCACGGCAGTAGCCACTGACAGCCGAACGATCAAATGCACACACGTACACAAAAAATGTTTTCTACCCCTACGCCAACACACACATATATAGAACAGTATACACACACACACACGTCTCTAAGTAGATTTTTTCTCGCCCCTTATAAAACATCCAATATTCCTTAAATAGTCAGAACTTTATGCTCGGTCACAAAGAACATCTATACACCCTCACCCACATGATTGACCGATGCCTGACCTGTTGAATTCTTCAGCCACCGGTTCTCAACATACACTGATAAACAGTTTCGCCATGGGCTCTTAGGAGCATAGTTCGATTTGCTTTTGCTCCGCCTCTGTTCTGTTTTTGTTTTTCCAGCGGATTTCCTTTTTTCTTCCTGAAGAGAAAGACACAATATGGTCCCATTATTCAATCGGATTTTGGTAATTTGTGCCTTTCGAAACACGTGTAGAATGAAATAAAACGATTTCTGTTCAATCTGCATTCAGCTCCATTTCTTCAATTCACCAATAATGTTTTATATATATATATATATATATATATATATATATAATACAAAATGGGACAAGAACGCAAAACATCCGGACAGCTAGGTGATACAAAAAGGGACAAAACATCCAGATAGACGATACAAAGAAAACAAGGACGGGTCATTCAAAGTTTTCTTTCCTCAGTCAAGCACCAGATTATCCTTGCAATATACAAGAAATAATATTTGTCTCTTCTAATAGAAACAAAAGGGATTATAGGACTGCAAAAGAAATGCTCAAATATAAATGAGATTAAGATAAAGAAGCATTAGTTATAGAACAAACATTAAATATTTTAATCGTTTTATAAAACTTTTTTAGTCGATGGATATTTATTTTATTTTATTTTATTTTTACCATTATTTTATATTAGGTTTTTTGGTAGTTTTTGAATTTTTAGCCGTTTATATTTAACATTTTTGATAAGCTGTTCTATTCGTATTTTATTCAAATATATATTTTTACCTTCTGTGATTTTATGTATATGTATTATTATTTTATGTGTTTGGGAACCATGGTTATTTTTATATTTGATTAAATGTTTGAGGGGTGGTGTTGTATGTAAAGTCGTTGGCCCAAATTTAATGTTTGTTCTATAACCAATGCTTCTTTATACATACATATATATATATATATATATATATACACACACATACCTACATACACGTATACACACATGCACACACAAAAATACATCATCATCATCATCATCATTATCAGTCATTTTAATGTCCACTTTTCCGTGTTTGCATGGTGCAGACAAAATCTGTTGAAGTTGTGGCCAGACATACTTTCACTGAAGGGTACCATTTTCATGACATGCAGACACACATACACAGATGTACACACACACATATGTATGTTTGTGTGGTTGGGAAGCAGATTTCTTACCAAACAGATATGCCTCTATGAATAACAAGTTTATATACATATGTACATACATACATACATGCATGCATATAGACAGACAGATATATATATATATATATATATATATATATATACATACATAGACTCACACACATATATATGTACACATACGCAAATACACAGAGATGTGTTAGTGTTAATATATTTGATGCAGTGTGTATTATTACACACACACGGACACACGGACACACAGTGATGCAAGCATGGATGAGTGATTAAGAAGCTTACTTCACAGCCTTAAAGTCCTAGGTTCAGTCCTACTGCGGGACAAATGTCTTGGGTTGACCCAAGCCTTATGAGTGAGAGTGTAGATGACGGAAACTGAGTAGAAGCCTGCTCAGTGGTTACTGTAATATTACACAGTGTCATGTTGATTCATCCCAAGAATTATATTTTGTTTTTCACATTTTCAGAGAGGAATACTCAGCAATATTGAAATGCTAATTCAATGAGTGGATAGTCCAGTTGGTCAAACAACTGGACACATTCACATGGAGAAATTGCCAGGAGATTCCATTATCATGAGTGTACATGTGATGTGGACGGGTGTGCGTGTGTGTATATGTATGTATGTATATATATATATATCATCATCATCATCATCATCATCATTTAACGTCCGCTTTCCATGCTGGCATGGGTTGGACGGTTCAACTGGGGTCTGGGAAGCCAGAAGGCTGCACCAGGCCCAGTCTGATCTGGCAGTGTTTCTACAGCTGGATGCCCTTCCTAACGCCAACCACTCCGTGAGTGTAGTGGGTACTTTTTACGTGCCACCGGCACAGGTGTCAGACAGGGCTGGCAGACGGCCACGATTGGATGGTGCTTTTTACGTGCCACCGGCAACGGGGACCAGACGAAGCTGGCAACGGCCACGGTCGGATGGTGCTTTTTACATGCCAAACGAAATACACACACACACAAGGTTGAGATAAAACGTTTTTTGCATTTTCACAGATGGTATTTGGCAACTTGTACCTCCATTCTCTCTCATTAATTTGATACAACCGTTGTGGTGCAGCTGTTGCTGAATTGTTGGTTCTTTATTTTACACCTTTGATAACGAGTGGTGGAAAGAATTGTAATTACACCCATTTTACACTACCTGTGTGTGGGGGGGGACTAAGTGCAAGGGCAGTAGCAACAGAAACTATTGATCCAAAAGGACCAGGAACTATTAACAAACATGTGGTATCAAAACTGGTTCAGATATTTCAAAGAAGGTGACACCATCTTCAAAGACAAACCAATGTCAGGGAGACCTTCTGTTGAAGAAGATGAGGCCTTGTTTGAGATGGTCAAACAACAGCCAACTACAAGCACTTGTACATTGTCTGCAAAACTTGGTCCTTCACAAAATATCATCCATCTACACCTCCATAAGCTTGGCCTAGGAACAGATGCTGTCAAGAAGCTTCTCATGACCTGACTAATGACAAAGTTCAATGATGTGTGGAAACTTGCAAACAATTGCTAGGAAATCCTCAAGATAGCTGTTTTGGGCACTGAATTGTAACTGGGAATGAAAAATGGATTAATTTTTGTAATTCTAATAAGAAAAATCAGTGGCTTTGTTCCAGCCAGACTTCAGAATCTGTTGTCACATAGGGGTGATTTCAACATAAAATCACACAGTATGTTTCGTGGAATTTGGAGTGGGTGTTGCCCTTTGAGCTTGTCCCAGATGCTCATGTGAGTGCTAACCTTTATACTCAACAACTGCAACAAGTATATGATGCTTTAAAAGCCTGCTAACCAGCATTCAATCAAAGACATGCACTGCTACAGCATGGCAACGCCCCAGGACATACTGCTAATGTGACTAGATTGCTGCCTTTACTGAGCCATTGCTCATTTCCTGCCTGGACGGAGGTTCAACAATGTGGATGAGGTTGAAAACGGATGCAGGGAGTCTTTTGCCGCCAAACCAGCCAAATGGTAAAAGCATTGAAATGAGCTTCTGGCACAACGATGGCAATAGAATACGATGGGGTATATGTTGATGAATAAACGCTTTTTGTATGCAATTTGTTTGAGCCCTTAATTAAAGCTAGAAATACAACATATATATATATATATATCATCATCATCGTTTAACATCCACTATTCATGCTAGCATGGGTTGGATGGTTTGACTGAGGACTGGTGAGCCAGAAGGCTGCACCAGGCTCCAATCCCATCTGGCAATGTTTCTACAGCTGGATGCCCTTCCTAACGCCAACCACTCCGAGAGTGTAGTGGGTGCTTTTACATGCCACCAGCACAAGGGCCAGTCGGCAGTACTGGCATCAACCACGCTCAAATGGTGCTTTTTATGATCCACCAGCATGGGTGCCAATCAGGTGGTACTGTCATCAGCAATGACAACAGCAGTAATATACTATGGAGGAGATACAAATACTTTGACATTAGGGTTTTTTTTAAAAAAACATTTTGCTCCAAATTTATGATAAACTGGATAAAACATTTATCTGCCATGCTAAAAATTCTTGAGCTTAGATTTTAAAAATATGAATTTTTTTTTATTCATTTCAGTCATTTGACTGCGGCCATGCTGGAGTACCGCCTTTAGTTGAGCAAATTGACCCCAGGACTTATTCTTTGTAAGCCTAGTACTTATTCTGTCAGTCTCTTTTGGCCAAACCGCTAAGTTACGGGGATGTAAACACACCAGCATCAGTTGTCAAGCAATGTTGGGGGACAAACACACACACACACACATATATATGACAGGCTTCTTTCAGTTTCCGTCTACCAAATCCACTCACAAAGCTTTGGTCGGCACAAGGCTATAGTAGAAGACACTTTCCGAAGGTGCCACGCAGTGGGACTGAACTCGGAACTATGTTGTTGGTAAGCAAGCTACTTACCACACAGCCACTCTTGCGCCAAAATATGAAAAAATTAATTATCATTATAATTTTTTTAGTATCTACTTTCCCTGCTTGAATGGGTCAGACAAGACTACATTGGGGCAAAGTTTTCTAAGGCTGGATCTCTTCCTGACACCAACCTTCACCTGTTTTAAACAAAGAAATAACCCTCCATCGCAGTCTCTCAAACAATCAACAACCCAGACAGGGTTACACGGAGGATGAGAAACAAACATCATTCTTATGAAGTGAGAGCTTTTTCTGTTTACAAAGTGTGTGCAACATATCAAGGAAGTTTAGGTTGTAATTAACATTTAGGTGTTCTCTTTAGTGGCTTATAGTTGCAACCCGTTATTTTAGAACATGGCTAGAAATAATTAACTGACATGTTTTGTTGTGTCATATATGTAGCTACCCTTGGGTCAATGAGAACTGTATGGGAAGCTAGGATTAAGTTCAAACTAAAACTTAATCAGAATAAGTGTGGTGAACACCTTGGAGAAAGGGGTCATTTAGAGTGTTTCAGCAGAGTATAATTTGAGGAGTGATAGTTGAAATGGAATCTAATTCTAAATAAACATGACAGAGAATAAAATAATCCATGTGAAAAAAAAACAAAAACATATGAAAATATTCAGAAAAAATCCACAAAGTAAATCAAATAGAATATAGTGAAGCAATTAGTATCTAGAAATTAATATCATTATCATTTAATGACCACTTTTCATGCTTGCATGGGTCAGATGGAATGTTTTGAGGCAGGTTTTTCTATGGCCAGGTGCCCTTCCAGTTGCCAACCTTTACCTAAGGTAATGTTTGTCCATGACCAACATGTCTATCATCGTCTTCATCGTCATCATTTAATGTCTGCTTTCCATGCTGGCATTGGTTGGATTGTTCAACTGAGGACTGGCAAGCCATAAGGCTGCATCTGGCTCCAATCTGATTGGGCAAAGTTTCTACAACTGGATGCCATTCATAACACCAACCACTCCGAGGGTGTAGTGAGTGCTTTTTACATGCCACCAGCATGGGAGCCAGTCAGGCAGCACTGGCATCCACCACGCTCAAATGGTGCTTTTTACGTGCCACCAGCACGAGTGCCATTGAAAGACTGAAAATTAACAACACAGCTTATATGGTCATGATGCTAGTTTACAACCCTCACATGATGTGAAGACAAGGGTTGATACACATGCACACACACTGCTTTCCATTGACCAAATACATGGACAAGGCTTTGATCAGCCCTAGGCTAAAGTAGGAGACACTTGCCCAAGGTGCCATGCAGTGGGATTGAACTCAAGGCCACATGGTTGTGAAGCAAGCTTCTTAACCACACAGCCATGCCATCAGCTAATATATGGCATAATAATTAAACACAATTATTAGATTTTAAATGATACAACACAGAGAGTGGGGGAAATGTGCAAAGCTGAAAAGAAAACAACAACAAACAATAAAATAAATGATGACAAAATTTAGCAGAGACAACCAAAATAATCAGAGGTAAGGGAAACGCAAACTAGGTAGGTAGGTAGGTGGGTAGGGCTACAATTGGTACGAATCAAAGAAGACAAAGCTACACACATAATGAAGGGAGGAGGCTGAGGCTACAGAATGAACAAAACTAACAGCAGACAGAAATACAATAAAGATGTACAACAGTCATTTTTAATGTGCTGCTAGTAGGAGGAGGAGGAGGAAACAGAAATCTGTAGAACAACCTCTAAACCTTAACTGGAAGTGGTAGCCATAATAGGAGTGTTGTGTTAAAAAGATGATACAAGTGTTGAGACGAAGTGCTTCATTATCTCACGTGTTGATGCTATTCACTAAACGAGTCTGTGGAACAAGAGAAGTTGGTTAGAAATGAAGAGTTTGAATATTAGAAATTAAATTTTAGACATTGGAACAATTAAATATGCAATCAATAACACAACCATTAAATTTCAAAATACAAATCATAAAAAGAGAAAATGTTGCAAACATACAGCGTAGGTGTTTATGAAAGGGTCTCTATACAGAGTGGGTGTTTATGAAAGGGTCTTTATACAGGGTAGGTGTTTATGAAAGGGTCTCTAGAGTAGGTGTTTATGAAAATCCTGCTCTTTATGTAAATATACACATGTGAAAAATAACCTGCTTTATATATATGTTAATAAAGAAACAACTGTTATTTATATATATAAACATCAAGCAAGTGTTTATAAAAGAGTTAATCTGTACATAAATCTAAGCATTCATAAAAAGTTTGTAGAGGCATAAAGATATTTATAAGAAACCTGCTACCTGTACATAATATAAAAATGTAAATGCTTTTTAAACCTGAAGTGATTTCAAAGGGTCATGGCTTAGCTCTGGTTTTACCACATCATTGAGACTCAATGCATCAACCACATTTGAGCATGTATTTGGAATGATTTGTTCCATTGCTTCAACAACCAGTTGTTCAAGTGCTCTTAGCTTATGCTCCTTAATCATCAATCCACTCAGTGTTACTGATAGAATATTAGGAAGTTTATTCACCAATTCTTGCTTGACATAACTTTTCACTATTCACCAAATTTGTTCAATTGGATTGAACACAGGACTGCAAGGCACCATTTGTTAAACTTCACACATTGAAAATTGATTTTCATTATGAACATGCTCCATTTCAGAATGACATGGGGGCATTACCAATTACCATAACTACTGATCTGCCATATTCTTTTCTCTAGGCACAAGGCCCAAAATTTTTGGAGGAGGGGCCCAGTCAATTAGACTGACCCCAGTAAGCAACTGGTACTTAATTTATTGACCCCCAAAAGGATGAAAAGCAAAGTCAACCTCGGCAGAATTTGAACACGGAACATAAAGACAGACAAAATACTGCTAAGCATTTCGCCCAGCATGCTAACAATTCTGCCAGCTCACTGACTTAATGATCTGTCATAGTGACTAAATGCCTTGATTAGGCAATGGCTCATCCATTCTTGGCATTCCCTTTTTCAAATGAGCCCTGTTCGAGGTTATAGTGAACAAGATCACCATTTCCAATGCAGCCAATAATATGAAAATTTGCTCCTTTTCAAACAGATGCCAATGTCATACATCTTGTTCTTCATGGAGATCTACCTTCACATCTTGAGATAAGAAATTTTAAAATTGCTCTCATCCATAAACAAAATTGGTTTGTTGTTAGCCTGATATTCAAGCAAACTTAAGACAAAATTTCTACGTTTTTCTTTATTCTCAAGACAGTTTGCCCTTTCAGGGTTCATTTCTTACACTTCTCAATGTATACATCATCAAATCCAAATGCCTGGCAACTGTTTGCCTTGATATATTAAGTTCAAATTTTTGCCGTACTGTGCTACAAATTTCGCCAAGTGTTATTTTAAGATTATTTTCAATGAATTCAGTAAAATAATTTACATATGCTTCGACTACTTTCGAATAAGTTTTACCACCTCCTTTATCCTCTTTGGCAACCGAGCGATAGGTAGTCGATTGTGGTCCATTCAAATTCCGTGGTCAATCTCCTCCAATTATTGTGGTAAACAGTTAAAATTTGTGTTATTTTTCTCTCCACAAATAGCTTTGTTCTTTCGTTCTTCTAGCCATTGTGCTTATCGATTAAGTAAGAATAATTCAAACTGAACGATTCCAACATTTTTTAAAGAATATTGTAAATGTCTAGTAAATGGATTTTATGGAAATATAGAAACATCACACACTCTTTCAATAAAAAAAAAACACCTTTCAAGACAAGCGGGAAATAACAATGGATGAAAAACGAATCCAGAGACAGTTCTGCCCCCTTAAAGAGAATATTCACTCTTTCTGCCTTATGATAGTCTCTCTCTCTGTAAGAAGCAACAGCTGTAGTTCCAAGTCAGAAAACCACATATTCTTAATATTCTCATTTTGAGTGGAGCTATTCCATATTGAATGGAATTATTGCTCATATTGGATGTGAAATGGTACAGTACAGTGTTTATTTCTAGTTTCATAAGCAGATTATGCTGTGTTAGTCTCTGAAGACAACACTCAGAGACTATGGTGGTCACTATCATTGATCTATCTTCGTTTAGGTTTTACTTGTTTCAGTCAATGGTCTGCAGCCATTCTGGAACATGGCATTTGTTCAGCTAAACCGTTGCTATAATTTTGATGCTTACTAGCTCTCTCTCTCTCTCTCTCTCTCTCTCTCTCTCACACACACACACACTCACTCTCACTCACTCACTCCCTCTTTCTCTCACTCACTCACTCTCTCTCACTCCCTCTCACTCACTCACTCTGTCTCTTCCTCTCACTCATGTTCAATGTGTATATTTTGAGTGTGAAAGAAGACCTCTACGAAATTACCTGACTTATAGAAATAACAGCCAAGTATCCTTCAAATCAAATCATTCTGCCTTTAAAAACAACGAACACATTGGATAATGTAACCCTAGATACACTAATCCTAAACATTATCATTAAACATCTGTGTTCCATGCTGGCATGTGTTTTTCAGTTTGACAGGGCACAACAAGCCTCAGAACTACATTAGGCCCTATAGCCAGCTTTGTCATGGTTTCTACAGCTGGATGCTCTTCCTGATGCCAACCACTTTACAGAGTGTACATGGTGCATTTTCTCATGACCCCAGTACTTGTGAAGTTGTCAAGAAAGGAAAAGAAAACAGATCCCTTGATTGAATGAGTGTGTATTTGAGAGATTGGGGGGTGGCTTTATGCCAGGTATTGAATGCTAACCAACTTAGGATCAAACAACAAATTCCACACTGAAATACAAATGATGAAGAATGATCAAATTAAGAGATGACCAATGAAAGATAGATCTCACCATGGTCAGTGCTAACAGAATGAAGAGGGGCACTAATTAGCAGAAGAGAATAAATTAATGAATTACCTTTGAACATCATTAGTGGCTTCAGATGAAAACTCCTCCTTTGATTTCAAATGGACACTTGATAGTGAACCTTCAACTCTTGCTAGTTCACTCTTCTTTCTCTGCATTGATGTTGAAGAAGACATGTGCCGCCTTGACTTAAACATTAATTTGTTGTTATGAAACGAACCTTCGGCTGACCATGTGTGGTTATGATTTAAATGAAGCAATGAGCGTTGCTTATCATTACCACTGGACACAGATCGGCTTAAGCCAGTTTTAACCGCATCTTTCTTGTCATATAGGGAGTTACTTTTGACTGGTTTGGAGAAGATGGCAGGTGAAATTGAAGTCTGGGAACAGAAAAAAGTTGACAATTAAGTAATCAAGATAAATCTAATGTAAAAAATTAAATTTTCTCTATAGAAAAATAGACTACAGTAAAAACTTGACTCTAAAACCACTTCATATATTCATATAGCACCAGGTGAAAAGACAAATAAACTAGCAAAAAATCATTATCCAATCATTTTTTGCTGGTTTATTTATCTTTTCACCTGGTACTGTATGAATAGATGAAGTGTTTTTAGAGTCCAGTTTTAACTGCTATCTCTAGCATGGTGGTATCTCTTAGATACCCTTAATTTTAATTTTAATAATTAATACCTATAAGGTTTTTATTCCTATGCTGGCCACTTGATATGATTAGTATTTTAAATAACGATCTTATCCTTATTTATATAAAAATATATAGCAAAATATTAATTCTGTTAAAGCAATAAAAGCCAACCCTTACTGGATCCAGGCTATTGAAGCATTAATGGGAAAAGATATTATGTTAGTTGTGCCTGGGGAGAGTCATTCTCCCTTAGTGTCTTATAATTTAACACACTCACTGGTAAAATTTCCACTCATTTCCTTCTTTATTTTTCTAAAACTATTGAAAAGGTTGCAAGACACAATGAAAATTTTAGAAAAATAAATAAGTAAATGAGTGGAAACTTTACAGGTGAGTGTGTTAAATTATAAGGCACCAAAAGAGAATGACTCTCACCAGACACAACAGAATATGTTTCAACACACGAACTCACATAAAGAATCTTGCAAACCAAATCCAAAAATGAAATATCATGTTAGCTTCAATGGAAAACACCTTTGATAACTGAAGTGCCAACAAGGGAGTTGCTAGAAATAGGAAACGAATTTCCTTCAAACTGCAATTTACCAACATTACTTCATTATTTTCCATCAAGTTTTTCATGCTGGCATGGGTTGGACATGTTATCACAGACCAAATCAGTTTTTATCTTAAGATTCCGTCCTTCTAGTCAGGCTGAGGACTGTGTTTTGCTCATACACAACATTTTTGGCTTGATTTCTATAACTATAAGCCTGTCCTATCACCAACCACTATACAAAGTACACTGAGAATATATCTAATGACGCCATCTGCCTTAGGGAGGTTGTTATGTCCCAGATAAAACAGAAAAGTCCTCTCTACTCCACACTGTTCATGTTAAACATACACACACACACACACACACACACACACACACACACATTGGAATAATGTACTCCTAGAACATCATGTTGAACTAAAAATATTGGTCATAGCTCTGCTCAGGAATGGTCTGGAGCAAAACAAAACATTCATAATTGAATATTTGACGGTGGTGTTAACAATAAGTATTGTGGTATTTAGTTACATTTCTTTACAGTTTGAGTTCAAATCCCACAAGTTTATGAAATAAATACGAGTCAATTAAAGGCAAATTAAATCTACTCTACTCCCTTCCTTGAAATTTGAGTCTATGTGTACTGAAGTTATGACATAATCATCATCATTATAGTCATTATCATCAAATAACATTTGCTTCTGCCAGACTAACTCCTGTGCCGGTGGCACGTAAAAAGCACCATTCAAGCGTGATTGATGCCAGTGCCGCCTGACTGGCCCTCATGCGGGTGGCATGTAAAAAGCACCATTCGAGTGTGATCATTGCCAGTGCCACCTGACTGGTACTCTTGCCGGTGACACATAAAAAGCATGCACTACACTCTCAGAGTGGTTGGCATTAGGAAAGGCATCCAGCAGTAGAAACTTTGCCAGATCAGATTGGAGCCTAGTGCAGCCTTCTGGCTCGCCAGTCCTCAGTCATGGGTTGGACGCAACCCATGTCAGCATGGAAAGTGGACGTTAAACAATGATGATGATGATGATGATGATGATGATGAAGATGATGAAGATGGTGGTGGTGGTGGTGATGGTGATGTTGATTTCCATATTGGCTTGGGTTGAATAGCTTGACAGGATTCACTGAACTGCAAGGCTGTGTCAAACTCTAATATCAGCTTTGGCATGGTTGCTATAATTGGATGCTCTTCCTAACACCAACCACTTTACAGTAGGTGCTGGGTGCTTTCTTTCATGCCACCTACACTAGTGGGGTCACCAAGTAACTTGCAAGACAGAAAAAGGAGCAATTTCAATTTGAAGCAGTAATTTCTCTTTGTGTGTGTGTGTCAAGATGCTTATAAACACATTTTCAAATTATAATACTTACACTTTTGGAGATATCTGACTTTGCTCTCTGAAGTTTTGAGTCGATGGGTTTATTCCGAGATGTAAACTTAGTGGTGTGCTTTGGAACACTTTCAGAACAGACATTGTAACTAATGGGGTTAATTTTGTTGTGTTGAAGTCGTGTACTTCTCAGACTAGCCAAACCTGGTGACTCAGTGCTGTTGGGAAGAGTGAAAGAACCTGAAACTTTGGTTTCAGATATCGTAGACTCTTCTTCCTTTTTGTTGTTACCTACATTGCATTTTCGGGAACACGATGTTAACCGGGAAGAAACTGGAAAGATGAAAAGAGGAAAATCAGATATTACTACAATTTCAGTTGTCAATAAATTCATGTGAAGAAGGGCATTTGTGTATACACACACATATATATATATATACATACATATATGTATACTACTCATAAACACAAACAAACACACACATACACACACACACACACACACAATATATATATAGCACAACGCTTTCCTATCTGGAAGCCTCTTATTGTATTTCTATATGAATAATATATAGTCTAATGACTAATTCGTTTTTTGTGCTAGGCCACTGGTAATAATAATTTATTATTACCCTATTTTATTATGTTTTATTATGTTTTATTATATATATATATATTGGCCTGCTCGCTTAGCCAGCGGGGTGGCGTCGTTCGAAGGATAAAACAATGCGAACGCATTGTGACCAGCGATGTGTAGCAACATCTGATGGTCTGATCGGTCACGTGATCACGTGATATATATATATATATATATATAATAATAAATATTAGGGAATGAATCCAAAATTACAGGGAAAAATCAGATTTAGGGTTAAATCCAATTTTATAGTAAAATATTATATAATATAATTCGAGACAAAACCACTATTTTAAAACCAAACAAGGAAAGACTTAATCAATACATAAAATTTTAATATAAATTAAATAAATTTATTTATTTTATTTAATTTATATTAAAATTTTATGTATTGATTAAGTCTTTCCTTGTTTGGTTTTAAAATAGTGGTTTTGTCTCAAATTATATTATATATATATATATATATATATATATATATATATATATAATATATATATATATATATATACATATATATATATATATATGTTTAAGTAGTTGAATGAATTATCTTAGTATGGATAATTCGGTTAACCGATACCCGGGTAGCAAATTTAAGTCAGAAAGCACGGTTGAAGCTACATGCCAAGGGCAGAAATTACGCGCTTTTAGATGACTGCCCACACGGAGTTTTTGTTCGTCATGATGCTGACATAAGTTCCTTGTCTTTCCTGATGAGAAGGCGGCATAATGCACCCTTTATTCCTTCGGAATTAAGAATATGCAGTCTTCGAAACATGTGTCGAGAATAAGGGAATTTTGTTAAATCATCGTTTGACTCCATTCTTTCATTTATCTATATATATATATAAATATATATATATATAAATATATATATATATACATATACATATATATGTATTATTTAAAACGGCTTGATTTGGTTTCTATGTGACTTCATGTTTTGCAGGCCCCTAATGGAGCCCGTCTCATTCAGGCTTCTGGAATAACCAAATCAAACTGTTTTCATGTAACTCCAACTAAATGTGTTGTGTGCCCTTTCCTTCCGTTTGTCCCCTCACTTGTACATATATATATATATCATCATCATCATCATCTTTTAAAAGAGATATTAAAGGATGATGATGATGAATGTTGGTCTCTAACCGTGAAGGGAACCTGTGGCAGAGGTAGACCCAGGAAGATATAGAAAGAGGTGGTGAAGCATGATCTTTGAATGTGTGGTTTCATGGAGGCAATGACAAGTGATCGTGACCTTTGGCAATTTGCTTGCCAAGTGAAATTGTAGTTGTGGCTGGTGCCAGTGACACATACAAGAACACGTGCCAGTGACACATAAAAGCACCCATGTGACATGCAAGAGGCACTCACTACATTCTTGGAGTGGTTGGCATTAAAAAGGGCATCAAGCTGCAGAAACCAATTCAAATTCAGACTGGAACCTGGTACAGCTTTCCATCTCAACAGTTCCAGTCAAGCCATCTAACCCATGCCAGTATGGAAAATGGATGTTAAATGATGATGATGATGATGATAGACACACATATACAGACACACAGCTGAGTGGTTAAAAAGTGCACTTCTCTCAGTTGAATGAAAGGGTGGACCAGAGGCAGTCACAGGTGAATGAATATCAAATAAGTTACTCAGTAGAATAGATTTGCCAGTGGACCAAATCATACTGATCACCCCAGTGTTTTCCTGTAACCTGTGGAATTAACTGAGGGAGGGGACCAAGAAAGAAAAAAAGCAAGAGAAATCCTACCATCTTTTAATGGACGCAGTTCTTTCTTGCCAGAGTTGAGATTTTTTGGAACTGTTTCTGATGTTGTTGAGAGTGAGTTTAATGAAATAGTGTCATTAGAGTTGATTTTGTTACGTGAAGAGGAGAAATGAGAAAAACTGAAAAGAGAGAAATCGTGAAAGTCTAAAAATGTAGCAAAGAAGACAAGCAAAAAGAAAAACAGATAAATATGAATATATCACACAAAAACAAAAACAAAAAAAACAGATGTTGAAAGAAAGAACTGCTGCCATCAGACATAAGGAGATCTATAATATTCTAAAGATGAGAATTTATAGATAAGATAAGTTTTATAAGTTAGAGAATGGAGAAGAGTCTGCCTCTCAGACTATGGTACTGATGTAGGTGGGGTTTAGTTTGAATCTCTGTGGTTCTGTGTCTGCAGGGAAAGAATTACAAGGATGGAATTCCAGGGAGTTTCTGTTCTAGGAAGGAAGGATTGTAAGAAATATTTAGTGTGGGATCTGGGAGGTGAGATACAGTAAGGGGATAGATAGAGATGTTGCTATGTGGAGAAGGGTATGTGGCTAGCTAAATGAAGAGAATAGAGATTAATGTCTCTGTTGTTAAAACAGTGTTTTAAAAGTTTAAAAAAAAAAGTAAACTCAGAAAATAAAGGGGGGAAAAGGGAAAGAAAATTCACAGCGGCAATGCTCTTCTCAATACGTGTGATGTTCAAGTTAAAACTATTATCATCATCATTATTATTATTATTATATTATTATTATTATTATTATTATTATTATTATTATTATTATTATTATTATAATTAAGTTGGTAAGCTGGCAGAGTCATTAGCGTGCTGAACAAAATGCTTAGTGGTATTTCATCTGTTGCAACATTCTGAGTTCAAATACTGCTAAGGTCAACTTTGTCTTTCGTCCTTTTGGGGGTCGATGAAATAAGTACCAGTTGAACACTGGGGTTGATCAAATCGACTAGTTCCCTCCCCAAAAATTTCAGGCCTTGTGCCTATTAGTAGAAAGGATTGTTATTATCATTGAGGTGATAAGCTGGCAAAATCGTGAGGATTCCAGGCAAAATTCTTAGCGGCATTTCATCCATCTTTACTCAGAAGGGTTCAAATTCCACTGAGGTCAACTTTGCCTTTCATCCTTTTGGGGTTGATAGAATAAGAGCCTGTTAAGCACTGGAGTTGATGTAATTGACTAATCCCTCTCCCAAAATTTCACGTCTTGTGCCTATAGGAGAAAGGAATCTACTATACGCACAAGGCCTGAAATTTGGTGGAGTGGGGGGGGGAGCAGTCGATTAGATCGACTCCAATACACAATTGGTACTTGTTTCATTGACCCCTAAAGCATGGAAGATAAAGTCGACCTTGGCAGAATTTGAACTCAGAATGTTGCAACAGATGAAATACCACTACACATTTTGCTCAGCATGCTAATGACTCTGCCAGCTTACCAACTTAATAATAATAATCATCATCATCTGTGTCGTCGTTTAACGTTCACTTTCCATGCTGGCATGGGTTGGACAGTTTGACTGAGGACTGGCAAGCCAGAAGGTTGCGCCAGGCTCCAATCCAATCTGGCAATGTTTCTACAGCTGGATGCCCTTCCTAATGCCAACCACTCTGATAGTGTAGTGGGTGCTTTTTACGTGCCACCATCACAAGGTCCAGTCAGGTGGTACTGATAATGGCCACACTTGAATGGTGCTTTCTACGTGCCACCTGCATGGAAGCCAGTCAGCCGGCACTAGCATCAACCACACTTGAACGGTGCTTTTTATGCGCCACCGGCATGGGTGCAAATCAAGCAGTACTGTCATTGGTCACGACAATGACTTCACTTGCCTTAACAGGTCTTTGCAAGCACAGTTTATTGTCCAATGATTGAAAGGTGCTCTTAAATGGGCTGGTTATGCTGCACTGGCATAGGCCACAGTTATGGTCTCTTTTGGCTTGCTGGGTCTTCTGTAGCACAGCATATCTCCAAAGGTTTTGGTCGCTTGTCATCACATTGGTAAGGCCCTCAATAATAATAATAATAATAATAATAATAATAATAATAGTCTTAACTGGTATGTCACACGTATTGAGAAGAGTATTGTTGTTGTGAAATTTCTTCCCCCTGCCCTTATTTTCTTAGTTTACTTCATTATTTTTTTATTTTCTCTCTGTCTTTCTTCCCCTTTTTCTCTATCACATGACTTTGTAAAAGGACAATCTGGTGTGTTTATTTCAATGGCCTGCCTATGTATACAAAGCGTTTCTCTGCTCTAGGTGTCAGGAAGACACTCAGCAAGAGATGGAAACAGAATTGAAAGATGATGATGATGATAATTATAATAATAATGATAATGATGATGATGATGATGAAATTATAACAATTCTTAACATTGATACCCTGTCAAAAATGTAAGGGAAGAGTTTTTAATTAATACCAGTAATTGATTTCATTTTAATTTGATTGACCTTTGCAAAGATGTGAAGGAAAAGTTGATCTTCATAGGATTTGAACTTAAAATGAAAGGAATCTAATTGAAGAGTCCCAACCACCACCACCAGCACCAAGGTATTTTGTCTGCTGCTCTACCGATTTTTCCACTCAAGATAGCCACAGTACTTATAGTAATACCTTCTTACATCAGCACATGGTCCTAAATTTAGAGAAAGGAAGCATTCGATTAAACAGCCCCTAGTAGTTGAGTGTGGCTTTCTTCTTTGGCCCTAGAATGACAAAATGTGAAGCAGATTTTGGCACAATTTGAACTCAGGGCACAAAGACAGTTCACAAGGTACCATATTTGATGGCATATAAAATGCAAAATTTTTCCCAAAAAATATCTAAAAAAAAAAAATCACCTGGGTACCATATCTAAAGTTGGACCTCCTGTAAGAACATGTGCACTAAAATCATTTTTTTCTTGAATATGCACTGTTGAAATTGAAGTGCATCTTGCAAGGCTGTCTATTTTTTATGCCATCAGATATGGTAGTTTGTCTGACACTTGACCAATTTTACCACTCCACGGACCAAATGCTAATAATGATATGAGAGTGGAGTGAAAAGTTCATAAGATGACTGTAAAGGAGTGACACTAGAGCTTCAAAATCTTGTGTGTATTAATTTCAACTCGTCTTGTTTTTTGCATTGTTTCTTTCTGGGTGAACTAACATCTGACTGTTCAAAATGATTTCAAAAGTAACAAGTAACTCTTGAAAATGGACAAAATATGGCATCATAGTGTTATCAAGTACCTGCAATAAAACGGGTTTTTAGCCCTCAAGAGCATTCATGCTGACACAATTCCTACATTAAGAGATAACACTCCAGCTTTCTCAACAGTGTAAAAGTGGGCAAATGAGTTTAGGAGAGGAAGGAAGAGTCCTGAAGATGATGCAAAGACTGGACGTCCTGCAACTGCCACCACCAAGGAAAACATTGATTGTGTTCCCCACGTGGTGATGGATGACAGGCAATTGACTGTAAATCAAACAGCCAATGCTATTAGCATATCCTGTGTCAGAGTTAAGAATATTCTGTACTATGAACTTGGCACAGCAAAGGTTTCTGCCTGGTGGGTGCCATGTCTTCTGACACCTGATCAAAAGTGCACCAGGCTGATTACAACATAGGAAACTCTGACATTGTCTGAGGCAGGTCCTGCTGGTTTCCCTGAATGTTTCCTAATCTAGGATGAGTGTTGGTGTCATCACTTTCAGTCAAAGGTAAAGAGACAATCCACACAATGGAAACACTTCTCCTCACCTGCTCCAAAGGGAGGGTAATAGCCTCAGTTTTGGCGGATGCAAAAGGCATCATGTTTATTTACTATTCTCAAAATGGCCACACCATCAATGGAGAGTACTATGTCAACTTACTGAGACAGTTATGAAAGGCTATCAAGACCAAACACCCATGAAAGTTGACAAAAGAGGTCTTGTTTCATCAGGGCAATCCTCCAGGTTTCATTGACTGCTGTGCATGACTGTGGCTTTGAACTTGTTGATCGCCCTCTGTATCATCCTGATTTGGCCCTATCTGACAATCATCTGTTCTCCAACATACAAAAAACACTTGGCTGAGCAGCAGTATTGCAGTGATGATGACATAATATCTGCTGTTGATGACTTTTATGACCAGAAGGATGAAAGTGTTTGCACCAATGGGAACCTAACACTGCAATACTGATGGAAGAAGTGTGTGAACCGCAAGTGAGACTATGTTGAAAAATAAACTTCACTTGGTCACATTCCATAAGAGTATCTTGGTCAGCCTATGAACTTTGCAGTCAACCCTCGTAAAGTGCAATCTATAAATGATATTGTTTTCTATGGCCATTTTGAATACCTACCTGTGTGTACGAAGAGGTGGCTTGTAGTTCTTTGGTCTTAGAAACCCCTTTGGAATCAAACAGTATTTTCTTAGCCATTCTCGAGTACCATATAAGCTTTTGTATTCAGAGAGGGTGACTCTTGACCATGGATTGGTTTCATACATATCAAGGGCTGCAACAGCTATAGCCTGGCCAACCTTGTAAACACAAGTAAAAAGTGTTTAACATTATCATGTGTTTGTGTTTGTGTTTGTTTGTTTATTTGTTTGTTTGTGTGTGTGCGTGCATGCATGCGAGTGTGTGTTTTATATGGTACAAACTTTACTCATCCAAATTATAAATTATTTTGATAATATCAAGGCTTGTATAAAGCCACACATTTCATGCAGAATATGTTTCTCCTGATATACATCCTCAGCCAGGCACACATCCATATTCTCTATCACCTGGGGATTTGTGGATGACGAATGGTCATGATGTTTCATACAGGAGAGAAAAGGGTCAGGATGAATCAGTGCATCATAATAATAGTTACACACTCACTTTCACTGACACTGAAAAGAAATGGTATTAAGAGTGATCACTGAATAAAGAAAACTTACTGGGGAGAGAGGAGGAGGGGTACTACACAAAGTAAACCCAACAAAGAGACCAGTTATTGTCAAAATGGCCATTAAAATTATGAAGAGAGAGAAAGCAAATGAACTATCTTAGGAATAATTATTGAGATGCTGGAAATATTGGTGAAGTAAGAGATTTGTTTATATCTATCTATCTGCCTGTCTATCTGCCTATCCATATCTATTTATCTGTCTCTCTATATCTATCTATCTATCTTTGTGTCTGTCTGTCTGTCTGTCTATCCATAACTCTCTATCTGTCTGTCTATCTATCTGTTTATCTGTCTGTCTGTCTATCTATCTATTTATCTATCTATCTATCTAGCTAGCTAGCTATCTGTCTGTGTGTCTGTCTATCTATCTATCTATCTGTCCATCTAGTTATCTCTCTCTCTCTCTCTCTCTCTCTCTCTCTCTCTCTCTCTCTCTCTCTACATCTATCTGTCTGCCAATCAATCAATCAATGTATGTATGTATGTGTATATATATGTATGTATGTATGTATGTATGTATGTATGTATGTATGTATAATCATACCAGTAGATAGATATATATAGAACCAAAGAATGAATGAAGTAAAACTTACATCTTCATAGATGCTGGGAGTATATTTTGGAGGAATACCAACAATAGAAGTTGGAGAAGCTCTACCTTTGTCTCCGTAAGCAGGGGGAATGGCATTCATAACTTTACCAGTGTTGTAATTACACTCTAGGGTATAGCTGAAATTAAAAAAAAAAAAGAACTCTGTACTAAAATCAAAACAATAAACAAAAGAAAATACACACTGGAAGAACAACAGAATGGCAGAACTTTGCACCTGGAATAGGACTTGAAAATTCATGGATCTGAAAGGAGTGGAGATGGGAATCCTAAAAGACTCGCTCGAGCCAGGGAGCATCCTTAACACCCGAACAGAGATCTTCAGGCCATGTTTGCACTTTAGGAAATTCCTGCTAGTGTTTTGGAATCTGCAAGATGGCAGCACAGCCAGAAGACAATAGCCAATGGCAAAGGAAGATAATTCCCTATTGCATGCCTTCGTAGCTTTTTGGAGACCGCAAGATGGCGGCATAGCTGGAAGTCAATAGTTGATAGCCAATAGTAAAGGGAGATGATCCCCTTAACGAGACCTTTCCCCTCTCCATATTTTGAAGAGGTCTTGGGCCAACAGGTTTTGGGGTCTGACGATAAGCCATAAAAATAAACCCTTTATGCATGGGAAGCCCATAAACCAGCCTTCGCCAGTAATATATATATCATCATCATCATCGTCATCATCGTTTAACGTCCGTTCTCCATGCTAGCATGGGTTGGATGGTTCGACCGGGGGTCTGGGAAGCCAGAAGGCTGCACCAGGCTCCGGTCTTATCTGGCAAAGTTTCTACAGCTGGATGCCCTTCCTAACGCCAACCCCAATCCGTGAGTGTAGTGGGTGCTTTTTACGTGCCACCTGCACTGGTGCCAGGCGAGGCTGGCATCGGCCACGGTCGGCTTGGTGCATTTTATGGAAGCCAGTCAAGGCGGCACTGGCTTCGGCTACGATTCGAATGGTGCTTTTTACGTGCCACCGACACGGAAGCCAGTCGAGGCGGCGCTGGCATCGCCCACAATTCGGATGGTGCATTTTATGGAAGCCAGTCGAGGCGGCACTGGCTTCGGCTACGATTCGGATGGTGTATATATATATATATACAGTTATCTGTTAGTGTCTATAGCTATTTGACTCCTTCTGTAGCTATCTGTATGCACCTGTAATTAGTTGGGTTGTGATGTAATTGCACCTGTGTATGCCATGTGATAGTATAGGGGTGCATCATGTCATAAAGTATGGTAGTTAGATGTGTCATTTCACATGTGGTGGTACCTGGTTTGTAATGCTGTGTGTAATAATAAAAGCTAGGTGTATATGTATCACATGTGATGGTAGTCAAAGAGGTCATGTCACATGTAGTGGTAGCAAAGAGTGTCATGTCACATGGGAAATAGTTGGAGGACTTATATCACATGGAGGTACTTGAATGCATGATGACACATGTGGTAGTAGTTGGGTGGA
This sequence comes from Octopus sinensis, assembly GCF_006345805.1. NCBI lineage: Eukaryota > Metazoa > Mollusca > Cephalopoda > Octopoda > Octopodidae > Octopus > Octopus sinensis. The sequence continues at coordinate 27,735,106 of NC_043005.1, forward strand.
TCATATTGCATGTGCCAAGTGTGTTGTCATGCCACATGTGATAGTATTTGATGTGTAATGTCACATGTTGGTGGTTGGGTGGGTTATATGTATAATGGGAGCTAGTAGTGTCATACCACATACGGTGGTAGCTGGGTGGATCATATCATATGTGATCATATCTGAGTGTGCCATTCCACATGTTGTGATAGGTAGGTATGACATGTCAAATACAGAAGGTAAAAAGGTGACACTGATAAGTTCAGTAAAGATGAAGAAAAGTTTCTTGTACCTGTGAATGATACCTGTACACTTATGAATAGCTACACGTCCACTTCCTTCTTTTGAGAGTCCATCACGTTTGTCTCTGATGTACATGTTGCGTTGGGAAAAATTGCAGGCATCAAATTCAAAATGTGCTGAATTCAGAGACACTAACTTTGGATAGAGCATATTTTGTATCTAAAATATATAAGTGTATATGTGTGTGTAGATATATATATATATATATATATACATATAGTTGGAATTTACAAAAAAAAAACAAAAAACAAAAGATGAAGACGGATGTGTAAACAACAAACAGATGTATTAGTTTAATGCTCAGGAAGTGAAAAAAATCTTTTATGTTTTAAGCTTATGCTCTTCATCAGAAAGGAACACAGAAATAAACAGGGAGAGAAAATTGAAAAAGGTTTAGTACACATATATACTTAGAAAAAGAGAGATAAATAGATAGATAGATAGATAGATAGAGAGAGAGAGAGAGAGAGAGAGAGAGAGAGAGAGAGAGAGAGAGAGAGAGAGAAACAATATGTACAGGCAGTGGTGAGGAGAGGAAATACATGTAGTCTGTTGGTGATGATGATGATGATGTGGAAGAGAAGAGGGAGGAGGTAGCTGATGATGTTGGCAGTCACAATGATGAGGAAGTAGAGGATAGAAATAATAATGATAAATGTGAATCATTATCATTAAGTGTTTGTCTTCCGTGTTGGCATGGTTGGATGTTTTGAGAACATCCAGCAGGTCAGAGAACTGTATTAAGCAACAATATCTACTTTGGCATGGTTTCTACAGCTGGATGCTCTTCCTGACACCAACCAATTTACAGAGGGTATTGAGTGCTTTTTAAATAGTGAGGATGATGATCAAGATAATGAAGTGTGTGTGTGTGTGTGTGTGTGTAGTTTATGTGTGTGTGTGTGTGTCTAAGTGTAAGAGGTGTGCAGTGTGTGGGGTAGATGAGTGCAAAAGAGAGATTGTGTGTGTGTGAGTGTGTGCGTATGTGTGTGTATGTGTGAGAGTGTGTGTGTGCGTGCGTGTGTATGTGTGTGTGTGTGTGTGTGTGTGTGTGTGTGTGTGCAGGTGTATATAAGAGATATAGTGGGCACATTTGCATGTGCAGGTGTATATAGTGTATGAATGTGTATGAGAGAGATATGGAGTGTGTATATGTATGAAAGATGCATTGTATGTGTGTCAGTGTGTTTATATGTGTGTAGGAGACAGTGTGCATGTTTGTAGATGTTTTGAATGTTCAATATGTGTGTGTGCCTACAGTGTTTGTTTTGTGTGGGTTTGTGCATATGTAGATGTGTGTGTGTGTGTGTGTGTCTGTGTGTCTGTGTGTGTGTGTGTGTACTGATTACCTCCACCTTAGCAAAGGTGGAGGTGTTATTTCCAGTCATATTTGTTTATTTGTTTGCTAGTCCATGGACAAGATATCTCAAGAACCACTTGATGGATTCAGATGAAACTCTCAGGGATGTTTGGCCACGTGACTGGCACGAACTGATTAGATTCTGGGATCAATCCAGTACTGGACAAGGATTCTGGATTATTTTTCTTGTTTTTCTTTCACTTAATTTTTGAGAGCTGTCAGGTTCATTTTTAGTATTCTCATTTGTGAGAGCAGTTGAGTTTATTTCAGATATTCTCATTTTAAAGATCATCTCCAACTAATCGTTGAGAGGACGTTGGTGTTGCTTTGGTGGAAGTTTGCGCTCTCTGAGTGCTCTTGTTTGCTATTTTTTCCAGTTGCATGCATAGAATGCTGTGACAGAGAGGTGTGTGTATATACTGTATATGAACATATACATGTCTGTGTGTGTTGTTACATCGTGTGTGTATGAATGTTGAATGTGTACAGTAATCCCTCACCATATCATGGTTTATTATTTAAGCTTACATCGATTCCTCCATGGTGTTGTTTTGCATTTATAATAAAATGAACATATGCAAATTATAAAAATAAAAAAAATATACAGTACAGTACTGTTTCTACTTCATACCAGTGCTACCTGACTGGCCCTTATGTCGGTGGCATGTAAAAAGCACCAATCAAGTGTGGTCAATGCCAGTGCTACCTGACTGGCCCTCATGCAGGCACTGCATAAAAAGCACCCACTACACTCTCGGAGTGGTTGGCATTAGGAAGGGCATCCAGCAGTAGAAACATTGCCAGATCAAACTGGAGTCTGTCCAACCCATACCAGCATGGAAAATGGACATTAAATGATGATGATGATGAGGAGGAGTTTAGGTACAAGTGTTGCTGTTTTGAACATTGTGTGTGTGTGTGTGTGTGTGTGTGAGAGAGAGAGAGAGAGAGAGAGAGTGTGTGTGTATGTGCATTTGTACTTATTTGTCATGTTTTCTTTTTTAAGTATGTGTGTTCTCTGCTCTGACAGGGGAGCAATGTGTGTTTAGTTTATGTGTATGTATGTGTGTGTTGTATTACATAGTTATGTGCATACGTGCACGTGAATGAGTATCCTATGTGTATGTGACGTAATTAGGGAAAAGTGTAAAAGAAGGATGGGTTGGGAATTGATGCTTACAGAGAGGTGAAAATTTGGAAGGAAAAAGAATTCTTGTTCCTTACAGATTTACGAATCTGGTGATCTAAGTAAGATAAAATGCTAAGAAATGTTGGAGAGAGACATCTGCTTTGTAGTTCCCTCAGACTATACATTTAACACAATTGACATTGAAAGCCAATATCTTCACAACACAATCTGTGACAACTACCTTAACAACAATGATGATAGTAAATATATAAACTTTACAAAATTACTTCCAATCAAAGACGTTTACAGAATATTCTCAGCCATTCCTAGTCAGAAAAACATTGAAGACTTAATCCTTTTGTTACTGTATTTATTTTGAGATGCTCTGTGTTTCTTTCAATTAATTTTAAATATAACAAAGAATTAAGTAAAATAACTTTGTTATCATTCAGCTAGTGTTAGGAACATAAATTGTGACTAAGGTTTGGTGGAAGATTTTAATTCAAAACTTATGAAAACAAGACATTTGTCCTCAGAGCCAGAATCGGTTTCAGCCGGATTGGTAACAAAAGGGTTAAGCTAGTGTTAGGAACATAAGTTGTGACTAAGATTTGGTGGAAGATTTTAATTCAAAACTTATGAAAACAAGACATTTGTCCTAAGAGCCAGAATCAGTTTCAGCCAGATTGGTAACAAAAGAGTTAAGCTAGTGTTAGGAACATAAATTGTGACTAAGGTTTGGTGGAAGATTTTAATTCAAAACTTATGAAAACAAGACATCTGTTCTCAGAGCCAGAACTGGTTTCAGCCGGGTTGGTAATGTAAGGGTTAAAACGAAATACTGATGCTGTCATTTGCAAGAAAGAATAAAATTTTTAATTGCAATTTGCTATTTTATGTTTGTAAATTAAAATCAGAACAAGAGTCATGTAAAAAAGATGAAAAATAGTTTACATTTTTATGTGAACTAGAGAAATAAATGTCAATTAATTGTAATTTATACTGAAAATAAGTATGTTAACCACTCCTTGATGCTCACCTGTGAATCGTCAGCTTCCAAGAAGTTTCCATAGATAAAACAGCCTTTACGAGAGGCATGGCCATGTAAGTCAATATAGAAAGCAATGCCACTGTGTTGGGGCAATATTCTTCGGAATGCACTGTTATTGAGATGAGCAGAAGAAGGAACATTACTTGGTGGTAATGTTTGATATCTGTCATGGTCTTCATCAGAACCATCATTTCTTGAGTTTGTTCTTTCTTCATCTGACTTACAATTGCATTCAACAGATTCTGAGTGAATCCTACATGCCTCTGTCTGGGTTATATCAGAGTTAGCTCCATTTGAAATTCTCAATGATTCTAAATGCATTGTTAATTCAGAATCAATGACTTGTGTCTGCTCTTCAGTTTTTGCTGAGTATTCTTTATTTAATGAACCATTCTTGATGCCTTTAGGGTCTGAAGAGTCTTCAGAATCAGATCTGCTGCCACTCGTTTGACTACACTGGTTTATTGATTTTACAGCTGGGGAGTTGCAAACGTTTAACTTGTTCTGAGTCATCCTATCGTAAGTGGAGAATGAATGGGGTCTCTTTGGCAAATCACCATCATATAAGTTCCGGCATTTATAACGAGATGCTAATAGGCATGCTTTATAATTGAGTTCTCGATGAGATAACCCTGATCTAGTTGCATGAAGTGATTGGGTGATTTGGCATAAACCAATGTTTGTAATTTCAGGGAACTTAATAATGGAATTGGTATCAATGGTTTTAGTAGTACTTGTATTACTGGTGGTAGAAGGGGTGTCAGTTTGTTTGGGTAATATATCTGTTGGAGGAAATTTGATGTCTTTGTACATGTCTTTCTTTAGCCGATAGTTGACGTGGTAATAAATAATGATACTTTTGGCAGCATATATGGACGGATTGAGTTCAAAGCTAGGGTCCCCGTACACTCTGTTTAAGTTCACCCCACGTGTGTCTGTCCGGTAATGACCATTCATGACACCGTCTGGATTTAGTATTGGAATCAACTTGAAGACAAACTGCTTTCGTAGTTGAATTGACCGAGGATCATCAAGTCGAAGGATAAAATTTAAGAAACCATTAAATACAAAGCTGGAAGGAGTTTCACCTGGGTGGACACGACTCGTTACTACAAACACCTGAAGAAAAAAATTGATATAATTAATTGTTGTGAAATATAATAGAAAAAAAAAACAAAGAATTAAATGGTTATTAGATTAGAAATTAATTAGAATAAACTGTTTTTAAGGGAAACAATGAAACACAAGACAAATGTCCAAATGGATGCACAGTGGGATTGGGCCAGTGACCCTACAATTACTAAGTGAACTTTTCTTGACCATATGAACCATGCCTATGCAGGAGTTGTAAAATCATATCAGATTACAGGATATGCAATAGGTGTCACATTTTCCAGGAAAGTTACCTGTTTACTTGTTAATAATTACAGCGAAGTTCTGAGCCGTGTTCCATGCCAAGGAGACATTTGATTTGATCAAAGTATTTTATAAAAACAAAAGATCAACAAGTGAGTGTAACAGATTCAGAATTTCACTTGTAAGTGGTACCTGAAGTTTGTACAAGCTAAACAGTTTGACTGACTGACTTACCTGGCTGTCAGGAAAACACTGATGTATTGAAAATATTAAACGAAGCAAACCCAGACATAATTAAACTGTCAGTAAAGGTGATGTTAATTAATTTTTCTGACAGCACCATCAGACATTTATGTTGTTTTATCTGGAATGATCTGAAAAGTTTTGTGGTCAGAATTATCATAAAACTAGGTAAATTTGTGTCATGACAAGCAGTAAATTCTTAGCAAAACTATCATTCTATTTACGCAACAGCACATCACAGAACTATCTTCTTCATTTATTTATATATTTTTATAATAAATATATAAGTATTAACCCTTTAATTACTATTTCTGTTGGAAAATATTTTATTTGTTTCAATTAATTGAGTAAATGATGAAGAATTTAGTAAAATTATTATTTATAATTTCTTTCTAACTCAGGTTTTGTTGGAACTCCTGGTGTCTTGCAGGCATAGCGAGCTTGCTAACTGCAGCCAATGGTACCATGCTATCCATTCTTTTCAGTTATCTAATACTTTCTCGATTATTCTGGCCATGCCAAGGAGGCAAACCGTTTGTATTCCAATTTCCTTTATATTCCCCTTGATGCCTTCTGATACTGTTCCCAAGGACCCACCAATAATTGGCACTATCTTCACCTTCTTCATTTTCCATCGCTGGGCTATTTCCTACTTAAGAGGGTTGTATTTGTCTCCTTTTTTCACATTCCTTCTTGAGTATTCGTGGGTCAAAGGGGCATGCAACATCAACTATATAACACATGTGGTACACCTTGTCCACCACAACTTAGTTCAGTTTGTTATGCTCTAACACCTGATCTGTTTGGATTGGAAACTCCCACAGAATTTTGCAGATCTCCAACTCCACCACTTTCTGTGCTTTGTGCTCATACCACATCTTGCCTCTCTCTAGACACTTCTTCTCACACAGTTTTCAATGAGCACTTTCGCTAACTCATCATGTTGCCACAACTTGTAATAGTTTTGGGAATTCATTCATGATATGGGCAATGGTTTCGTCCATTCTATTACAGATGTAGCACAGTAGAGAGACTTGCTCATTCTTAAGGTTGACCCTCCAACTCATGGCCAAAGCTTGGTCTTGTGCTGCTAGTCTAATGCTCTTTTTTCAGGGTTCCTTTCTTCAGCCAACCCCACCTATGTTTTCCAGCAACTTCAGAGTTGTGGCTTCATGGAATCGACTGTGTAGTCCCTTGTTCTATAATGCTTCTTCATGTTGTTGTTATTATTGTTATCATTAAGGCAGCGAGCTGGCAGAGGCTTTAGCATGCCAGACAAAATGCTTAGTGGCACTTTTTCCGTCTTTATGTTCTGAATTTGTCTTTCATCCTTTCAGGGTCAATCAAATAAGGACCAGTTGAACATTAGTGTCCATATATTCGACTTATCCCCACCTTGAACATGCTGGCCTTGTGCCGAAATTTGAAACCATTATTATCATCATCATCATCGTCGTCATTATTATTATTATTAAGTCAGGGAGCTGGCAGAAACGTTAGCATGCTGGGCGAAATGCTTAGCGGTATTTCGTCTGCCCTTACATTCTGAGTTCAAATTCCGCTGAGGTCAACTTTGCCTTTCATCCTTTCGGGGTCGATAAATTAAGTACCAGTTATGCACTGGATCGATGTAATCAACTTAATCCGTTTGTCTGTCCTTGCTTGTCCCCCCTGTGTTTAGCCCCTTGTGGGAAGTAAAGAAATAGGTATTTCGCCTGAGTTCAAATTCCACCGAGGTCAACTTTGCCTTTCATCCTTTTCGGGTTGATAAAATTAGTACCAGTTATGCACTGGGGTCGATGTAGTTGACTAAATCCCTTCCCTCAAAATTTGAGGCCTTGTGCTTCCAGTAGAAAAGATTGTTATTATCAAGATGGCAAGCTGGCAGAATTATTAGCATGCTGGATGAAATGCTTACCAGTATTTCACCCGTCATTACATTCTGAGTTCAAATTCTGCTGAGGTCAACTTTGCCTTTCATCCTTTTGGGGTCAATAAAATAAGTACCAGTTGAATAATATGGGTCGATGTAATCAATTCATCCCCACATTCCTCAAGCTGCTCTTCTGGCAAAAACTTAAAATACTTATTATTATTACTACCATGCTAGCACATTAAATGATTGTTATTATTATTATTATTATTATTATTATTATTATTATTATTATTATACCCCCTTCCTTTTGACCAGGCTCCCGTGGCTTTTATGGGTTTTTCCACGAGTAACCTTTCGAAGCGCCTCCCCCTATTGGGAGTTTTAATTGTTACTTATTTTTCCTTTATCATCCTGCTTTTGTACTCAGACATTTTCAAACGGACAAAACCCTTTGTAACTTTCGTCCTGTGTTTCGTCCCTTTATGTTTTAATGATTTTCGTTAGCCCTTGTGGCCAATAAACGAACGAATTATTATTATTATTATTATTATTATTATTATTATTAATATTATTATTAATAATAATAATAATAATAATAATATGATGAAGATAGTAACATAGGTCAACATGAAGTTTTGAAGGAAGATTTTAATTTAGATGACTTTAAAACAAGTTTGAATCCTGGAACCAGGGGGTGGAAACAAAGGTGGTCTTAGGCAGATTGGTATCAAAAAGGTTTAAATATTCTACAACAATGAACACTGCCATATCATCAAAGATTACAAACTTTATAATTTATTTAAATAACTTTGAAAAACACTTGTGTCAATTTTCCAAAATAAATGTTCTCCATGAAAGATTAGAACTCCTGCTGTCTTCCTCCCCACAGCACACAACCATGTCAGGTTTAGCTCCTGCCCACAAAATTTCAGGTTGTGTGCCTAGAGTAGAAAGTATTATTAACATTTGTTTACTGCTGCACTATATCACCACTTCCCTTAAATCATCATCATCCAGTGTTTTAAATTCAGATTTTGTCCCCATTAACGGGGGGGGGGAGGCTGGATCTACCTCAATGCCTCAGCAACCAAAGTGGGCAGGTGCAGCCCACCCCAACCTTTGGGGTGGCTGGTGCCCATTGCTTTTGCTATCATGAAGCTTTTTTTGGAGCTGGATTATCTACGGGGAGCATGCCCTTGCTTACCCCCAACCTCAGTTTCTAGACATGAGTGGTCCCAAGACCAAGGCCTCTACCATGATTTTTAAGAAATGTGGTGGAAAACCAGCTCAGGAAGGCAGGGACACTACACCCTGAGACCCCTTTCAGAGACCCCCCCTCCCTACACTCAAACCAATTTACCCCTTTACTTATCAACACAGACATGGAACAGCAGAATCTACTAATTTACAGTGGGAGGAAGTATAATTGATGTATCATCATTGACTAATCAATATTCTAATAGTTTACAGTGGGAGGAAGTATAATTAATGTATTAACCGACCCTAATCCTTTTTCCCCCTCTCCCTACTTCAGTGGAATCCTGCAAAAACACCACACAGCGAATGACGTTATTGGATTTCTTACTAATGACATACATAACATTTCTTGTGTCCACATAAATGAGAAGCTAAGCAAACAGCTGTGATATAACAGGATAGCAGTAGCCATTTAGATCTATTGTGTATAGTGCTCAGGTGCACTACAACTCATCAAAGGTGCATGTACAGTACATAGAATTATGTACAAACGTCAGGAAAGGGAACAGTGTATGAGTCATGATATACATGTGTGTATGCGTATGGAGATGGAGATATCAGGTGTAGTACAGTTCTATATTTAAGAGATGAGGAATTATGCACATTATTTACATTATTTACATTTGATGGATATTTGTCCTCCTCTTGTTTCTTGTTAACTTTACGTTTCAGCTGATATATCCTCCAGCCTTCATCAGGTGTCTTGGAGAAATTTCGAACCTGGGTTCTCATGTTGTTGTTATTATTATTATTATTATTATCATTATTCAGGTCACTGCCTGGAATCGAACTCAAAATCTTGGGGTTAGTAGCCCATGCTCTTAACCACTATGCCATATACCATTGGCATATGACATAGTGATTAAAAGCGAGGGCTACTAATCCCAGGATTCCAAGTTCAATTCCAAGCAGTGACCTGAATAATAATAATAATCATCATCATCGTTTAGTGTCCGCTTTCCATGCTAGCATGGCTTGAACGGTTCGATTACGTGCCACCGAATAATAATAATAATAAATAAATAGTAATAATAATAATAATAATAAAATTTTTTTTTTTTTAAATGCCCTGATGCAGTACCAGGCAGTGGCTCTTGATCATAACTGATTGGAAGTGTTATCATGTACATTGTTTTGTATTGGTATAAAAGATGGGCTACAGCAAATATTCTGCTCAATGAACTTATGAAAACAAGATATTTGTAATACAGAGGTAGTTTTAGCCAGGTTGGTATCAAAAGGGTTAAGCTAGTGTTAGGAACATAAATTGTGACTAAGGTTTGGTGGAAGATTTTAATTCAGAACATATGAAAACAAGACATTTGTACTCAGTGCCAGAACTAGTTTCAGCTGGGTTGGTATCAAAAGGGTTAATAATGGCAAAGTCATTTTATTAAATTCTTCATTGTTTTTAAAATAAATTGAAACAAAGTCAGTGTATTTCAACAGAGATATGGTGATGAATGGGTTAACAAAATACGGCAAGGCTTTCCTTCTATACTGATTCTTCCATCATAACAGCAACAATTTTTTTCTAATATAGGTGCAAGGAAACTAATTTTGGAAATAACAAAGAATTTAGTAAAATAATTTTGTTCTTGAAGCTGGTCTTTGGAACATAAATTGACATGAAATTTTGAAGGAAGGTTTTTAATTCAATACTTTAAAACAGTTTACATCATAGAACTAGGGATATTTTTGAGCAGGTTGGCCTCAAAAGAGTTAAAACTGATCCCAGTATACAGACTGGTGGTACATATTTTATCAGTCCTTTGAATGCAACTGGTAAGCATTTCATCAACGTCTGATGGATGTAAAATAAAGCTGACCTCAGTGGTATTTGAACTTGAAAAGAATGGAAAGAAATGCGTCTAAGCATCTTGTCCAAGGCACAAACAATTCAGCAGCCTCATCTTGAGAATGATGATGATGATGATCATGATAGTGGTGATGATAGTGGTAGTGGTAGTAGTGGTGGTGATGATGACAATGATGATTTCTATAATTAGCCACAAGGGCATCAGATGAGGAGGACAAGGACAGTTTACAATTTGTGTGAGGATTTACATAAAAGATGAGGGGAAGAAAGAGAGAAGAGGGTGAAATAGGACAAAATTACACATAGTATACAGAACCTGTGAGCACATCTATGATACAGTCCACCTGATACAGGAAAACCTCCAACTAAGGCCAATCAAGAGACCAAGCCCTCATTCAACTGTTGTTCTCCAATCTACAAGAGCATGCTTAGAGTAGGTTCATTCACCATCTCCATTTCTACCACAGCCACCCACCGCTTGACAACTTTACTAGAAGAAAGCACTTCCCTCTCCACCTTCACTTTCCTTTCCAAATGGAACTTTAAAAAACTGATGAGGGCTTAACTGAAGAGGAAGGTGTCTTTCTTCAATGCTTTCAGCCTCATACGTTACACATCTTTGACCATAGCCACTAGATAGAGGCACACTACCTGCTCTGCCTTGTTGATGGAAGGTAGAGGGATGATCCCCATGATGGACTTGGCCGATACTTAGATTTGTCCCACATGCAATAGCAGCTGCTCAACAGAACTCCACAAGTTAGCAACACTTGGACAATGCACAAGTGTGTGCAATGTGTGCAGATTGCCTGCAAACGTCTCAGGCAATCCTATCTGGCAGCCCTTCCATGCCAACAATAACAACAACAATAACAAATGCTTACCTTTTTCTCTTTAAATTTCTTGCACCTTGGCTGGTTTTTAATGGGGAAAAGTTTTGGATCAAAGTGAGGTTCCTCCTCATCAATGATGTTATGGAATGATGAAACTGTTATTAGACTGACCTCCAACTTCTCCAGGGAGTAACACAGCAGCTCTCGGTAGAAGTAAACAGTATCTTCTGCACTGAGACAAGAAACAAAGAACAAAGATAAATCGCAATCTATCCAAATACTTATAAAATATACATCACAATACCAACAAGGACAAGTACAAAACAATCATGACAAAGGATAGCCACCATTTTGAATTTTTAGCTGAGCTCCACAGGTGAGTAAAGGTATGTGTGAGGTGGGGGGGTGTCTGTTGAAGTGCCATTCGTTCATTGTTGTTGTTGTTGTTGTTAGCATTATTGAATCACTGAAAACTGAGTCTTTGAATTTACTGGAGTCACATACCTAGCATTAATGTCTGCTAATTCCCCTCCAGGGCCATCCTTTAACTGTAATATGGCCTTATTGGGTAAAACAGATTAATGTTTTTATGGTTACAATATAAAGAAGATTTTGGCAGTGAGAAGAATCAACAGACCACCCATTTACATAATTCCTCCACCAACCACAAAGGTTTGTAAATCTCTGGACTGGTTTGGGGATGGTGGAGGAATTGTTTTAGTCCAAGAGAGATAAGGCAATGCCTCCAGACTCTGCCTTGCCTTCACACTGGGGAGTTCAATGTAGCTGATGTTCATTTCAAAATCTTAAACTCATCTAGGATGATGTTTGCAGGGTGGATGTGTTCTGTACAGGATTTCCAGAGGGTTGCAGTTGTGGGGAGACAGGATTGTGTGAAATGATTAGCATGAAAAGTGGCAGGTGAGACGCAATAATTTTGAGAAGATAGGTGGTGTGTTGGCAGACCTGGAAAACGTTGAAACACAACTTGATATAAACCACAGAGGATCAGGAAGCATTGTAATGGTTTCAGGAGCAACAGAAAGAAGATACAGAATGTCAGTGGCGTGCTGGTTGAGGGAAAGTATAAAAACACTTCAATAAGGTTAGAGTTCACAGCATGTTGGTGGGTAAGAATACAGGAAAAGGACACAGTGTGTTGCTGGACAGGAATACAAAGATAAGACAACAACAATTATGTTGGTGAACAGTGAAACACAGAGAGGATACAGAATGTTGGTAGGTGAGGATAGAGAGAGAGGATACAGCACATAAATAGGGTAGTGATACAGAGAGGATATAATAAGTTAGTGGGGAGGAATATGGAGAAAAGGAACAGCATATTTGTGTGTATGTATTGTGTACTACCATTCATCTAACATGCTCTCTCCAGACTATGAGAACTATGGAACTACTACCTATTTCTTTACTACCCACAAGGGGCTAAACACAGAGAAGACAAACAAGTCGATTACATCAACCCCAGTGCTTAACTGGTACTTAATTTATCGACCCCGAAAGGATGAAAGGCAAAGTCGACCTCGGCGGAATTTGAACTCAGAACGTAACAGCTGACGAAATACGGCTATGCATTTCGCCCAGCGTGCTAACGTTTCTACCAGCTCGCCGCTGGTACCACTGCTGCAGGTACCATCATCACTGTTTTAACCCTTTCATTACTAACTTGGCTGAAACCGGTTCTGGCTCTTAGTACAAATGTTTTGTTGTCATAAGTTTTGAATTAAAATCTTCCACCAAACCTTAGTTACAATTTGTTCCTAACACTAGCTGAATGATAACTCAGTTATTTTACTAAATTCTTTGTTGTATTTACAGTAATTGAAAGAAACACAGAGCATCTCAAAATAAATACAGTAACGAAAGGGTTAATATCTACTTTCCCATGCTTGCATGGATTAGATGAGATTATGTTGGGGAGAATTTCAGTCCCTATTTCCCACCTTTTTTCCAATCAAGGAAATAATCTCACAGTTTATTAAACAATAAACAACTCAGATATATTTACAAAGAGAATTGGAAAGAAACAACACTATCTGAATGAGTCTTTAGTTTTCAAAGATCACACGATAAATGTCAAGAAACGCAGACATGCTTCTCATGTTGGGCTGTAAGCAAACAACACCATCAGTAAAGCCATTGTTTACAATCAATGAGCAGGTATACAAATTTCCTCTCTCTCACACACACACATGCACGCACGCGTGCAGACGGGCTTCTTCCAGTTTCTGTCTACCAAATCCACTCACGAGTCAGCTGGAACTATCAAAGAAAATGTCTGCCTAAGGTACTGTGGAGTAGGACTGAACTGAATATCATATGGTTGGGAAGTGACCTTGTTAGCTACACAGCCATGCCTGCACCTAATTACAGTGTTTTAAATATCAAGACATAATTTGTACCAAAAAAAAAAGACAAAAAAAAGGTTAAAAAGCAATATAATGAAATAACTTACATGTTTTCCACAGAAGATATATTTTTACAGTAACTATATCTCTCCTCCAACTCATTGATGTTGTTCTGACATTCAATGTAGGAATGTGGGTAAGCAAAAGCAAAGTATGTTGTAGCACCTTTGATTTCAGTGAACCGATAACAGAATGACAGAATAAATTGGCCATCAATAGTCTACGAAGAAGAAAAGACATTTATTTAGAAACTTATTAACTCCTTCTCCTCCACTTCCTCTTCCTCCCCATCGCCACCACTATTTCTTATTTCTTTATTGCCCACAAGGGGCTAAACATAGAGGGGACAAACAAGGACAGACAAATGGATTAAGTAGATTATATCGACCCCAGTGTGTAACTGGTACTTATTTAATCCACCCCGAAAGGATGAAAGGCAAAGTTGGCCTCGGCGGAATTTGAACTCAGAACATAGTGGCAGACGAAATACCACTAAGCATTTTGCCCAGCGTGCTAACGTTTCTGCCAGCTCGCCACCACTATTTCTGCCTCACCACAACCACTACCAACACCACCATCACTACTGCTGCCACGAGCATTGTTCTAATGTCCACTTTCCCATGCTTGCATGGAATTTGCTCAGATAGATTTTTTTATAGCTGGATGCCCTTCTGTCACTAACCCTCACCCATTTTCAAGTAAGGCAACATTTCCATTTGATCAGACACTGTTTGTATGGTGGTGACACTTGCTACTATGCAATGTCAAGACAAACACACACACATCAACACACAAACATATATACACACAACAGGCTTCATTCAGTTTCTATCAAGCAAACCTACTCACAAGGCTTGGGTCAACCTGAGACTACAGCAAAAGATACTTGCCTTCAAGGTACCATGTAGTAGCACTTGACCAGAAACCACATGGTTGAGACAATTTGTTAACCATACAACCACCCCTGTACATGTGTGTGTTAATGTATGCATGTATGTATGTATGTCAGGTCACTTACAAGACTCTCATAAATGCTACCGGTAACATGGAATCCAGTACAACCTGTTACATGGTTGGGATGTCGACAACTAAACTGGCACCCCCACCAGGATATCCTGTAGAGGAGGGTTGCTAGAAATCCAGCAGGATTAAAAACAAGACCTGTTAAAAGTTCAGATGAATGTAGTGCAGGCTTAATGGCTATCTAGCAATAGCACAGGTATGCAGAAATTCTGGTGTGCTAGAAGACCACTGGGAGTGGGGGCACCCTTCAGCTTCTGTTGAAGCATGTCTCTAGAAGAAGGTCACTCTGATTTAAAAATCAGATATGCAAGGAATGGCATTGGACATTTTGGGGATCTTTTGGTTTGTGCTAGAGATCATGGCTCTCCCACATTCCTGAGCCTGTGACTCATATTGGCACCAGACATCCCACTCTGGCTTGTCTCTGGATAATGTCAATAAAGTGGAGAGGGTCTATGAGGTGTCGTACAAGCCTTATTGGACCTAAAACTCTGCACAGGCATTGCTGACCTCTACTAGATATAGCAACAGAATTTTCAAAATATACCACACCCACAATCTTAAACAAGAAAAGACATAATTGATAATGTAGTCAGGATAGCCATGACTAGAACAACACTGCTCAAAGGTCTACTTACTGGATCACAGCTGACCCTGGGCTAAATAACAACAACTCACCACTGCATGTTGAAGTATACAGTACACTCCTTAACTCAATGGTAGTGTGGTATGTAATGAGTAATGCAATCTTGACTCATAAATGGTTATTATTTTACTAACTGAACTAAGGATAAACTACATAAACAATGTTAGATGGATTATGTTGTTGCCATCCAAAATATCTGGTTACACCTTCAGAAGAGTTTATTAACTTAAATCTACAAATAATGTAGAAAATGTTCGAGATATGAATATATGATTATTGCTGTTAAAATCTGTTGTCTCACATTTCTGTGTTTTTAAAATATAACATCTATCTACCTGATACAGACAAGTCATACTGTATATGCATACATATGTGTACGTGTGTGTATAGATGAGTGTATGTGGATGTGTTTGTGATCGTGTGTATGTTGTGCATGTGAACACATGTATAAAATGTGTGTATACATGCATATATACATACACACACACACAAATGTAAGCACATAAATGTGAAACAAGGTGGGAAAAAATAGTACTCAAATACCAGAGGTAGAGTAATATGCTTTATCATTAAAGCTGCAAAGACATCACAAAAATATCACAAAAAAACTGCTACTCAGAGTTTCATGTTCCCATTCATTGGACTAAAGGATATACACATATATACATATATATATGTATATATGTGCTGAATGAGCAGGTGTGTTGTCATGGTGCAATTGCTACTCATTGGACGCATGTAATTGTGGCTTTTCCAACTTGTCCAAACTGCTTTCAGCTGACCAAAAAGACACTTGGGTTTCTGTCGCACAAGATCTCCTTGATTGTGTCGAGAATGATGAAAACCTTTGGAAAATGGTCATAACGGGTGATGAATCATGGATCTATGGCTATGACCCCAAAACAAAGGCTCAGTTTTCACAGTGGAAAACCCCAACCTCTCTGAGACTGAAGAAAGCACAAATGAGTTAAAGCAATGTGAAGACACTGTTGACCGTTTTCTTCGACTACATGGGGATTGTTCATCACAAGTATGTTCCACCTGGTCATAGAATAAACAAGGAGTACTACTGTGACATTTTGTGGTTTGCAGGATGCTATTTGTTGGAAAAGCCACAATTACATGCATCCAATGAGTAGCAATTGCACCATGACAACACACCTGCCCATTCAGCACAGCTTGTGCAGCAGTTTTTGGCAATGCACAGCATTCACCAGATAATATATAGATATACACACACATATATATATACACACACATATATATATATACCCATACCAGTATGGACAATGGACGTTAAATGATGATGATGATGATGATGGTGTGTGTATGTGGGTGGGTGGGTGTGTGTGTGTGTGTGTATGTATGTTTGTATCATTTGTCTTCATGTTCTGAGTTCAAATTCCGCCAAATTCAGTTTTGCCTAACATGTTTTTTTTTTTGGGGGGGGGGTGTAAAATAAGTACTGATTGAACAATGTAATTAACTTAAGCCCTCCCAAGAAATTGCAGGCCTTGCGCTAAAATCTGAGACAGACAGATAGATAGATAGGGAGAGGAAAACTAGCAGAGTAAGTATATGTGTGTGTATTTGTGTGTGTCTAATATATCTATATTATGTACATATATATATGTTTATAAATATATATGCATGTATGTATATATATGTAAGTATACAGAGAGAGAAAAGGAGAGACGAGATGTACGTATACATATGCGTATGTATGTATGTGTGTGTGTATATGCATATGTATGTGTATATGTGAATGTGGCAAATAGTAATTTATTTTTAGGGTTATTTATTTTCAGCCCTGTTTTTACCTACACATAGATTAACACACTTATGAAGAAGTAACAACAGTGCAGTTTAATTAATATTGCTAATTGTGTACAGTTGCCATGACAGTAACAGGATTAAAGTTACCTAGCCACCGACAGGATTAAAGTTATCTAGCCAGATACACAAACACGCACATACATATACATATATATACATACATGGTAACTAGACACACTCGAACCTCACAAGTCACTCGTCTAATCAGGGTACTTATTAACTGACAATATTTCATGTCTGTTTAGTAAGGGGCTATGACCAGCGTCCATGAGAAATAAATGAATAGAAACAATGAATCTGATTCTTCCCGTCTAAACAGAAACGTATACCACATTTACTCATGTATGAGTTGCACCCCTAATATAGTTTCTAAATCTTATTCCAAAATATTTCCCCATCATTAACTTAACCCCATGATTAAGTTGCATGATAGTTTTTCCCAAAATTAAAATCAAGTGTAAAATTGTGTGACTTATACACAAGTAAATATAGGTATTTAGCTTACAGTAACTTTTAGAGTTATCTAAATGTTCCTCTCTCATTCTCTCTCTTTATATATATATCATCATCATCATCATCATCAACATCGTTTAACGTCTGCTTTCCATGCTGGCATAGGTTGGACGGTTTGACTGAGGACTGGTGAGCCAGAGGCTGCACCAGACTCCAATCTGATCTGGCAAAGTTTCTACAGCTGGATGCCCTTCCTAATGCCAACCACTCCAAGAATGTAGCGGGTGCTTTTACGTGACACCAGCATGAGAGCCAGTCAGGCGGTTCTTGCAACGACCACGCTTAAAAGGTGTTTTTTACATGCTACCTGCATGGGAGCCAGTCCAGCAGCACTGTGTATAGAGTGTTAGGTGTGATGTACTGAAATTGAATATTGAGAAAAAAGGTCATTAAATTTTGGAAAAAACATCATTTCATTTCTTTGTTATTATTTATACTTAGGTTCCTTTCTCGAATTTGTTAAATAAAATTTTGTGAATGTACAAACACCTTGTTCATTTATATAAAACAGATGTTTTAGGGGGGTTTTGTTTAGAAGAGAACATTGTTTTTTTGGGGGGGGGGGAGGTTCCATGTCAGTGGGGATGGATAGATAGAAATATTAGTAGGTAGATAAGGCTGATAGTCATGGAACCTCACCCAAAATATCAAAAACAATGTTCTCTTCTAAACAAAACCCCCAAAAATCATGTTTCATATAAATGAACAGGGTGTTTGTACATACACAAAATTTTATTTGACAAGTTTGAGAAAGGAACGAAAGTGCTAATAATAATGAAGAAATAAAAATAATTTTTTCCCAAAATTCTGACAACTTTTCTCTCTCTCTCTCTCTCTCTCTATATATATATATATATATATATATATATATATATTTATACAGGTTCCAATCTCATCTGGTAATGTTTCTACAGCTGGATGCCCTTCCTAACACCAACCATTCCGAGAATGTAGTGGGTGCTTTTTATGTGCCACCAGCATCTGTGTGTGTTTATGTATATATATATATACACACCTACACATGCACACATCAATGTCACCAGCCCCCTCACATTCACATGCATGTGTACCTTCATTTTGGAATTACCACTACTTTATTATCTCCCCTTCTTCCTAGCTCTCCTGTGTGACCCCTCTGCACAGTTCCACTTGGTCAGCCCCACCCATAAACCAGTAGCAAGCTTATGGGCCTTTACATTTCAGATATTCATAATTGCAAGTCATACACAAAAAAATCTCCCACCTCCTTTCACATTTCATCTAAATATATGGCATAAGCATTGATCTGCTGTCTTCAATTGGTAAACACATAATTTGCAAACATCCACTAATAAAGACAACACTCTCGCCTCCCCCACACCCCAACACCACCATACCACACACACTAGCACTGAACACTTCCCAGCACCCACGTCATCATCCACACACCTATACATGCACACACACATATGTCAAGGTCACCAGCCCCCTTCCACACACACATACATGCTCTCACATATACACGCATGCACACCTTTGTTTTGGGATCACCACTACTTTATTATCTCCCCTTCTTCCTAGCTCTCTTGTGTGACCCCTCTGTCCAGCATTCGCCATGATAGATCACTAGCCACTAAACCTTTTTCTATTTTCTCTCTCTGTTTATTTCTGTGTTCCTTTCTGTTGAAGAGCATACACTCGAAAGTAAAAGACTCCCTCACTTCCTGAGCGTTAAACTAATACATCTGTTTGTTGTTTACACACCTGTCTTTGTCTTTTGTTTTTTTTGTAAATTCTCACTATATATATATATACACACACATGCATAATTTCTCTTTCTCTGTCTCTCTCTCTTTCTCTCCCTCAGTTCTAATTAATAATCAATTTTTCTATGCTAGAAATAAAATAGTTTTGGCAAATTTTAAGATTTTAAAAAATATAAACGCAATAAAAATAAAAAAAAAAACTTAAATTAAACTAGAAAGTGGAACACAATCTGGACTTTTATTGGATTTAGTTCTTAAGACTGATTTAAAAAGCTAAAAGAAAAATTACATTTCTTTTCTAAAGTAGGTCACCAAGCAGTGAATTGGACAATCACTAATTGGGTGAGAAACCGTATTCACAACAACTATTTCACTTGCTTCAAACATGAATTAAAGAAGCTTCTATGCAGTAGCTTGACCAACAATAAATTGTAGCCAGATGTTCCTTCAGATACATCTCTAGGCAAAGCATTCTCCAACTTTCCTGTACCCGACTACCAGTTATCATCTGATTTTCCATGCTGGCATGAATCGAATAGGTCACCACAGTTCAGGTCAGTTCTCTATTGGAGTTTCTGTTCTCCTCGAAGAGTCAGAGGACCACAACTCACTATTGCGTTCCATTTTGGTGTCTCTAGCTGGAGGCTTTTTCTAGAGCCATCCACTTTACAGAATGAACTGGATACAGTTCATTGTAGCATCTTCACGAGAGAAGTTGTCTTATCCTCAGACAGCATCCCAGTTGTCTGGGGATAAGTAGCAAGCTTACAAAGAATAAGTCCCAGGGTTGATTTGCTTGACTAAAGGTGGTGCTCCAGCATGGCCGCAGTCAAATGACTGAAATAAGTAAAAGAGTAAAAGAGTAACATCCATCACTGACCAAATAGTCCTCACTCCTGCCTCCATGTTATCCCCATTCTTTCAAGATAACATGATTGAAAGGGTGACAGAAAAAGAGTGATGAGAGAGAATTAGGTGAGTAATGTCTGTTGAGTCATTCGTTCGTGTAACATCCATTTTTCCATACAAGCATGGGCTGGACACACATATTTGAGGTACAATTTTAAGGTTAGATGCTCTTCCTGTCACCAACCCATATCTGTTTTTCATCATCATATCATCATCATCATCGTTTAACGTCCGTTTTCCATGCTAGCATGGGTTGGACGGTTCAACTGGGGTCTGTGAAGCCAGAAGGCCTCATCAGGCCCAGTCAGATCTGGCAGTGTTTCTACAGCTGGATACCCTTCCTAACGCCAATTAGGGGATTTCAGTTAGGGGATTTTTTTTTATTACAAAGGTTTTCAAATGTGCAGGGCAGTTGGTTGCCACATCAACAAGGAATGTAAATATCATTCAGTTTTGCTGAAATGGAATCATGGGATATCAACATTCATGTACATTTACTCACACACAGCCCACACAAGACAGGATTTTCACACTCCCACACAAGGCATTGGCCAGCCCAGGGTTATAGCAGAAGTCACTTGCCCAAGGTGCCATGCAGTGGGGTTGTACTCTTGAGAGAGAGAGTAAAAGGGGAAAACCAGATTGATAGTCATGGAAGGAGAGAAGGAAAGAGAGTAATAGACAGCTGCATATTAGTTGTTGGTAAAGAGATTGAATAAAATACAGTGATGAGCAACATAATCAGAAGAGAGAGAGAGAGAGAGACAGTAAGGAGACAGGGTGACGAAAGAGAGATAGGAGAAAGACTGAATGATGGAAGAGGGGTTAGTAGAAAGAGAATAATGAATAGCAATAAAAATGGAGAGAGAGGGAGAGAGAGAGAGCAAAGAATAGTAATAAAGATGTGAGGTGGTAAACGAGAAACAAAGATTTGTTTAAATGACTGTAATATAAATTTCCTTGTATGCAGACAAGTAAAGAAGGTCTCTTTTCTACATACTAAAACTTTGGGCTTTGCTAATTTTACTAGGAGGCCTCTTGATTTTACTGCGGCCATGCTAGAGCACCACCTTTAGTCGAGCTAATCGACCCCAGGACTTATTTTTTGTAAGCCTAGTACTTATTCTATCGGATTCTTTTGCTGAACCGCTAAGTTACGGGGATATAAACACACCACCATCAGTTGTCAAGTGATGTTGGGGAGACAAACACAGACACACAAACATATACACACACATACATATTTATATATATAAGACAGGCTTCTTTCAGTTTCTGTCTACCAAATCCACTCAATACTTTGGTCAGCCCGAGGCTATAGTAGAAGACATTTGCCCAAGGTGTCACGCAGAGGGACTGAACCCAGAACCATGTGGTTGGTAAGCAAGCTACTTAACACACAGCCACTCCTGTGCCTATAAATATTCAAATTTCCCATCATTCCCTTTCACAACCCTTCATTCCCATATCCCAAATAGGCAAAAAAATAGCAACTTAAATTTAAAACCTAACAGAAGCAAACATTTTAACAAACATATAAATGAATATCGTCAGTCCCTTACATCAAAAACTGGTTTCTCTTGAAGACGTTCCCATTTATTGCTGCCAGGAACTGTGTATATCACTGGACAGTATCCTTGGCTATAAAGTTTACCTTGACGGTTCATATTCATAATGTTGATTTTGATCATTTGGCCAGGCAATCCCCCCTCTATACCAAAGTAGAACCAGGATCTACAAATAAATAAATAAAATAATTATTATTGTGGTGTAGAGCAAGATCAAAGACTTACAGAACTTTATTTCTATAATTATAATTCAGGGGGTAAGGTTCATAGGATCAAGATTCTCAAACATTTATAAACATTAATCCTTCTCTGTTGAAATACATTGCTTTTGTTTCAATAATTTTGAAAAAAATTAAGCATTTAGTATAATTACTCTGGTGTTTGAAACAAATTAGTATGCAATTTTAATGGGAAGTTTAATTTAGAATACTTAAAAACAAGAAATTTATATCACAGAACAAGGAGACAGTCTCAAGCAAGCTGATATCAAAAGGGTTAATTCACAAGATTAATAATTCAACATTATGGAAATGTACTTGCATAGCAAGTGACCTGATCTGAGATTGTGTGCTGAAACAAAAACAATTGCAGTGTGAAAGGTGTTTATAAGTCATTTAAAAACACAAAAAAAACTGTCAGATTCACTTCAACATTCAAATTTAATTTTCCAAAATATCTTCATCACTTTGAGACTGTGACCTGTTCACTAAGATGCAGCATGGAATTTTGTCAGTGATCAGGTCACAGTCTCAAAGGAACAGAAATATTTTAGCAAATTATATTTAAATGTTCAAGTGAATCTAACGGTTTTTGTGTGTGATTTTAAATGGCTTATGAATAATTAAACATTTATAAAATAATCATTTTCTAAGGAGTCAGAGAATAATTAAAAAAACAAAAAAAGGGCAAACTCAAACCTTTTTATAACTATATCCTTCATGAGCAGACAATTGATCTGTTTGAATTAATTACCAATATAACTAAGATTCTGGAGTGGTTGAGAAAACTATCTGTAATTTTATATATTGGTATATATTATGTTGGTGCCAACTAACTGAAATTTCATGATATTGTTCATATTACAATGAAATCTAGATGGAGATTTCCATTTATATAAGATCACTTTAGTATGAGTAAGGGTTCAGATGAGCTGGTATGAAAGGGTTAAAGCAGTTATATTTTCTGTTCTTTCTAGAATAGAAGGGTGGTTAGAGGGTGGCAAAAGTGGTAGAGTAACACATTAAATACTGCGTGATATAATCAACTGAACTCGAATTGTGCTTTTTATGTGCCACTGGCATGGGAGCTAGTCAGGCAGCACTGGCAACAACTACGCTCGAATGGTGTTATTGCGTGAATTAATTTTATTACTTTCATCTAGAATGCTATGAACCATCAGAATTCTGCTAGCAAATGCTTCATCTCTTGATCTTAATTATAATTATCAATAATACAATAGTGAGTTGACAGAGTCCTTCCTTGCAGTATTTCTTCCGACTCTTTACATTCATGGTTCAAATCCCACATCCATCTGGGGTCAATAAAATGAAATACCAGTCAGTTAGTGGAGTTGATGATAGTGAGTAATCAACTCTGTTACAATTTCAGGTTTTGTGCCTCTGCTAGAAACAATTATTATGAAATAATTATAATGATTATATTAAATACGAGTAGTTTACTAAAAGAGAAACATAACACAAATGCAGAACTAATAACTGATTCAATTAGTGCTGGTTAATATAAATGATCCTACAACTAGCAAAAGGGTCAGAGTGTATCACAGGTACTATGCTGAGTACTTGGACAAACCATTTTCATCCTCAGTGTAAGAAGCATAGGAAACTCAATTTCTCCTTCCAGTGAGGGGCAGCAGCACTGTAAAAGTGACAGGTGTCCTGGTAGCTTGAGATGTTGAGTTCAACTCCTCCAAGGAAAACAATTTGTGCAAGTTTATTGTCATACAACAGCTTATTGGTTTTAAAGCTAGGATGAACTTCACCACACAGCAGTGAACAATAGGGAAACCAAAAAACAATAATAGTTTCTAATTTAGGCACAAGACTACAACTTTTGAGTGAAGGGGGTTAGTTGATACCCACAACTCTAGTACTTAACTGTTATTTTATTTTATTGACCCCCAGAGACCCCAAGTTGGCTTTTCATCCCAGTGGGATTTGAACTTAGAACAAATACCACAAGATCGGTTTTCTGATGCTCCAACAATTTCCCAGCTTGTTTCTTATTGATTGTTTCTAATATAGGCACAATACCAGAAATCTGAGGGGACAGGGTTGACAATTAAACACAGCCTGGTACTTTACTGGTTCTATATCTAATCAATCATGAAAAGATGAAATACAAAGCCAATCTCAGCAGGATTTGAACCCAGAATGTAAAGATCCATAACAAAATGCGCCAAGACATTTTTGTCCAACACTAACAATTCTGCTAATCCTCCATCTGAATAATGATAATAATTTTCAACCATCAACAGAAGATTCTTGCCCTCCATCCTTCTGGGGATGATAAAACAAGTAAAATAAGTACCAGTTGAATACTGGGGTGAGTATAATCAACTTATCTCCCACCCCCAAAATTTCAGGCCTGATCCCTGGTAGAAGGGATTATTATTATTATTATTATTACTAGTAGTAGTAGTAGTAGTAGTAGTAGTAGTAGTAGTAGTAGTAGTAGCAGCAGCAGCAGCAGCAGTAATAAGGTGGTGAGCTGGCAGAATCATTAGCACGCCAAGTGAAATGCTAATCAGTATTTTGTCTGTTTTTACATTCTGAGTTCAAATTCTGCCATCCTTTTGGGGGTCAATAAATTAAGTACCAGTTGCATATTGGGTCGATCAAATCGACTGGCCCCCTTCCCAAAAATTTCAGGCCTTGTGCCTATAGTAGAAAAGACTATCAGTATTATTATTATTATTATTATTATTATTATGATGATGATGATGATTATTATTATTATTATTATTATATAATGGGCTGCATAAATAACTAACCTATTTCCATTTTCATATATGGTATTGGAACAGTCTGGTCTGGTCCAAACATTATATTCCAAATCAGGTTGGAGTTCCGCATTTCGGTTCACATTATTGGAAACTGAAGAAGAAAACGAAACAAAACAAACAAAAAGATAAACAAAAATCATTAACAACAATGAAGTGTTGAAAGAGTGTCGTTGCATGACACAGCTGGCAATTGTTCAATCCTAATAAATCTACTCCAAGGTTATGTGTCCGTACAGAGCAGCAGATAACAGGGATTTGCAAATCAGATTATCTTACTAAGTGATAGTCCACCACAAATCCTATTACACACACACACACACACACACACACATACATACATGCATGGTGCAGTTATAGCTGTGTGGATAACAAGTTCACTTCACAACCATATGATTTTAGGTTCAGTCTCACTGTATATAACACCTTGGGCAAGTGTCTTCTATTATAGTCCAGGGTTGACTAAATCCTTGTGAGTGTATTTAGTTGGTGGAAACTGAAAAGAAACCCTGTTGTATCATCATCATTTACCGTCCATCTTGGATGGTTCAATAGGATCTGCTGAGTTGGAGGACTGCATCAGGCTCTAATGTCTGTTTTTGGCATGGTTTCTATAGCTGGATACCCTTATTAATTCCAACTGTTTTGCAGAGTGGGCTTGCCATGTAACGCACAAGACTAAATATCCTCTTAGGCTGACTAGGAGGGCGGGGGGTGAGTGTTTTATACTAGTTGTTGAGAGGTAAGGTATGAAAAAAATTACAACAGGTTTGTTGTTGCAGAAGAATACATGCGTGATTATTTTGCATTATATAAATGTAGTGGGGACTAATTGGGAGGGAGTTTAACACGTTGGGTCCCAAACCTCATTTTACACTTTATCCCAGGGTCCCAATATGATATCTTAATTAATTTTGATGTGAGTGGCATAACATTTTTACATTATACCATATGTGAGGGAAAGATCACATAGGTAGTGTTAAATACCCACGTCCCACTGGAGGGTCGTGTGGTACCCTAGTTCAGTGCTACTAAAAGTGGTGATCTGCAGACTGGTGCTGATTTGTGAGCCATCAGCTGCTGGTACATGGCAAGTTTACAGAAAAGAAAGAAACATTATAAAATGCTTATGAAATGTTTATGTAATATTGTATTATTTGTTTACAAAATAAATATTTTTAAAATTGTCAACTTTTATTATATTCATTATATATATTGTTTCCGGTATAAATTAATATCATTAAGAAATATTACCAGTCTCTGGCACATTGGAAGAAAAAAAACTGCCAGAATGCCACATCAGATAGTTTGAGAAACACTGCCCTAGTTCATATCACACAATCTACCAACCCATGGTCAATTAAAACTTTTGGGTCTTTTTCTATTGAAAATCTTTTCAAAAAGAACTATTTTGCTTTCCATGGCAAGTAAAATATTTTTCATTCCATTCTGTTTCTATTGGAAAATCTACCAATTTTTTCAAAAAAGAACTAGCTATTTTTGATTCAATGGCAAATAAAACTTTCTCAATAATCAATCTGTTATTTTACCTCATTACATGGTGAAATCAGAAGAAAAATGAAAAGAAATATTTTTAAAATCTATAAAAAATTGTTCTCTTAGTGTAGCAAAAGTACAATTCAAAGCAATTCCAGCTCCCAGAAAGCTCATAGGAAAGAAATTAAGAAACAACTGGCAGGTGGGTTGAGCAGAGCTCGTTAACATACTCACCACGATCCACCGGCAAGACGTGCGGGAGTAAATGTGTTAAAGGGGAGGTGAAGATGGTGATGATCAGGTGTCAAAGTGTGCCCTCAAGGTGCAAGAAGGTGGACAGAAGAGAGAAGGATGACAAAGGTGGCGAGCTGGCAGAAACGTTAGCACGCCGGGCGAAATGCTTAGCGGTATTTCGTCTGCCGCTATGTTCTGAGATCAAATTCCGCCAGGGTCAACTTTGTCTTTCGTCCTTTCGAGGTTGATTAAATAAGTACCAGTTATGCACTGGGGTCGATATAATCGACTTAATCCATTTGTCTGTCCTTATTTATCCCCTCTGTGTGTAGCCCCTTGTGGGCAATAAAGAAATAAGAAGAGAGAAGGGTGACAGAAAAAAAGGGAGAATGGGTGAGTAGAGGTTGCAAGAGTGGATGGGGAGAATAAGATGGTGGGGGAGGGAGGGAGGTAAAGGTAGCGAATGGTGGACAGGGGTTGGGGTGGGGTAATCAATGGTAAATGCGAGTTGGAGGGAAGGTAGGAGAAGAGGAGGTGATGATTGGCAGTACAGAAAGGGAAGAGCAGCAGAAAAAAAGATTGGAGAAGGATGAGAGAAAAGGAGGCAGAGTGTATGTAGTTGGGGGAAGGGAGATGAAGAAAAAATGTGAAAGGGGAGAAATGATATTCAGAATTGAGGATGGCTGTAAAAGCCAGTATAAAACGTATGTGTGTGTGTGTGTCTTCCTTTTCTCCTTACCTGATGAACTGTCTTTGGTATCATCTTTATACACTCTCTCAACCTTAGCCAAGTTTCCAGAGTCAAAGTTTGATTTGAACAACAAACCACCGACACTGACTTCCATCACCAACAACAACTCTGGAGAGAGAGAGAGAGAGAGAGTCAGTAAATATGGCTTTTACTTATGGACATCTACAACATAAACAATAACATTGGTAATTAGAACAAATTACACAGGTGTCATTTTAAATACATCAGACCATGGACTTCAGAGTTTGAATATATAGTAGGCCATGTACTATATAGGAAAGTCAGTAATAATGTATAGTAAGGCAGGTACTGTTAGTAAAGACAGTAATAGTATATAGCAAGGCAGGTACTATATAGTAAAATCAGAGACAATTAATGGAAAATACTGAGAAAAAATTTTATCGATTAAAATTGCACTTGGTTTCAAAATGGGAAGGGAAAACCGTTTAATGATTAACTTGGCTTAAGAAAGGCAAAGAGACAACTCTGAATGTTAAATTAGTTTTCATTGATATGAAGTGTGTATAGTGATAACCCCAGATATGTCTGTGAGTCTTATTAAGTTACCTCTGTGAAGCATAGCTATATCAGTACTTGGTGATAGAGATATAAAGATTTCTGAGAGAATAAACACTGATAGATATAGAGGCTTTAAAAATATTGGTTGAGGTGGGGTGGGAGTGGAAGTACTAACGTTTTAATCAGTTGAAAGACTTTGACTCATTGCAATGATATATTAGCATTTATTACCTTCGCCTTAGCAAAGGTGGAGGTATTGTTTTCAGTCATGCTTGTTTGTTTGTCCATAAAGAAGATATCTCAAGAATCGCTGGATGGATTCAGATGAAACTTTCAGGAATGTCTGGCTTTGTGACTGGCACAAACTGATTAGATTTTGGGATTGATCTGGCACCAAACAAGGATTCTGGATTATTTTTCCTGTCTTTTTTACTTAATTTTTGAGAGTGGTTGGGTTCATTTTTAGTATTCTCATTTGTGAGAGCAGTCGAGTTTATTTCAGATATTCTCATTTTAAAAATCATCTCTGGCTAATCGTTGAGAAGACATTGGTGTTGCCTTGGCAGAGGTTTGCACTCTCAGAGTGCTCTTGCTTAATATGTTTTTCTTGCAGAAGGCATCTTTGGGTAATTTCTACCAGGCATTCTTCCAAAACCTTTCTCCACTACCATCATCATTACAGAAATGTAACCTTCTAAAGCACTAATATTGCTCTACAGACATTAACCAACAGAAGTTCAAGGTGAACACCAACATGTGCAATCTGAGAGATGGTTTGAAAGGACCAGGAAGAGGACAGTGCCTCTCTTCATAGTCTACACAGGTTCCAGTGTAGGTAAATTGAAATAACTATGAATTGAACCTGAAATGCAGATAAGAAGACGATCTGCTAAAAACAGCAGTCAAATTTCCATCAAAATACACTAATACTGTTTTAAAAATGCATGATAATGTGGTCCTTGGTTCCTTACACATAGGAAAAAGATGGGATGGTCATGGCTGGGATGCATTTGATCATAGGTCTGCCCAGTGAAAGCTAACTTGAGGCTAAATAACAATACTCAGTCATTATGTGAGATTCTTTGTTGTTGTTTGACTTGCTAGAAATGGCAACCCAATCTCCTTTCTATCACCCACTCTACCATCTTAAAAAAAGTGGGTAGGACACATTGGACAATTGGATCCTAGATGCATTGTGTCTAAACATAAAAAAAAGCATAAAAGACAGGATTGCCACAACTGGAATACCATTATAGGTTTACTCAATTAGGACTCAACCTCAATAATTAATGTAAAAATTAGTTTATTAAAAAAATTAGCAAATTCATTAAATCCCTCTAATCTTTTCATTGTTAATGTTGTAAACTAATTGAAACATGCACGATATATGTTGTTAGAAACAATAGAAACAAAGGGATTAAATTCAGTATATAAAAAAAAAACACTTCCTAATTTTAGTAGTGACCATCCCTACTGCATTAGTATGCTCACATAGAGTTTAAATGTCCTTTTAGTATTTAAGCTTGAAGGGATATCAGAAAGATTTGGCTTACATAGAAGTTCCTTAATGACACAGACACTCACATCCACCATGGGTTGAAGGAAAGGTTTGATGAATGTGTGTGTGTGTGAGAGAGGATATGTCCCTAGCAACAACAAGAGACTGTCAATAAATTATATCAAGCAGGCATTACAACTGTCACAGATGTTAACAGTGAACTATGACAAATTCTGCGAACACACATATACGCATACACATACAGATACATATGCAAACATAAATCTTTTTTATCTTTTACTTATTTCAGTCATTGGGCTGTGGCCAGGCTGGAGCACTGCCTTGAAGGGTTTTCCTAATGGTAGCAATTTTATGTTTTCTTCTTTACTGGAACATCAGGTAGCATGCCCTGCTTGAGGGGAATCCAAGACTACAGGGTTGACCCCCAGTCCTTGTTCTTTTTATAAGTTTGGCTCATATTCTATTGCTCTCTTTTGCCAAACTGCTAAGTTACAAGCACATAAACAAACCAACACTGGTTGTTATGTGGTGGTTAGGGACATACACAAGACACACACACTTGCATGGATGGATGGATAGGTCAATGGATGGATCGATCAATAGATCGATCGGTCAATGGATAGATGGACAGACAGGCAGACAGTAGATACACACACACAATAGGCTCCCTCACAATTTCCATCTTCCAAATTCATTCACAGGATGTATGTTGGCCCAACTCGAAGGCACTTGACCAAGGTACCATGCAGTGGAACTGAATACAAGACTACATGGTTGAAAAGTGAGTTTCTTAATCACAGAGCCAAGCCTCGGTCTATAAATCCAGGGACAAAAATGTTTCAGTAAATAATAAAGAAGAAGGCAGAAAATTGCTACCATTAGGAAAATGGTAATGTCTGATTCACAGAAAAAGAGTAGGTAAAAATGCTCCAGAGGGTATCACTCAATGTAAACTATGAATGCACATGATGTGTGGTGGAATCTCAGAAAAGTTGACAGAGAATAGATCAACTGCTGTAAACTATTTCTAAGGTGTTTCCCGGCATTTGAAAAAATTTTATGAATGACAACAGGAAAGGGATTGAACAAGAGGAAAGATGTCCCACCATAGGGAATATACCTCACTGAATTCCATCCAACTCATGCATGCATGGAAAAGTAGATGTTAAAATAATGACGATGATGATGATCTTATTGCTAATGACCACTGTACATCTGCGACACAAAACGTCTACCTTCTCTGTCAACCTACCTGTAATCCTACTACATCACTAGTTGGCCCATATTTTACACCAGGTACAATGTACAACATTCCTGCCTGCTTCTCGATTGCATATTAAGTATGGTCACTTTCCAGATGGCTGTACTGTCTCATCTTTTGCTCTACTCATTAAAACTTTTGTCTTTATTAAGTTGACTTTCCCACTGCTTGAGTCTAAGATTTGCTTTCACCTTTGGAATTTCACTTCTAAATGTTTGAGAGATTCAGCTGAGATCCAGGTCCTCAAAACTGTGATATCATTGTCATTATTATTCCACTTATATGGTTAACTTGTCTTTTAACTCATCAGTTATGTAAGAAGAACAATAACAAACAAGAGTGGACTGAGAACTAATCCCTGATGAACACCTAACTACATGCTAAGTTCTTTGCTGAACTCATTACTAACTCTGCCACATAGCATTCATAGCTCTTGCAAGCCATTCATCTAGTTCTCTTAGCAAGTACCAGACTAAAGAGTATGGTACCCTGTCAAAAGCCTTCTTCAAGGTAACAGATACTAAGGATAGTGGCTTGTTCTTATCTAAGAACTTATCCTGCAATTTCTTGTCTCACTAGGAAGAGGGCTTCAGTTGTACCCTGTCGTTCATCTCATCACTGTTAATTAGTTGTGTTATAATTCATTCTATTACTTTTGTGATTTAGTCTATACGTATAAACTATGAACCAACAAGGTACCTCTATGTGCTCAGTTACAGGGGACTCAGCTCTTTGCAGATGGTTAATCACTCAAGCATTCCCATCACACTTGTCTCTCTTTTCAATCACCCACACTATACTCTCCCCTACACCCTTCAAGCCCCACACTAATAACAATGCCTAACTCTTCCCCTTCAGAATGTCCCCTTCCTTTCACCACCCAAATTCCTCAATAAATTAAGTGGAATAATAAGGACAATGATATCACAGGTCTTGAGGATTTGCCAAGAACAAAGGGACAGACCCCTTCTCAAGACAAACATCAACGAAATATTTAAAAAGATGTCTCAATATAAATAAAAGACAGGATGGTCACAGTTGGAACAGTTTTTAACAGGCCTGCTGACCCCAAATGAAACCACCACCACCACCACTGTCAAAATAAGCAACTATGACAAGATAACATACACCACTATGCTGCAGTACTTGACATCTAAGTCGTTGGTAAGAATGTGTGAAATGTTTTCAGTGCTGTCGCTATCTTCTAAGAGCTCAAACAGTCACTTAAACATACTGTTCACTAATCACTAGGTAATACAACAGTGGAATGTTCTGGAAGTACCATAAAATAAATTACTTAGTTATGTGTGTGGTGAGGGTCTGAATCATTCAAATGTCACATCATTTATTTTATTGATCCATGTCGTTTCTAACCTGAAACTAAGTATTCCCATCTGACTTGCAAAATATAAATGCAAGCTTTTTGGTGCGAATGGTTTTGTTATGTGGCACCGGGTTTTACAACCTGTAAATAATAATGATGGTATTTTTATATAAGCTTATGGCAATCACCGTACAATGACTAAGGAAAATAGTCTAATAATGGGGTATATAAGCCCTCGACAGAAAAAAGTAGGCTTTCCTATCCACATGGGACCCGAACCCATATCCCTTTGTTAACGCGACTAAGTGTGTTACCATTACTCCAGTGAATTAGCCTATATTGTATCTATGCTACCCAGTTTAACACTACCACCTGGTCCTTGGGTACTTTTAGTCAGGTTCACCACATTGCAAGTATTTAGACCAGACCCCTCTAGTTGACTTCCTTGTTTTTTTTCTGCAGATGTTAAGGCATTTTGTATGGCACAATTCTGCTGCCCCACCTTAATAATAATAATAATCCTTTCAACTGGAGGCACAAGGCCTGAAATTTTTGGGGAAGGGAGCTAGTCAACTGCATTGACCCCACTGTTTCACTGGTACTTAATTTATTGACCCTGAAAAGATGAAAGCAAAGTTGGCCTTGGCAGAATTTGAACTCAGAACGTAGTGGCAGAGAAAATACAGTTAATCATTTTGCCCAGCAAAATAACAATTCTGCCAACTTGCCACCTTAATAATAATAATGATAATAATAATAATCCTTTCTACTGGAGGCACAAGGCCTGAAATTTTGGGGACAGGGGGACTAGTTGATTACAATGAACCTAGTACTCAACAGGTACTTATTTCATTGACCCCCAAAAGGATGAAAATCAAAGTTAACGTTGACAGGATTTGAATTTAGAATGGAGACAGACAAAATGTTGCTCAGCATTTTGACTGGCATGCTAATGATTCTGCCAATGTGCCACCTTAAAAAATAATAATTGCAAAAATAACAACAACAGCAATAATGTTATTTAGTTCTGAAATGTAAGATTAATGCTAGTTTGTTACAAGCAGATTGTATAAGATCTTCTATGATATCCAAACTGTTTAAGAATTGCTCTCTCTACAGTATTATCAATATATCTAATGAGTATGTAAACACCTGAATAACTTAGTGGCAATAAAGAACGGAGATAACAAGTTGACCATAAGTAACTAGATAGTTTTATCTGCTTCTTGCAGTCTATGCTAATTCATCTTCAACCTCAACTAAACCTTAATGAAAGAACGCAGGAAATCTAAATTTGGATGATGTGAAAATGTATCAAGTGATGATAGCTTCTCTCTGAAACTACAGACATGATAGCTGTTGTTTTGATGGAGAGAAACTACAGATTCCAATGCCCACAGGCATATGGTGTAGTGGTTAAGAGCATGGACTACTAACCCCAAGATTCCGAGTTCGATTCCAGGCAGTTACCTAAACAACAACAACAACAACAACAACATCGAAAAATACCATAGGAATGAGAACCTAGGTTTGAAATTTCCCCAAGACACCTGATGAAGGCTGGAAGGTATATCAGCTGAAACATGTTAACAAGAAACAAGATGAGGACAAATATCTGTCAAATGTAAATAATGTACATAATTCATCATCTCTTAGATATAGAACTATATGATGGCATTTGTTTTGATGGAGAGACTGCCATTTCTTTCTTATCACTTGTAACTCTTTTCCACATTCATTCTTGACTGTGTACTTTTATCACTTATACTCAGCAATACTGAAACATAAATTATACAATTAATTGTCTAATATATATACATATATATATCAAAGGAAGACAAAAAAGACATTTAAGCCACCACATGACTTGAAAAAAATGCAGTCAGTATATCCACCACCATTATCATTTAGTGCCTCTTATCCATGCTGGCATGAGTTGGACAGTTTGACAGGATCCAGCAAACCATAGCACTGTGTTAAGCTCTAATATCAGCTTTGGTATGGTTTCTACAGCTGAATGCCCTTGCTAACACCAACCACTTTACAGTGTATACTGGTGCTTCTCTAATTCCACCAGCACTAGTGAGGTAGCCAAGTAACTAGAGAGACAGGAAAAGGAAAGGAAGATCCACCTCAATAGTTTCAGGGGAGTATTTGAGAGTAGGGGAGTGGCTTTAAGCCTGGTGATGAGAAGCTAAAGTATGATCAAGGTACAAGTCTAGGTGTCTTACTATACAGATACTACATAGCATTTTATAATGGTGAGTGGGAGTAGCATGGAAGAAGATAAGATGGTAGTGAAGGGGCAACAGAGCAAACCCTCAATATACAAGAAAGTGAGCAGAAATGAAGATACAAACAGTGGAAGTGGAGCAGTTTGGCTGTTACTTCTCAAAAGTCAAATGACCAACATAGGCAAGGGCACAGTATATCTGGAGTTATGTATAGATGTGTGGGTACAACCAACTACCTATGTGCCATCTGCCTGCTGTTCACAGGAACAGGGACTGGTTTGATACATTACAATAGCAAGTAATTAGCTGCATAATTAGTTTCTGATATTTCAAATATTTATTTATTCACTATGAACAGAATTAAGTTGGAAAGACTGCTGACCAAAGCCTCTCTGTCTTAAAATCTTACACCACCCTCCCCACACAAATCCTCAGATAGCTTTGGTTGAGCAATTGTCAATATGAATCAAAGGGAGAAAACGTCTCACCTTCCAGTCAAAAACAATCAGGAGCGCAAAGAGAAAATAAACAATGAATGAAACATAAATTATAGCTAAACAATTGCCATTGTTTTTTAAATTCTTTTTGATAAATTAACAATAATAAATATGTAAACTGATGTGAGTGTAACAAATACAGCAAGAAATATATATATTTAAACAGTAGCTGCATGACATCGTGAAGTATATTTGCCACCTAAATTTCAGGTGATATACCCTCCCACCTTCATCAGGTGTCTTGGGTAAATTTCAAACCTGGGTTCTCATTCCTAAGGTATTTTTCAATGTTATCATCATCATCATCATCATCTAACATCTGTTTTCCATGCTAGCATGGGTTGGATGGTTCGACTGGGGTCTGGGAAACCAGGAGGCTGCACCAGGCCCCAGTCTGATCTGGCAGTCATTATTATTATTATTATTATTATTATTATTATTATTATTATTATTACTACTATAATTATTATTCAGGTCACTGCCTGGAATCAAACTCAGAATCTTGGTGTTAGTAGCCCTTGCTCTTAACCACTATGCCATATGCCCATGGTGTAGTGGATAAGAGTGCGGGCTACAAACAGCATTAGATGGACCATTATAGAAGATGTGTATATGCATGTCTATGTGCGTGCATATATGTGTATATATACTTATATGCATGTATATGTATGTCTTAATGTGTGTATATGTTCACATACATGAATCTGTATCATCATCATCGTTTAACATCCGCTTTCCATGCTGGCATGGGTTGGACAGTTTGATAGGAGCTGGCCAGGCAGAAGACTGCACCAGGCTTCTGGGTCTATTATGGCATGGTTTTTATGGCGGGATGACCTTCCTAACATCAACCACCCTGCAGAGTGAAATGAGTGCTTTTTACATGGCACCAACACTGGTAGGGTCACCAAGTAACTTGCAAGACAAGGAATCTTTGAGCGGGGAAGGGACATTGGAGGAGGTGATCCTATGTCAGATGATGAAAGGTTAGAGTGTGTGTACATATATTCATGTATGTATGTGCATGTATGTGTGTGTATGTGAATCTATAATCATGCATGTATGATGATGACTATATATGTATATATGTGTGCATATATACATATTGTATTTATATTCACTGACACTCTAATTTATGCGTAAATATGCACAAGTTTTCCTTATTTTTTTATTTATGCAATTATTTACTCAATGGTGTAAGGGACAAAATGTTTGAAAAATATGATTCATTCCTGTGACATTATAATTGTTTTTATAATTTCTTCCAGAACTATATATATATACATATATAATGTGACCGTGTGAGTACCATTGGCAATTTTTTTTCCTCTGTCTTCCCTTCTCTGGATCTTTCTTTTTCCTATGTTTCTGACGAAGAGCTCAACTCGAAACGTTAAACCCTCCTTCTTCCCTTCCTTCCTGAGCATCCAATAATACCATATTTGTTCCACGTCCTCGTGTTGTTGTGTTTTCATGTTTGGATTAACTTTATATACATATATATATACATAGATATACATACATATATATACATATATATGTATAAATCTACATATACATACATATATATATATATATCTACACACACACACATATATATATATATCTACACACACACACATATATATATACACACACACATATATATATACATATATATGTATATATCTACACATACACACACATACATATATATATATATATATATATATATATATATATATATATAAGCTGCAGTAGCATCAACCCTTAAGGGTTAGCCACATTTAGGTGGCAAATATACTTCACGATGTCATGCAGCTACTGTTTATACCTCGCTCAGAGATTTATTATTGCTTATTTCCACTTTTTCGAGATCAGTGACATTTTGTCACTGGAAAAAGTATATATATATTTGCATTGAGAATCACTTCCCATTGCCAACCAGTGGTTATCACATGCTGATGATGGGTCAATACTCAGAAACTCAGGTCCATGTGTATCATGTCAGGCTGGAGATAAGAACAATGACTTCCTTTTGCAAATACTGATAGAGCACAGATAGTGTGTCAACAACCAGCTGGAGATGTCTTCCTGGGGCTACAAACTAGAGTAGCATCAACAATTAAGGTTTAGCCACATTTAGGTGGCAAATATACTTCATGATATATATATATATATATATATCTACGTTAAGATATACAAAATCACTCACATATGTATATATATATATGTGTGTATGTGTATATATATACATACACGTATATATATATATATATACACACATATATATATATATATATATATACACACACACACATATATATATACATATGTGAGTGATTCTGTATATCTTAATGCAGATATACTGTAGATGGGCAGAAAATTGCAGTGTACACACACACACACACACACACACTCCCCAAATTCCTAAAACTAAAACTTAGGAATAGACATTATACACAAGCACTTCATTCTGCACTCTTTCCAGGCCTCAACACTGTGAACAAGACAACATGATTGGAAGTAAATTATATGTAGTGTTCAAATTAATTGGTAGATGAACAATGAGGAATGGAAATCATTACTCTTTTAATGATAACATTAATTGCTACTTATATTTCGTATATATGCCTACATGAGGTCACATCGATGAATCTCTCAACTAAATATAGAAAAACTGAGCTCATAATTGTTGACATGAACTTATCAGAATATAATATTGACATTGATAGAAATGTAACACTGTTGTTTTTCCATTTGTGCTATAAATAGATAGTATCTAAATACAATGTCAACCTAAGTCATGTTCCCTGAAATTGCATTCTAAAGGTATGGCTGTGCGGTTAAGAAGTTTGCTTTGTAACATGTGATTTCAGGTTCAATCCCACTGTGCAGTGCATATCTTGGGCAAATGTGTTTTATAATAGTCCCAGGTCAGTCAATTCATTGAGTGAATGTGGTAAACAGAAACTGCATGATAGCCCAATGCCTTTTGTTCTCACACCATTTAACATGAAAGCTAAATTTGTATGAAGTTGAGCCTTATCTGTGTTGTCATAGTACCATCAAGAGAGTTAGTACAGTTTTTTTTTTTTTGTAGACCAACAGCACTTCATGTTTGGCCTTCGAATTCTGGTGAATGACACTAAGGTGGTTTATTTGCAAGTAACCACTATATATGTATCTCTTTCTCTGTAAATATATATATATATAAACTTAGATATGTTTCGACTAAAGATTGGTCCAGGCCATGTTTAACTTAATAGCACCACCTGATAGGATTATCTAAATCTTTTTTAAGTCAAGTTTTGTGGTATCATGGTCCATTCGAATAGGGAGTTTTTGTTGAGTGAGTTGTATCCAGGTATAGGTGGCTTATCTGGTATTCCTTGAAGAAATTTGTCCAGACTCTGTTTAAAGGTGACGGGCTCCTTTTCCTCTTTGATCAGTTTTGGGACAATGTTAAACAGGGCAGGACCTGTTGAGGAAAAGAAATTGTGTCACAATGTACCTATATGTTGTGATCCTGAATTGGGCAGAGGACATATGGCCCATGGTCCCAGCCTTGGATAAACCTTGAAGCTAATGTTGAGGTCATTTGGAGAATGCTGGCAGTATATTCTCCACATCGTGCAAATGATATGCAGAATATACCAGTCTGTGGGATGAAGTTAAAATAATAGACACTGGAAAATACAAAAACTAAAAGAAGCAGCACATATGCTAGGACACAACAACCTCCTAAGCAGACCGAGTGCAGATATGAGCAGCATATGGGAACCGGTATTAAGGAAAGATAGAAAAATATTAGATTCATAAGCCCTAAAATTCACTCCATAATTGCTCACGGGCATATAGTGTAGTGGTTAACCACAAGATTCCAAGTTTGATTTCAAGCAGTGACCTGAACAATAATAATAATAATAACATCGAAAAACACCTTAGGAATGAGAACCCAGCTTCGAAATTTCCCCAAGACACCTGAAGAAGGCTGGAGGGTATATCAGCCAAAACGTTGTGTTAACAACAAACAAGATGAGGACAAATATCCGTCAAATGTAAATGATGTACATAATTCCTCAAATCTTAAATATAGAACTATAACTCTGCCAGATCAAGACTGGAGCCTGGTGCAGCCATCTGGTTGCCAGCCCTCAGTCAAAACCGTCCAACCCATGCTAGCATGGAAAACGGACGTTAAATGATAATGATAATGCTATATATATGTACATATGCATATATACATACATGTATATCTGTATTTCTTCTCAGATGTTCCATGTCTGCTATGTGAATTCAAACAGATAAGACAGTAAACATCTACTCTGTATCCTCCATAAGGAATAGGCATATTTTACTCTCATTCATATTTAGGAGAATCTTACTTGTTTCAAAGTAGCTTTGGAAAAGTAAGTGAAGTGGCTTCACAAGATCCTTTTTGGTTGCTTCTAGAAATATTAAATCACTTTTTTTATATCAATCTCATTGATGGCTGTCGCTTGTCTTTTGCACAGTTGCAATGTTGAAGAACTATACAGGCTCAGCTGTTTACATGCCCATCAATTGAGTACAGTAGAGTACAGCCAGCCATCACTTGCTTGCAAGTACGGCTTGATACATGCACCAAGCTATATCACTAACTGTTTTTGATGCCTGTGTAGTTGCAAGCAGACACAGACTCTCTCCTCTGCCTTTCCCTGTCCCACTGCTCGTCCTAAGTCCAGGACATAACAGCTGGAGAGAGAGAGAGATAAAGAGAGAGAGAGAGAGAGTGAGGTGCACCAGTACCTAGTTGGTATTCATTTACAGCTGAGTAGACTGCAGCAACATAAAATGAAGTACTTTGGCCAATGGCACAACAGGCAGATAAGGCTCAGGTAGTTTGTTGTATATTTTACTTACCTTGTGAGGGTCTGAAGCAAGAGAAATACTTCATTCAAACAAGGACCCTATTTTGCACTACTCAGAGATTGTATCTGTTGCAGATCTATAGAAGATTTTAGAGTTGGCTTTTATGTTACCTACAACCCATGCTTCCTTTATTGTTCTCTCTCTCTCTCTCTCTGTATGCACTTTATTTTATTTACTATGAAATATCCAACACTCACCCTTCCTTAGTATTTTTTCTCATTCAGTTATTTGTTCATTTGACTAATTTAAGATGTTTGTCCTTTGTCTCAAGACAATTTTCCTGTAGTCAGGGATGCCATTTCTGCTAATGGCACCTATCTTTTTCAGTGAGACAGGTTTAATCTATACAGTTTGTATTAACATAAATTACTTCATTTCCATACCATTATTTTCCAAAGAGATAGCTTGGTATCAGTTTTTCTTGTAGATTTCTTATTTGATTTCCTTTGACTTTCTGCAGTTGTAATGAGGCACTAATTTACAGGTTTCCTTGAACAATACATTATTATTTCCCTCAAACTGTGGTCAGATAATACTATAGGGATTACCTTCACATTATGGATGGGTTCCACATTATCTGTCAAGCAAGAGACCCAATGTATTATTACCTCTCTTAATGGCATGCAGTGAACTGCATGCTCTTGAGATAAGCATGATATTGTGATCAGGCAGTAACATTCCTGAGAGAATGTCTCCCTCTGACCATTCAAAGATGGGAAGATTTAAGCCATACAATATAGGAATATCAATATGCTGATTTAATTTCATCAATATTTTTCCTATAATTTTTTCCTGTCATTTTCTTTAAATTCTGTTCAATGAGTTGGATCTGTGGTTAAGTTCACTTAGTAACCATGTAGTTCCAGGTTCATTCCTACAGTATGGCACTGTGGGCTAGTGTCTTCAACATGCCCACAGTGGGCTGCCCAATGCCATTAAAGTGAATTTGGTAGACAAACTCTATGGAACGTGTGTGTACATTTGTGCCTTCCGATTGTATCTTGCTTTTGTTTACATTCTCACATTTTAACATTAAGAAAACTCAATGTCACCATTTAAGCAGTGGTGTTGTTTTTGCCCACCATAAAAACATGTCTGGCCCATTAAGTGCTTAGTCATGACAAAACGAAAGCTAGAATAATAAGTACCTTACTTAGGAACAAGAAGGGGCTGGCAACAAGAAAGGTATCCAGCCAAAGAACAGAATCTCAACAAGTTTCATCCACCCCATGCCAGCATGTAAACTACAGATGTGATGATGACTGAAGCTATCCAATAGGTGAAATGTTGAATTGTTTTAAATATACTATCACTGTCATCACAAGCAGAGAGCAGTAACAGACTTGTATAGTATAATGTCTCATATATATAATGTAGCAAGATGAAATATATATAATGTAGCAAGATGGATTAACTCAGATGAAACTGGTAGACAAAAAATCTCTCAGGATTAAAATCTAAAAACAGGCATAAAAGAGATCAGCAGGTCAAAACTAGATTGCAAGAGATCTGGTCCTTACTCCCTTTGAACCGACCCGCTTAAGACTACTCCTGCTTCTATGATGTACACTTCCTATTTTGAAATAATTTAAAAATTTCCCATCAAAATTTTGTGCTAATTTATTTTCCAAAATCTAGCTTAAGTATCCTATTTTATAAAATTCTTTATTATTTCCAAAATTTATTGAAAAGAAAGTCAGTGCATTTCAAAGAAAATAT
>NC_043005.1:27778944-27798944 GCF_006345805.1 Octopus sinensis
TTCTTTGTTTTGAGATCATGTGATATTTGTAAGCAAGTGTTACAGTCATACTAGCAGGATCATTCATTTCCAGTCTGCCATGAATATATGTGTGGAAACAAGAGAGGGTTGGCAACAGGAAGAGCTTCCAGCTACAGAAAAATCTAATTAAATAATTTCCATCTGAACTATGCAAGCATAGAAAAATGAATATCAGAATGATGGTGATGAACAATGATAATGATGATGATCACACACACACACACACACACATAAACAGACAGTTATACATTTACACGAAAAACAGGTAGGTAATCAATAAGATGGATATAGAAACAGCAAATGAGATTAGAAAGGTAATTACAGAAACTATAAATAAATAAATACACACACACACACACATGCATTTCGTGCCAACTGCTGGGAAAGTACTCCATATCATAGTAGAGATTGGTAATACTTTTTATTTCCGTTGAGTCAGTCTCTTGCTCCGCTGGAGTTTTGCCTATATTCACAGGACTATCAGAATGCTGTAAACTCCACATGAGCAACTGAGCATGTATATGTGAGCAGCTGAGTGTGTGTGTGTGAGAGAGAGAGAGGGGGAGAGAGTAGATATAGAGAAAAAAAGAAACGGTAGAGAGAGCCTGGTAGATGGCTTTTATATATACATATATACATATAATTTATAGATTCTCTGTAGGCTTTGATGATGTGTATTCTAGTTATTCAATTATTAAACAAACCGTCTCGTTGACTCATGATGTCAGTAGGTGAATATTCCAGAGACGTATGTCCCCTTAACATAAACTTTAAGACGGAATCAACATGACAGTGTATGACAAGACTGATCCCTTGAATTACAGGAACAGTCCGATAGACGGCTTTGACAGTTTCTGACTGCTCAGTTCGACTACTCAAGTGTGGGTGGGCAGACAGTCGGTTGAGTGGGTAGGTGGGTGGTTGGGTGTATGGATATAAGGGTAAATAGATATATGGTGATTGGCTGGTTTGATGGATGGGAAGGGGCTAGACAGACAGCTAGATAAACAAAACAATACAGACAGACAGACAGACAGATAGATAGATAGATAGATAGATGATAGATAGATAGATAGATAGATAGATAGATAGATAGATAGATAGATAGATAGACAGATAGGTCGATAGATAGACAGACAGACAGACAGACAGATCGATTGACAGACAGACAGACAGTTAGGCAGATAGATAGATAGATAGAAGGACGAATCTATGGCTAGATAGAATGAATAGATAAATAGGTGGATAAATAGTTAGGCAGATAGAAACCATCTATATTGATCTCTCCTGTCTGTCTATGTATCCGAGTTTGTTTATCCATTTATCTACCCAACCATCTACCAATTTATCAAACCCTGTCTCTCAGTATCTATCTTCTATCCATCTGTCTATCCATTTATTAGTCTATCTATATCTATTTGTCAACATGTCTATATCTATCTATTTATCTATCCGTCTGCTGTGTCTGCCTAATCTATTTATCGATCCATCTGTCAGTCTGCTTGTCCGTCGACCTGCCTGTCTGCCTTTCTATCTATCTATCTATCTATCTATCTATCTATCTATCTATCTTGTCCATCTATCTAGCTATCTGTCTATCTATCCGCCCATCTACCTCTAAGTATCCATAGTAGTTGCACAGGAGTAGTTAGCAAAAAGAACACCCATAAAGTACATTCCTTCACATGCTGGAAAGGCTCCCTAGAAGTAATTGATAGCTTTTCTTACATAGGTGGCCTGATTTGTTAGTAGGGTGGATGCTCCGAAAGAATAGCAACCAGAAAGAGAACGGGGTGGAAAAAGCTCAGGGAGCTATTGGTGGCAAGGGAGTCCTCTCTCTCTCTCTGAGTAACCTCAAGAATAGGTTGTTAGATGTCTGAGTATGAAGTGCCATGTTGCTCAACAACAAAACGTAAGCAAAGTAGAAGGAACCTGTAGATATGAAGACATAGGTGAAAACCGAAATCAAGAAGCTAAGCTTCATGACGGTAATGACAAAGTATTGCAACAGATGGCGAGGTGATGATGGGCATGAGAAGAAACAACCAACTACCATGCAATCATGTTGAAACAAAAATTATATACATATATATATATACATATATACACACACACGTGTATATAATATGATGATATATTTGTGTGTGTATGTGTATGTATATATGTGCATATTTACATGTGTATGTGTTTGTCTACGTTCGTACATCATGTATAACATATATTTTGGAAATTTGAGAAAATTTATGCATAATATTCAAGGAATTATATATACATACATATATATATACATATATATATATATATATATATATATATATATATATATATATATATATATATATATGTGTGTGTAATCGAAGATATGTGACGATAGCAATGAAAATACATTTTTCCTCCGAATTTTTTTTTCAACACACGACCAAAGAAAATAAGACGAACATAAACACAGAGAAGAAAAAGGGATACAGCTAAAGAACGGTTAAAAAACATGTCTTCAACTTACAGGGCGTCAAAGCATAGCCTAGTTACAGAAATGTCGAGATAAGAAGTGTTGTTCTGTGAATGATTTATCTAAGAGAGAGGTAAGTGAATAATAGTCCACCATTTTGGGGAGCGAGAGACAAAAAGATAAACACTGTCAAAGATGGGTTGCTGACAACAACAATGACTCTGATTGGTCAATCCTACACACCGGATTATTCTCCCATTGGTTCGTTTTCTGCTCTCTTTCTCTTTGTCTTTCCTTTTCTCTGATTATCTGTCTGTCTCTTTCGCTTTCTCTTTATCTTTCCTTTTCTCTGATTATCCCTCTCTCTCTCTCTCTCTCTCTCTCTCTCTCTCTCCCTCTCTCTCTCTCTCTCTCTTTCGTTTTCTCTCTTTCTCTCGCTTTCTCTTAGTTTGGCGTAACAGCGTTGGTAACGTCTGTTCCTTTGCTTTTGGTTTATTAGTCTCACTCACCTGACTGACGCTAAACAGACTCCTCTGTTGCTGTTGTTAGCAATAATGGTGGTGATAGTGGGTGGGGGGATGATGTTGAAGGTTGGGGTGATAGTGGTGGTGGTAATGA
This sequence comes from Octopus sinensis, assembly GCF_006345805.1. Classification (NCBI taxonomy): domain Eukaryota; kingdom Metazoa; phylum Mollusca; class Cephalopoda; order Octopoda; family Octopodidae; genus Octopus; species Octopus sinensis. The sequence goes on from NC_043005.1 coordinate 27,782,033, forward strand.
CGGCCATGGGACTGATAGTAGCGTTGGTCATGGTGGTAATGGGTAAGGTGATCATGCTTGTGGTGATGGTGGTGGTGGTGGTTGTCATGGTGATGACGATGATGATGTTTGTGGCAGTTTTGTTAGTGATGGTGGTGGTGGCGGTGGTAGTGGCGGTGGTGGTGGTGGTGGTGGTGAGTGTATTGGTAACGATAACACCAGCATCATCACAACCACAACAGTGACAACCAAGTCTGGTGTAATGACAATAGTAATAGTGGTGATGATATTGTTGGTGTTGCTACCAGCAATAACAGTCTCCCGCCGTCCTCCGCCTCCCAGTTCATTGTCGGCATCATCATTGTCCCTGCCAGAGACCGTGTTGTCACCTTCCCTCATCTTTACGGCTGCTCACCTTTTCTAGTTTCTACTCTTGATCCATTGCCATCATCGCCCTTGTCTGTCACCCTCTTGAAAATTTAACCCAAGTCAAAAGTTCATTCTTGTGATGTTCCCTTCTACAACAAATAAAAATTAGATGAAGGAATCCGAGTTTTCTCCCTTAGATTTCACACACACACACACACACACACCACAGAGTCCACTATCATTTTCTCCTCATTGACCCAATCCTATTTCCTTCACTTTCCCTCCTGCCAAAGCAATATTTACTGTATCCATATCAACCCCCATCTCGCATCATCTGTCACACTTTCTTCATACTCTTTTTGTTCCTTTATCCCTGTTCTCTATCTCATACTCACCTTGTACCTCTCTCTCTCTCTCTCTCTCTCTCTCTCTCTCCATCTATCTATATATCTAGCTAGCTGGAGAAGCCGTATTCTGCTCTCTAGCAAGAAACTTGTTCCTGTCCCACTATCTTAATGACTTGTAGGGATGTGGTTTTCCGTTATGCAACCATAAATATCCTAGAAAGTATATTAAATGTTTTTATAAGTCAACACCATGTCCTACTGCATTAGCAGTGCTCTTTACATTATTTTGGGAAGGTTCTTTCTACAGATATACTGTAGACATTATAGCCAGCACTGATCTTTTGCTACGTTTCATATCAAGACGGCAGACTTGGTTGTCACTGTAGTGGTTGTGGTGGTTGTAATGATGCTGGAGTGGTACTCTGGCGTGGTGCTCTGGAGTGATACTCTGGTGTGGTACTTTATCAATAGGTGAATGGTAGAGTTGAGAATGGCAGGGTTAACCTAAGTGAAATTTGAACTCCAAGTGTAGAGAACCAGAACAAATACCACAAGTCATTCTAACTTATTCTGTAACAACTTAGCCAGTTTGACACTATTAAACTCCCTAATGATGTTGGCTAATCCTCATCTGAATCATGATGATTCATTTACTCTGTACTTATCTTCAATTTCCATGCTGTTAAGCAGATTAGAGGTAAATCTCTCTCCTCTGTAATCACAGCTTAGTAACTTTTCCTGCATGAGGCATATTCATCTTGGTGTGGCCAGCTAGTAATATAACATTCATCTTTTCCTCAGCCTTAGGTGTTACATGTAGTCTGTGAATTATATCACCTCATGGTATCTATTTACAGCTAGGTGGCCTTGGCCATTAAGAGTTTGAGGTTTTGACACAACAAAAGCACTGGTGACATAAATATGGACTGTACAGTTCTTGCCTAACTATCTGATACCTTGTAAACTCGACCAGTTAAGGATCACATTTTCCAAGTGCTTATTTTTAGGACCATATTTTTTTACTTGTTTCCATGACTAGACTATGGTCATGCTGGAGGAAACACTTTTCATAGATTTTGATCAATTATATTGATCTCAGTACTTTGATACTTATTTCAGTAACTGCAGTAAATACAAAATGTTAGGTGGACCTTGGAGTAAAGAGAGACAACTAGGTTGGACATAAAAAAAAGAGAAACCACAGAGTATACCTGTTCCAATATAATACTTCTCACCCTACAGGAATATAAATATATCATGATGATGTTCATCATTATTTTTACTTCTGCTTTCGTATGCTTGCATGGAGTGGACTGGTTCTCTCCATCACAGCATCTTACAAATTTTATATTCCCTTATTAGCTCTTTTGTGGGGTTCAGCATCTGCAGAGGTAATGTAGTGGTGGAATAGTGAGGTAGACAGAGTGATAAAAGTGAAGAAACAGGCTTTGAAAAGAGAGGAAGAAAGGACACAACAGTGGGGTGGGGGCAACACCTAGTAGGTAGAAGAGAAGCTATGCCTCAGGTATTTATAGCTTGGGGAGAAGCATAAAGTAAAAGGCTTGTTCATGTTTTGATGTCTTCTTCTTGAAGATAGGTGCTTAGCTGCAGTTAAGCTGCTGCAATCACAGGCTCACAAACTCTTAGTTTAAACTTCAGGTAAAAGTCAATAAAAAGAATATTCAATCAAAAACATCGTTTAAAATTCCAATTTCAATTTTTTAAAACTGAATTTTGGTTCATGTTAGAATTAGGAAATAACATTTGGTGATTTTTTTTTTTCCTTTGGAGAATTTTAAAATCAGCCTCCAGTTACTCTTTAGAGGTTTCTTCTTAAGAAAAAATACCAGCCATCATTCTGAAATATTCTTTATTTTCTAAACTGCTTTACATCCAAATGAATGTAGGAGGCAGATTTTATCATTTCAGAACAGCTGGACTCCAGCCTTTCCTACTCTTAATCATTCAACCAAACAATGTTTTTCTTTTTTTTTTTGTTAATTAGGATTAAGCAAAATTATGTAACTCACTTAGAAGCATGTTTCTGACAGTCCAGTAAGATTTGATGGTCTGTTATCTTAATCTTATGGCCACTCTTTCGGAATAATAAAAAAAAAGATCTGAGAAAACCTGTCAGAATAACTAGTGTTGATTTACGGTAGCGTAATAATTGCTTCTGATTCTGGCACAAGGCCAGCAATTTTGTGAGGAGGGGATCAGGAGATTCATCAATCCCAGTTCTGGACTGGTACTTTATTTTACCAACCTCCAGAGGGATCAAAAGAAAAGTCGATTTCAGAGGGCTTTTAACTAAAAATGTAAGGATCCAGAACAAACACTGCAAAGCATTTTTTTTTCAGTTTATTTTATTGATGCTGAAGGGATGAAAGATGAAGTTGGTCTTTGCAGGATTTGAACTCAGAATGCAAAAAGAACTGCAAGAAATGCCATTAAGCAAATAATCCAACACTTAAGCAACTCTTTTCTACTATAGACACAAGGCCTGAAGATTTTGGGGTGGAGGCTAGTCAATTACATGGATCCCCACACTCAACTGGTATTTATTTAATCAACCATGAAAGGCTGAAAGGTAAAGTCAACCTCAACAGCATCTGAATTTGTTTGACAAACTAACAATTCTGTCAATTTGTTGTCTTTAATAATAATAATAACATCAACAACAACAACAATAATAATAATAATTATTATAATAATGATAGTAATGATAATAATAATAACACATGTTCACACCAAAGGAATTTTTATTTTTATTTTTTTATTGTTTTAGTAATTTTTTTTAGTTTGTTTTATAGTTGATCTTGTAAATTGATTTCAACAGAGAAACCAATGAAGATCAAATTGGAATGGTAAAAATATTTTGACAACTTTGTGCTCTTAGCATTTGCTACTGCAGATGGCAATATTGTCCTGCACTAATATAGACCTGAAACAGAAAAGAAGGCTTGGAGTCAACATCAAAGAAAATATTATAATTAAGAGAATTTATAGAAAAGAAGCATTTAAGCCACTTGTTTTAAAAAAAGACAACATTTTAACATTGTAGACAACCACAAGACAAAATATATATTTGACATCCACATCCAAGTTACATACATACATACATACATACATTAGAGTGCCTAATAATTGACGTGGCAATGCCAGGCGACCAACATATCATCATAAAAGAAAGAGAAAAAGTTGATAAATATGGATACTTGAGAATTGAGATCATTAAGATGTGGCAGCTACAAGAGTCAAGCATAAAGGTTATCCCTATTGTCATCAGAGCATTGGGTTCAATACCGCCCAATCTGAAAAAATATCTGAAACCTTTAGAAATACCCTACAATCTAGGTGTATTGCAAAAGTCGGCATTACTTGGAACTGCACGCATATTGCATAAAGTACTGTCTGTCTGAGGTCCGTGTTGTGACTTGACAAACAGTACAAACCCCAGGTAGACACAATATCTTCAATCAACAACCTCACGATATTGTATACTGTGTGATGTCTATAATAATAATTATTATTATTTCAAATTTTTGCTTCAAGGGCAGCTTGGGGGAGGTGGGGATCAGTCGATTACATCGACTGCCCCCCACCACCACCCCAGTGTCTCACTGGTACTTAATTTATCAACCCCGAAAGGAAGAAAGGCCAAATCAACCTCAGCAGAATTTGAACTCAGAACGCAAAGACGGGTGAAATACTACTACACATTTTGCCTGGTGTTCTAATGATTCTGCCAACTCACTGCCTTAATAATAATAGTAATAATAATAATAATAATAATGATAATGATAATAATGTCACCTAAATAATTTCTAATATTGGTACAAGGCCTTCAAATTTGTAATAATCAGTGCTTTATTGGTAGTTATGTCACTCCAGACAGATGGAAAACAAAAGTGATCCCTTCAGAATTTAGAATGAGGCCATAAATAGTTGAAAGTAAACATCAAAAGGTATTTTGTCTACCACAATACCAATTCTGTAATCTTCTTCTCTAATAGTATTAATAATAATGATAATTCGGAGTTTACAATCCAATGTGACTCCCTAATCGATGCTCAGAGACCAGATATTGTTATGGTAGATAAAGGAAAAAAGGAAACCAAGATTAGAGACATTGCAATACCTGGGGATGTGCACATAAGTGACAAAGAACTGGAAAAGATGGAAAAGTACAGACTACCAAAAGACAAAATTGGAAGAATGTGGACTATGAGGAGAAAATCTGTCAACCATTAGTTGTAGGGGTACTTGGAGCACTAACAACCAAGTTTGAGAAATATATTAAAGAAACTGTATTTGACATGAGAGCAGAACAAACCTAAAATAACTGCTCTGCTGGGGACAGCTAGGATTTTGAGATTGGTACTTAGATGTTGAATGTTTCCCACAATAATTAAAAACCAAGTATCAAAGTTTATAATGTGTGGAAAGAGACCCTGTGAGACCTCTGACAACAGGCTGCAGTCCATTCTCACTGAATCAATCAGAGCAAAGAAGACCGAATGTTCTGAGAAGAAAAGCAACAACAATAATAATAATCCTTTCTACTATACGCACAAGTGCCTGGAATTTATAGGGGAGGTGGATAGTCTATTACATTGACCCCAGTACTTGACTGGTACTTAATTTATCAACCCTGAAAGGATGAAAAGCAAAGTCGACCTCAGTGGAATTTGAAGTCAGAACATAAGGACGGATGAAATGCCACAATGCATTTTGCCTGGTCTGCTAATGATTCTGCCAGCTCACCACCTTATATAATAATAATAATAATAATAATATAATAATAATAATAATAATAATAATAATAATAACAGTGATAATAATAATAATGGGAAAGTGAAATGAAGGAAAGCTTTAGACGAGAATATCTCAGAAGAGCCAAGTTAATAATGGAAAGTAGACTCAATGGAAAAAACAAAATCAGAGCAATGAACACATGGGCTGTTTCCTTAATGAAATACAGGGCAGGTGTTGTTAGATGTGACAAAGAATGAGCTTGAGGACATGGATAGGAAAACTAGAGAAGTTATGACAATTAACAAGGAAATACACCCCAAAATGATACTGACAGCCTGTATGTGCCTAGAAATAGGGGTGGAAGAGGTCTCATAGGATGCAAGATCTGTGCTGTCAATGAGAACAGTTTGGGATGGTACATCAAACAGCAGAGTGAATCTTTGCTTGCCACTGTTAGAATTAATAATATAATACCTACCAAAAACGTGATGCACCCACAAACATTTAAGAAACAAACTGAAGAAGAAAGAGTAAATAAGTGGAAAATGAAACCACTGCATGGGCAATATCTCAGAGAAATCAATCGAAGGAAAAGACAAAATCAACAATTGGAGATGGCTAAGAAAGAGCAATCTGAATGGATGCACTGAGGCATTGGTATGCAGTGCCCAAGAACATGCTCTAAGAACTAATTACACCAAGTTCCAAATGGATAAGATTAGTGAATCACTCCTTTGTAGGATGTGTAACAGCAGAAACAAAACAATGTCACATATTGTGAGTGAGTGTAGCAAGCTGGCCCAAAAGAATTACAAAAGATAATGTCGCTAAGTTCATCCATTTGAGGCTATGTGAAAAGTATGGCCTGAACAGAGCATGGAAATGGTACGAAATGATAAAACAATAATAATAATAATAATAATAATAATAATAATAACAATAATGAAGAAGAATTCTTACATGTTTTCATTCTAAGTGGGGTCAACACAGTCCATGGAACATTGGTTGTGTAGACTGATCTTGGGAGGCGGAACACAGCATTAACCTGCAGAAGGAAATAAATCAGATTTTATTGCAGAAATAACAAGAACTTTCTACATCAATATGAGGAACCAAATTTATAAGGGAACAGAAAAGGTAAATGAAATAACTCCATTATTCAATAGGTATATAATTTATCAACACCAGAGGATAAACTGAAAACAAGAAGCCCTTTGCAGGATTTGAATTAGGATATGAAAGGATGTAAGTTAAACACATACAATGATGCAATGACTCTCTTCTGAAAATATTATGTTCTACATTTCGTGGTGTACCAACAATCAGAGCTTTCACTCATGGATTCCTTTGATGGCTGAATAAACTAATTTAATTCTTTTCAGTCGATCAGGATTAACTCGTTACTATGTCAACAGGTGAGACTAATCGCAGCCAGATGTGGCAACTCTTTACAACCAGCGACCTGACAGTCATTTCAATATATGTTGTTAAAGACAGAGTTTCTCACAGCCTGCGAGCCTCAAAGTTCCAGACATTGGCATTAGGAAGGGCATCCAGTCCTAAGAACAACCATTACCAAAGTGGACATTGCCGCTTAATGCAATCCTGCAGTTCTTCAGATCCTGTCAAACCATCCGACTCATGCCAACATAAAAAACAGATGTTAATGGATGATGATGATGATGATGACAATGACGACGACGACGATGATGATATAGTTAAAGTAGAAAGTGTCTCTGGCAAAAGAAGACCAAAGAAGATCTGTGAAGGTTGAGATAGCAAGGTCAGATATCATGATGTGTTTTCTGAACAAGCTGACACAGGAGCAAGATAAATAACATAATGTATTGCAGATCTGTCCTAACCCTGCCAGCTGCTAGTGGGAGGGCAGGAAAGGGCAGGAATTAGAAAATCAATGCTGATTCAATGATGATGATGGCAATATATACTTACTAGAGAATTCCTATGAGAAACAGCTCCTTGGATACACACTCCACGACAACTGTCTTTCATGACTGGGGATTCAAGAGTAACAGCTTTCAGGGTGGTGAATGGGAAGAGTGAATGGTGAACCTTATCAAATAATTTGCTTGATGCTTCTATCCAGCTTGGTGGAACTTCACCCTAAATAGACAAAGGTGAACATTAACAATATATAAATAAATAGCAATAATTTAGCTATTATTGTATTTGGGGATGGACATGTTGCCAGTTTATCCAATAAAAACACACGCACTATATATTTGGTGTTCTGGTGTTCATTTGCTTCTGTTTTATTTTATATTATTCGTATTTCAGCCAGAGTTCTTTCATCACACTTCTGTGACCTCATCAGTGGTCCATTGCAAAAAAGAAAGAAGAAAGCAAAGGACCACTGATGAGGTCAGAGAAGTGTGGTGAAAGAACTCTGACAGAAATATGATTAATATAAAATAAAGCTGAAGCAAGTGAACACCAAATATATAGTGTGTGTTTTTATTGGCTAAACTGGCAACATGACCATTTCCAAATACAACAATATCTGTTTCAACACACAAATTCACATCAAGAATCTTGAAAAACGAATATATAAACATAATAATTTAGCTCTTTTGTGTAAAAAAAAAAAATGGAAAAAAGCTTAGCTGTCACTCACAGGCAAGAGTGACATGGTAGCTAATAGAATACTTTCACTGTTAGAGGAACTACATTTCTGAAATTCATCAGAAAGGCTGAATGTGTCTTAGCGTCACTTAGTAAGACCTTTGTCAGCCTCTCGACAGCTAACTATTTGAAGCTGTTATGTACCATATGGCAATGGTACATTCATACTTACAGTTAGCATCTCCAGCCTGGAACTATATCTTGTCCAGAATGTCAATCCACTGGAAGTTGTCTATGGATGTGCAACCAGACAAATAGGGGTGCACACCATACTTTGAACATATTGCTTGTCTGGGTATCAACATTAAATTTTCATAGCCTAGTGGCTGACTTAGTAGAAGCTTACGATATTATTTACCATCTTTCTATTGAGAGAGGGAGAGAGAGAGAGACAGATAGACAGACAGACAGGCAAACACACAGACAGACATACAGACAGACAAAGACAGAGTGGGACAGACAGAGAAAGATACATAGATTTCTTTTCAGTTTGTAGATGGTCAACTTTCACAAGAGAACGTGTATGGTTGATCGAATCAATACCGTAAAAATCACAAAATTCTTTAGTCTACAAGCATATTTTACTGTTTTATATCTGCATTATATAATTTGATCAGTGGATCTATGGTACCTGTTGATAGACAGGTGAACTAAGCCACTAAATGTAACAACTTTAGCCATAAACAACACAGTACAGAGTTTTTCAAGGAAATTCAATTGTTGTGGCTTTAATTATCTGTCCGCCATTCTAAGAACTCGAGTTATTTGTGGTCAATTGTGAAAAAATATGAAAACAACAAATAAAATGATAAATGTATTTTATTGGTGACTTACGTCCTTGACATAAGTTTCAATTTGGAATTCTTGATAAGAATTCACTCGGCTGGTAATTTGTAACCTGGCCAAACTATCTGGTTTGCCATGAGAGACATCATGTAACCATCTGTATGTGGCGACACTCTTACTCAATGGTAATGGCTGCAACATTTCCCAAATAATTTGTTCCCAGGACTTGGTGAGATTTGCCTGAAAAAAAAGTTGCATAAGGTTTAGCAGGAATGTCTTGAAATTGTCAGATGTTTTTTTTTTCTTGGTAACACATGCTTCCGCACTCATTTAGAATTGGAAAATAAGAATAAAAACAATTGTTGTTGTTGATGTTATCATTATTACTATTATTGTTATTGTTATAATTATGACAACTATCACAAATGTTGTAGCTATTATTATTATTATTATTATTATTATTATTATTATTATTATTAATATTATTATTATTATTATTATTATTATTATTATTATTATTATTATTATGGTGGTGAGCTGGCAGAATTGTTAGCATACAAGACAAAATGCTTAGTGGTATTTTGCCCATCACTCCATTCTGAGTTCAAATTCTGCCAAGGTCAGCTTTGCCTTTCATCCTTTCGGGGTCAATAAACTAAGTACCAGTTGTGTACTGGGGATTGATGTAGTCGACTATCCCCTCCCCCAAATTTCAGGCCTTATGCTTTTAATAGAAAGGATTATTATTATTATTACTATTATTGTTATTGTTTATCATTATTATTATTATTATTGTTGTTGTTGTTGTTGTTGTTATTTTTGCTTTTGCACAGCTTCTAATGCTGGAGATGTATTACGATGTCAGCTGTTCACTACTAGTTAAATAAGGTAACACCTCTTATTTTTCGAGCACCTTCCAGAGTCATCATCATAATCATCATCTTTAGTTTTATTATTATTATTATTATTATTATTAATTATTATTATTATTATTATTATCATTATTATTATTATTATTATTACTATTATTATTATTATTATTATTATTAAGGCAGTGAGCTGGCAGAATCATTGGTGTGTTGGATGAATTTCTTTGCAGCATTTCTCCTATAAGCAGTATCAATATAGACTGCCTGTGTATGTTGAATGGCAGTCAACTATATCATCATATTAGATATATAAAGATTTTATTGTTGTATCAAAGTTTACACACACACACACACACACACACACACACACACACACATGCACATGCACATGCGCATCTACATACAGACACATGCATACACATGGGTGCAGGCATAGTCATGTTGTTAAGTAGTTTGTCTTGTAAATATATGGGCTCTGTGTTCAATATCACTGAGCACCACTTTGGACTAGAAACTTCTACCATAGTCTTGGATTAACCAAGACCTTTTTAGTGGAATTAGACAAAATCTATGCAAACACTTATTCTATCTTGGCCTGGTTTAATGTCATCAACTGACCACCCTTGGGTACCTTTCATAGAGTTCATTCTGTTGCTCATACTCAGACATGGTTTCTGATCTAAAGACAACTTGATATCTTAATGTACTAATACTTGCTGAAGCAAGCCATGAAATAGGACTTCAGTCTTTCTTTAACCATTTTGTTACTGTATTTATTTTGAGATGCTTTGTGTTTCTTTCAATTACTTTAAACATAACAAAGAATTTAGTAAAGTAACTTAGTTGTCATTCAGCTAGTGTTAGAAACACAAATTGTGACTAAGGTTTGGTGGAAGATTTTAATTCAAAACTTATAAAAACAAGACATTTGTACTCAAAGCCAGAACCAGTTTCAGCTGGGATGGTAACGAAAGGGTTAAGCTAGTGTTAGGAACATAAATTGTGACTAAGATTTGGTGGAAGATTTTAATTCAAAACTTATGGAAACAAGACATTTGTAACACAGAGCCAGAGGTAGTTTCAGCCGGGTTGGTCACAAAAGGGTTAATCCAGTCTAAGTTCTACAAAAGTGCCTTGGGGCTGCTTTTCACCCCTCTCATTAAGCTATAAAATGCAAAATACTCAAACATATATGTGTGTATACATGCCCATATAACATGATCCAGGTATACATAAACCCATATATACACATATATGCACACATTTACATTTACACATATATCCATTAAGCAAAACATCGACCACTAAAAGGTGAGGCTTAAGAGGATGAAGTATCTGTCTTCAGGTGAAATACATTGACATAGCTTATTTATAGCAAGGTGTATTGTACTTCATTAGGGTTTCTTTTTTTCAGCCAGGTAAACTGAGCTAATGACTCTCAAATTAGTGCCAAAGAATTGTCTTTTAGACGAGCTACTGAGGGTTATTTTCTTCAATTTATAGACAACACTCGATCAATTCACCTAGTTGTGTCAATTTCTATCTAAATATTGTTCTTGTGATAGGTGAAGTTGTACAGACCTATCCAACCCACACACAGAGTACAGTTAAATGCTGTCAACACAGACCTAGTCAAGAGAATAGGTTGCCTTCCATTGATGCAATCACCTTCAGAGTGTCGCTGAGAAAGAAATCATTTCTTGAAAAGATTACATTATTTAGATCGACCCAGTACACAACTGGTACTTAATTTATCGACCCCGAAAGGATGAAATGCAAAATCGACCTTGGCAGAATTTGAACTCAGAATGTAGCGAGAGGTGAAATACTGCTAAGCATTTCATCCAGTGAGCTAACGATTCTGCCAACATGTCGCCTTCGATATTACAGGAATAATACTAACTTTGTTTACATTCATTTTGAAGGATATTGGTAGACTGGCAGAATCAGAAAAGCATCAGAAGAAAATACCCTGTGGTATTTCTTGTGACTCTTTATGTTCTGTGTTCAAATCATACCAGGATCAAATTTACCACCCTAATGTAAGGGAGAAAACTCCTATCATTCATTTCAGTACTATAAGACAATTTAAAAAATGTCTTTATTGCCCACAGGAGGCTAAACATAGAGGGGACAAACAAAGACAGATAAACGGATTAAGTCGATTACATCGATTCCAGTGCGTAACTGGTACTTATTTAATCGACCCCGAAAAGATGAAAGGCAAAGTCTACCTCGGCGGAATTTGAACTCAGAACGTAATGGCAGACAAGTATATAAATATTTTTTCTACTCTAGGCACAAGGCCCGAAATTTTCGGGGTGGGGACCAGTCGATTAGATCAACCCCAGTTGCGTACTGGGGTTTATCTAATCCCCGAAAGGATGAAAGGCAAAATCGACCTTGGCGGAATTTGAACTCAGAACGTAAAGACAGACGAAATACCTATTTCTTTACTGCCCACAAGGGGCTACACACAGAGGGGACAAACAAAGACAGATAAACGGATTAAGTCGATTACATCGATTCCAGTGCGTAACTGGTACTTATTTAATCGACCCCGAAAAGATGAAAGGCAAAGTCTACCTCGGCGGAATTTGAACTCAGAACGTAATGGCAGACAAGTATATAAATATTCTTTTCTACTCTAGGCACAAGGCCCGAAATTTTCGGGGTGGGGACCAGTCGATTAGATCAACCCCAGTTGCGTACTGGGGTTTATCTAATCCCCGAAAGGATGAAAGGCAAAATCGACCTTGGCGGAATTTGAACTCAGAACGTAAAGACAGACGAAATACCTATTTCTTTACTGCCCACAAGGGGCTACACACAGAGGGGACAAACAAGGACAGACAGACGGATTGAGTCGATTATATCGACCCCAGTGCGTAACTGGTACTTATTTAATCGAGCCCGAAATTTGAACTCAGAACGTAGCAGCAGACCAAATACCGCTAAGCATTTCGCCCGGCATGCTAACGTTTCTGCCAGCTTGCCGCCTTTTAGTACTATGAGACAACCATCACAAGATAGGTTTCTGATTTAGCCGCTTAAGAGTTATCTTTCTTGCCATATTATGCTTTACAACAATAAAGAAGACTATTCTGCTTTGACTTAGAATAATTGTCCTTAGTTTATCCATTTCCCTATCCTATGAAAAGGAGGGGGATGGTTACAATTTGATGACAGTAATTGAAAAAATACACATAATATTTTTTTTAAATGTTGTACTTACAATGACATTCACAGTTAATTGTTGTGTTGGCCATGTGATGCTGCCTTGGATTTGAACCTTTTGACCAATGGGGCATTCTGATTCTGATTCTGAAGCAGGACCTTTCAGTGCAATAATTTTAGCCATTTTAGGTACTCTGTCACAATAGGAATCCAATTTCTGCTGAATTTTGATAATTTTATTTAGATTCTGGTTTTCTACATCATTGTATACAATTTTAAATACAACCTTGGCAGCATTTTTGACACGAATGTATGCATGGTATTGAATAGCAAGAATGTCAAAGATGGTGACGTAAGCAAGTGGATCTTGCAGGGAGCTAACATCTATTTTTTGAAGAATGTTCAAGACTTTTTCACTAGCAGCAATCACTCTTCTTGATTCAGTAACAACAGAATCGATATTGACGATATCAACAAGGGTAAGCTTCATATGCATCTCAATGTTCTGCATACCATAAAATGTTTCCAAGGTTCTGTTAGCAAGATCAGAAATTTTAGCTTGGAGTGTTGCATTTTGAATGTACCTTGTTCCATTCCCTAATTTCTCTAAGTACAATGTTGTAAAGTACAGTCTGAAGGTCTTACTTCTGCTGGTACGAACATCTTGAGAGGAGGTTCCATGAGGGGTTGTTGATTCAAGAGATAGACGCTGATGTCGGCTACATTTTGAAGAACAACAATACTCTGACTTCTGATCCAGAGGTAGGGGTTTACTTTATTGCCAAGACTTCTTAATTGGATCAATTGTGTAATTTCAGTCATCTTTTTTATCAAGACTTTGTACAAAGATTCAACCTGGTCAACATTGGTAGCATCGGTCATGATTCTAAAGCTTGATTCCATGTAATCAGTAGTTTCTTGGACTAGATTCTGCAAGTCAGCAGAGACAGCTTCTGATGCCTTTTGGATGACACTGCTGTAACGCTTACTGTTGTCCTGCCATACTGGAATGGTTTCAGTAACAAATTTGGAATAATCCCTGTTAAAATGAGAGCAAAATATATATATACAATATACATAAATACATACATACATTAATTTATACACACACTCACACACACACACACACACACACACACACACACACACACACACACACACACACACACACACACACACACACATGCACATACACACATACACACACTCACATATAATTAATATATAATATATATATATAAACTAATTAGACATGTTGGAATAATTAGTAAGAATAATAAAATACAAATAATAATGGTTGGCACTAAAAGAGTATCTCCAAGATAGAATAAAGCAATATTACTCACTGCAGAGTTTGATCCAAAAGGTCTTGAGTTCTGTTAACTTTCATGGAAATGTGGAACAATAAACCAGCATATTTCTGTAACACCCAGTTAACGACCACTTCTCTTCTCATCAGTAACTCTATTAAGAGACCTTCCTGAACAGGTTCTTTCAGTAGTTGTTCAATTGCAGTTTTCGTTTTCCTCAATTCTTGCAAGATTAAAACGACAGCCTGTTTTTGTTCATCAGAACAATTAGGAGTGATGGTCACCTTCAATTGCTTGACTTTCTCTGACAAAATATTCACTGATTTAACCAATTCATAAAGTGATGGCCATTGGAGTGTGTCTTCAAAGTTATATGTTAGCATGATTTCACTAAACATATTGTCGTAGTTCAGCGACATCTCTTCATTTGAAACTGCCCAGCCAATGATATCTAGGAGTCTTCCATAGGAGCGAGGATATTTCGTTTGATTGCAAGTGAACTGACTGAACAGAGAAGTCCAGGGTTTCTGTGCAAGTTGGCCAACTAAGTAATTCTTGTTCAAAATACATTCTGGTTCAATTTTTGATGGAACCTCAATTTCAAACTTGGCATCCGACTGGAAATAGACAGAAGTGAATATTTCAGTCAAATATCCTTTTATTATTTGATTGCATAACAGAATCTTTCATGTAACAAACAAAATCAGATGGCAACTTTAAGAGAACTAGAAGAATTTCATAAAATAACATGCTATTGATAATACCCAAACGGACAGGAGGTACAGAAGTGGGTGTGTGGTAAGTAGCTTGCCTACCAACCACATGGTTCCGGGTTCAGCCCCACTGTGTGGCACCTTGGGCAAGTGACTTCTGCTATAGCTTCGGGCCGACCAAAGCCTTGGGAGTGGATTGGTAGACAGAAGCCCATTATATATATATATATATATTATTATTATTATTATTATTATTATTATTATTATTATTATTATTATGGCTGCCCTCTTGTTATTGAGTATGGCCATTGCACGAAGCTTAACTGTTACTGGTGCTGTGATCGAATGTGACTTTTTAGCCCAGACAAAGATCTACAATGTTTTGTACAAAACTGCAAAGGTAGCATACAGAAAATGCCAAAAGTAAACAAGGGAAAACAAAAAATGGTAAACAATAAACAGAAACTAAAATGTAAAAATAAAAAGTAAAATGGTAGAAGAGTTATCTTCCTTAGACCTTAGATGGTAAGGCTGGAAAGATATCAAGTCAGTTGGGAATAGGCAGAATTTTCCAATTCCTCGGAACATATTTATACATATGCATGCAACCACTGAAATTTCTCACCTGGAATTCAATAGAGAGTTAGGAATCTTAGATCTGAACAGGATCTGTGCTCTTTCAGTCAAACGAGTCTACATTAATTCGATCCATTCACATAAGGTGTGGATTTCTCAATTACTTTCCATTAAATCACATGTGGTGTTTCGTTATCTTTCAAAGTCCATATGTAGCTAGCCAAATTAGTAGCTTTACTTTTGTCCCTATGTTGGAAAGAGGCTATGTGACTAGCACAGCGATTTTTTAATTCTCCTTCACAAAATCCAATATAGGTCTTCTTATCAGTTGTATTATTATTCAGGGTTGCAGAAACTTCTACTAAATCCACTCACAAGGCTTAGCTCAGCCCAAGGCTATAGTAGAAGACACTTACCCAAGGTGCCACACAGTGGGACTGAACATGGAATCATGAGGATGGGAAGCAAACCTCTTGCCACACAGCCATGCTTACACCTATGCATGTGTGTGTGTGTGTGTGTTTGTGTGTGTGTTTGTGTCTGTGCGTGTGTGCGTGTGTGCGCATGTGTGTGTGTGTGTGTCTGTGTGTGTGTCTGTGTCTCTGTGTATGTGTGTGTGTGTGTGTGTGTGTGTGTGTGTGTGTGTAGATCTGATAGAAAATTATCAGAACTGGTATTATAAAAAGAAAACTGCTGTACATATCAATTCAGCCTTTAATCCCTTTTGAGATAATCCTCTTCTGAATCCACACACTTTATCCAGTGCCATTTCCATTGATGGAAGCATTCCTGGAATGCCATTTTTTGAGATAGTGAGTTGCTGCCTCATCCCTTCCTCTTGGATTTCCTTGATGTCTTGAAATCACGTTCCTTTCAAGTTGGTTATGATTTATGGACAAATTCTTGGACACAGTGACCTTCAAGGTGTGTCTTTTTCCATGCATGCACACACTAACACCTCACACTCACACACACACACACACACACACACACACACACACACACACATTTTCTCTGCCCTAGTCACTGATGGAACCTTTGTGGTGTGGTGAGATAACTACACCCTACACGCTCTACTTCCAAGCACCGCTATACACAATCAGTGTGTGCAAGAATGTTATAACTTCATGTGCATGCACAGCACAATTCATGGTCAATCTGTGCCAAGAGGGTTTTCTCTATGTAATTAGCTCCATTACCAATAGTCCCGATAATTGTTGATCAAACCTTACACATATACATGCATATATATGTCATCATCATCATCATGCCCATCATCATCATTATTTAATGTGTGTTGCCCATGCTGGCATGGGTTGGACAGTTTGACCAGGGCTGGTAAGCTGAAGGGCTGCACCAGAATCCTGTCTGATTTGGCATGGTTT
>NC_043005.1:27801444-27833944 GCF_006345805.1 Octopus sinensis
ACAATAATTTCATTATTATTTTATATATATATATATATACCAGAATAAGCACATAAATGTGAAACAAGGTGGAAAAAAAAGAGTACTCAAATACCAGAGGTAGAGTAATATGCTTTAATAAAAACGAACAAAAATATCACAAAAACTGTTACTCAGAGTTTCACATTCCCATTCGCCGGACAGTTTTGTTTAACATTCTAAACAAAACTGTCCGACAAGCGGGAACATGAAGCTCTGAGTAACAGTTTTTGTGATATTTTTGCCGCTTTTTAAAATATGTGTGTGTGTGTGTGTGTGTGTGTGTACTCTCCATACCTACCTTATCATCATCATCCACCTCTTCATCATCATCATCATCATCATCATCATCATTATTGCTGCTACTCTGATTATTATAACTATAATAAATGAATTTAGACTTTTTAAAAAAATTTTAATACTACTTACAATTCCAACATCTGTTGAAGGAACTAAGGAAACATTGGAAATAATTCTGACGATCAAATTCTTTTCTTTAGACAAATGGATCAAGACTTTTGACACTTCCAATCCTCTGCTAACTGAGATGTTCAAGGTTTTGGAGAGGCGTTGTTCACCTAATTTCTTGGCTTTTACATAATCTGGTATTCTTTGCATGTCAATGATTAAATCTTCATCGCTTCCTTTCTTTAAACGCATATCTACCATCAGATATTGTTCCCTGAAGAGAGTGGTCCATGGTTTCACAATGGATTCAGCTTCAACGTATCCAGTTGTTTCCAGAAGAATTTCTGGTCTCTTCAGACCAACAAGACTCTTGATCTAGGTATAACAGAGAGGAATAAAACAATTTATTTATCTAGTGTTTTTTTTAGTTGCTTATAATTTGGAATAATTGTCATTTATTGAAATTAATCTTAATTAATTGAAATACATGGATAAAATAGTCTATAATTAAAATAATTTATCCCAGATTTCTTTAAATTTAAGTTTTTGTAGGGTCTAGAATTAGAAATACATGGTATCACTTTGTATGGACATATGGTAGGCTATCTTTCTGTGTGGAGTGGGGATCTGGGATGTGTGTGTGTATATGCATATGTGTGGTAAATAAGTATTCAATTGAATGCATAACATGGTATCATACAGTGTGAATCCAAAAGGATACTAAGAATAACTACACATGCATTTATAATGGATTCTATTTAATACACATGTTTCTGGTAGTTATGTAAGATAACTCTTATATAATATAACTTCTTCAGTAAACATTTCAAAATATAAATACTAAAGAAAAATTTGCCCTAAATATAGCAGCTTTCAGAATGATCATAGACAACCTGCCGTATAGCAGAGAGGATGAGGGATATTGTGAAACTCCTTTCCATAACACTCTAGCCTGTATTTGCTTGGACAATATGGTTTAACATAACAAGGATAATAGTGGAATGCTTTGCAGGACCCTAAAGAGAAAAATTCTGGTTAAGTGGATTGCCACAAAGATATGACTATGATAGGTTCTATAAGCATGTAATCGACAACTGTCTGTGTACATGTGTGCGCATGTATGCATATGTGTGTACTTGTGGTGCTGGGGTTACTACATGTGTGTGTGTGCAGTGTATGGATGTATGAGTGTGTACGTGTGGGGGGTACATGGGGGAGTGGAGGTAGGTAATTCCTTGTGCATTTAGTTCTGCTACAGTAAATGTTTACAAACAGCAAAGAATTGATCAGTAAGGAATATTTGTCCCCATAGAAATTTAGACTGTGCCAACATAGATGATCTAAGACTTTATTTCTGTCAGTAATTCTTATACATTATTTATATTATTTACATTTGACAGATATTTGTCCTCATCTTGTTTGTTGTTAACACAACATTTCATCTTGGGGAAATTTCGAACCTGGGTTCTCATTCCTAAGGTATTTTTCAATGTTGTTGTTATTATTATTATTATTATTATTATTATTATTATTATTATTATTATTATTATCATCATCATCATCATTATTATTCTTATTATTCAGGTTACTGCCTGGAATTGAACACAGGTATATGGTGTAGTGGTTAAGAGCATGGGCTACTACCCCCAAGATTCCGAGTTCGATTCCAGGCAGTGACCTGAATAATAATAATAATAATAATAATAATAATAATAATAATAATAATTATATTATTATTATTATATAATAATAATAATAATAATAATAATGATAATAATAATAATAATAATAACATCGAAAAATACCTTAGGAATGAGAACCTAGGTTCGAAATTTCCCCCAAGACACCTGATGAAGGCTGGAGAGTATATCAGCCGAAACGTGTTAACAACAAACAAGATGAGGACAAATATCTGTCAAATGTAAATAATGTAAATAATGTATATAATTCCTCATCTCTTAAATATAGAACTGTAGTAATTCTTATGTTTAACATACTTCGCCTTTTTGAGTTAGTCATCCTTATTTTGTATCAGTATCTTAATTGTATAAAGTGGGTGAGCTGGTAGAGTCATTAGCATTCCAGGCAAAAGGCTTAGCAGCATTTCAGCCGTCTTTACATTCTGAGTTCAAATCCCACTAAGGTCGACTTTGCCTTTCATCCTTTAGGAGTTGATAAAATAAGTACCAGTTAAATACTGGGGTTGATGTAATCGACTTACCCCACCCACTCCCCTGGAATTGATAGTTTTGTGCCAAAGTTTTTGAAATCAATATCTTAATTATATAGAAATATTTCTGTTGACTTACATAATTGCGTTTTGCAGGTGTTTGAACAGAAAGAGAGTTGAAAGCAATGAAATATCCTGATGGTCTGAACACCTGGATGCTTGCAATTGGAGTTACACTGGCATAGAAGATGGATTTGTCCTGTCAAAGAGAAGAAGAAGAATTTTAGCAATTAGCTCATGTTTTTATTTCCTTTTTTTTTTCTCTTCTCTCTCACTATCTGTACACACACACAAACACACACACACACACACACACACATGCGCACACACACGCATGCACACATACTCTCTTTTACTCTTTACTCTTTTACTCTTTTACTTGTTTCAGTCATATGACTGCAGCCATGCTGGTGCACCGCCTTTAGTCGAGCAAATCGACCCCGGGACTTATTCTATCTAAGCCCAGTACTTATTCTATCGGTCTCTTTTGCCGAACCGCTAAGTGACAGGGACGTAAACACACCAGCATCGGTTGTCAAGCAATGCTAGGGGGACAAACACACACACACATACACACACATACATATATATATATATTATTAGTGAATGGAAGAAATGGAGTTGAACGAAGATTGTACAGAATTCCTTTTATTACATTCTACACATGTTTCAAAGGCCACAATTTTCCAAATTCTGATTAAATAAGGATACCATATTGTAGCTTTCTCTTCAGGAAAAAACAGGAATTCCGTTGACAGAACAAAACAAAACAGAGGCGCAGCAACGCAATTCGAACGAGGACACTCCTTAAGAGCCCATGGGCTATTAAGGAGCGTCCTCGTTCGAATTGCGTTGCTGCGCCTCTGTTTTGTTTTGTTCTGTCAACGGAATTCCTGTTTTTTCCTGAAGAGAAAGCTACAATATGGTATCCTTATTTAATCAGAATTTGGAAAATTGTGGCCTTTGAAACATGTGTAGAATGTAATAAAAGGAATTCTGTACAATCTTCGTTCAACTCCATTTCTTCCATTCACTAATAATATTAAACTTCAATTATCCGCACCAACGCACGGTTGCAACACCAAATGGTCTTATCTCCAACCGTGCTTTTTTCTGCTGTGATTTTTGCTACCCAGGTATCGGTTAAACTTTTGAATAATCTGTAACAAGAAAATTCATCTTTCTATTTCAACAAACACATATATATATATATATATACATATATACGACAGGCCTCTTTCAGTTTCCGTCTACCAAATCCACTCACAAGGCATTGGTCGGCCCGGGGCTATAGCAGAAGACACTTGCCCAAGATGGCACGCAGTGGGACTGAACCCAGAACCATGTGGTGGGTTAGCAAGCTACTTACCACACAGCCACTCCTGCACACATACACACACATACATACATACGGGTTTGGTAAATAGAAACTGAAAGAAGCTCATCATATATTTTTGAAAAAGAGACCAATAGAAAAAGTATTAGGCTCAAGAAATATGTCCTGGGTCAATTTGTTTGACTAAAAGCCTTCATGGTGGTGCTCCAGCATGCCCACAATAAAATGACTGAAACAACTAAAAGAATAAAAGAATATATATATATATATATCTTTATATATATACACGCACACACATACAAGGTGCGATGGATTAATTGTTGCCATTTTATATTTTTAATTTCACACATGCGCATTGTTTGTTTTTGATTTTGTCGACTACACAGTATAGTAGGGTCAGTTGGGCACCATCTGTGAGAAAAGCAGCACCATGATGTAATTCACTCTGCCACAAATTTGGAAATGACATGTTGTGCTGCTTGACATTCACATCAGAAGCTCTAATCCAAACACATCAGAGTGTTTTGGGTGTCAATCCGAGGACAGAGCAATCTAAGGATATGTACTGAGAGTGATAAAAATCAAACATCCAGTCAACATCATGGTGTTTAGAGTGATCATTAGTGATGGCAACGTTATGTCTCTATCTTCCCAACACAGAGGCCTACATCAAGTGCCTGGAGGAGGTAGTGCTGTCCTTGGTCAAGAGGGTGGCTGCTGGAAGACCCTATGTTTGGCAACAGGACTCTGTACCATGCCACACAAGCAGGAGAACCCAAGCATGGCTGTCAGACAATTTCGGCGACCACATCACCCCTTACATCTGGTTACCTAACTCCCCAGACTGCAACCCCCTTGATTATTATGTGTGGGGTGCAGATAAGTGAGAGATCAACAAAACTCTTTGTAACACCAAAGATGAACTGAAGGCAAGGATTATGGCAGTATTCACCAACTTAAACAAAGAGACCATCTAGAAGAGTTGCAAAAGATTCCAAAGTCGTTTGAGGACCGTGATTGAAGCCAATGGCAATTTTATTGAATAAATTTACTCTTTAGTATTTCAAGATATTTTTATGTAATTTTAGTAAAAATATCTGTTAAAATGAGATCTCAATGTTATTTTCATTTTTGCATCTTTTAGATGACAATTTATCCACTGTACTCTGTATGTGTGTGTGGGTATATATATATATATACACACACATTTATATATATGTGTGTATGCATATGTTATTATATATATATATATATATATCTATACATATACATACTCTTACACACATACGTTTAATATCATCATCACCATTTAACGTCCGTTGTCCATGCTGGCATGGATTGGATGGTTTGACCAGGGTTGGCAAGCCAGTAGGCTGCACCAGACTCTAGTCTGATTTGGCATGGTTTTCTACAGCAGGATGCCCTTCCTGTCACTAACACATATCCATTTATCAAGTAAAGGATCTCTTATTTCACATGTCCTCAAAGGCTCAAAGCCAGCAGATGATTTCTTAACAGGAGAAATGACATTACAACTTGTAGCTCAGAAATTTTAGGAATACGAATGCAGACAAGCTCACAGACACACTTATGGACATTCATATACACATTCATATGCATATTATCCAAAGAAAAAGTTGTTTTTTTTAAAATTATTATTTTTACTGCATTTAGAAATATCTGAGAATACAGCAACTGGAAGAGACTGATGATTAGTGCCAAGGAACAACAACCATCAGTCCAAGTCTTCCTTGGACAACTGAATCTATGGACTGGGTAGTGAGAGTGCAACTTGTCCAGACTGCAACACTGTCACACACACATTTGATCACTGCATCTTGGTGTACATAATAGGGTTTTCCTTAACAGGATGAGTTATGGTATATCTGAAACAACATATCTATGGGGTGAATTCAGTCACCTGGCCAACTTCATACCATGTAACTGCCTTGTCAGAGCCAACCTTGGCCTACACAATAACAACAGCAATTGGATGAGAAGTCAGTTTTATAATAATTTTAGATTCTGTCCTAGTTAATGTTGAACAATCATTTTGTTTTTATTTGATTCCAGTTTTCTGAAAGTGGTGCAGCTGCATGGAATTATATGCAATGGTTAAACTAAAGACAATTTTTAATACAAAAGAGTTCTTCCTGACTTTGTTCTTACCTCCCAACGGGAAAGCTTCTTCACAATACGAATACGATTTTCAGTTACTGAAAGATGTGTGTCCAAGATTCTTAGATCACTCCAAGCATCAATGCGTGATCCTGTTTTCAAACTCATGTAAGCATTTTCTACAGAGACTTTGATTTCAGCACTTGTCAGAACACTGCAATATATCAAGCAGAAAACAGTAAAACCAATAAAGATTTATTTTGAGTTCGAATAAACCAAAAATTAAGCTAACCCTTTCCCAGGCCATAAAAGTCCATAACACCAGTATTTATTTCTGCTTGCTGTAATCTGGAGCTGGTGAGAGTTGAATATGGAGATGATGCCAGTGTATTTCAAGTATATTTTTCTATATGTTAGCTTGGTAAGTTAACAAAACACACCTCAGCTTCATAGTGCTGCTGCTTACTGCAGTCAACAGCCACATCACTTCTTAGAACTAGCTGGGCTTCAATATTATCTTCTGTGTAATCAAACTAATAATGTGATACGAACCATTGATCACTCATTTCATTATGTTGTTACTCTATCAACTCTATTTTCAGAACTCTCACAGATTTCAAAGGAGAGTACAAGTATAAAATATTTATTTCTTCATTGCCACAGGGGACAAACAAGGACAAACAAAAGGATTAAGTCAATTACATCAACACTAGTGTGTAACTGGTACTTATTTAATC
Organism: Octopus sinensis; assembly: GCF_006345805.1. Classification (NCBI taxonomy): domain Eukaryota; kingdom Metazoa; phylum Mollusca; class Cephalopoda; order Octopoda; family Octopodidae; genus Octopus; species Octopus sinensis. The sequence goes on from NC_043005.1 coordinate 27,808,292, forward strand.
GACCCTGAAAGGATGAAAGGCCAAGTTGACCTCGGCAGAATTTGAACTCAGAACATAATGGCAGACGAAATACCGCTAAGCAGTTTGCCGGGCGTGCTAACGATTCTGCCAGCTCATCTCCCTACAAGAATAAAATATTGAATCAGCTATTTATTGCCTAATCTTTCATTCTTACTAAACTCTTCCCCACACATGTGCCATGTTCATACAATGTGGGCATTCATGCCTCCATGAAAATGTCTTCTTATGGAGACACAACAATCTAGTCAATGGCTACACATGTCAAAGGGATAATCTTATATTACACTCATCTTATACATAAAAACAGGAACACACACTTAAAAATCTCAAAGTCTCTACAAATGTTATTCCTCACAATATCTGGTGATCTTTTATAGTGACCCACCTATGTAACACTTCTAAAGCTGCATGACTAACACTAAGATTCTCTTAATGAACAGCAGTATATGCTATAGTCAATATCATCTGCTGACTTTCTCCAAAGTAAAGCACTGCTCACATATATTTGGGATGGTGTGGTTATGACACACACAACTTAGGTTATAACCAAAAGATGCTGATCCAACAGATTGGAAAATATTTATTAACCGACACACTTCAATTACTGGTCCTCAACAGCAACAACAGCTTCCTGCCAAAACACTCAACTCCAACCATAGGCTTACAGACACGCTATTTCTTCTTCCTGTCTCTTCTACCATGACCACAGCTGCCTCTGCGATGATTTAATCCCCAACACACAACTGTTTACTCACAGATACACTGTTTCTTCCCTCTAACTCATCTACCATTTCTACAACAGCATCTACAAGAAGTTAATACCCAACACGCTAAAATCTGTGACTAACAGATGCAAAATTTCTTCTCTGAGTCTCTCCTCTGCTACCTGTACAACATTTGCACCTTTGAACAAATCAAACACAAACTTCCCTTTCCCACCAGCTCTACCTCCAATCTATATTTTTATTCTTTCTCTTGTCATTCCTATTGGAATTATCTCTTACATCCTGCAAGAATACTTTGTCCCTTCTTCCTTCCCAAAATTCTAACACTCTGCAATTCCCTTCTAAACTATACTTTTTCTGCAGATGTTGACCTCCAAATGCTAACAGAGGGCATTGAGCCGCTCCATCTCACTAATCTGGGATGACTTAATAAAGGATACAGGTCCTCCTCTTCCTCTCAATAACTAATATTAAAAAATTTAACAACACTAAAGCCCTTTATTTTAAGAAAAGGGAGTAAATGAAGGAGGTGAGGTTCATGCCTCTCTTACAAATATTATTGACTCAAGGAATTCAAAATGGCTCTAACCCAGAATCAAAATCAGTTTGCTGACTTCCCATACAGAAAGCATACTCTGTAGATATTAATAAGTTATATTAGTAACAACAGCTTCAACAATGGTTTCTTGTTCAGATACAAGGCTATCAATATTGAGTTGAGTCTGGTTGATTCAATTGAATTAAATACAGTGCTACTTCACTGGGATTTAAGTTTATTGAATCCAAAAGGATGAAAAACAGAGTTGATCTTGGCAGGATTTGAACTCAGAATGTAAAGAGCTGGAACAAATGCTGCAAGCATTTTTTCAATTGCTCAAATGGTTTTACCAATAATTTCTTTCAACAGAATACAAAGCAGATATTTTTGAGAAAATCATACATCTGACCAAAATGAATCCAGTCACTTTTCTTACATTGATCTCCAACCATTCCTTGTGTTGACCTAGCTGAGACAATTTATTAGCTGAACCTAATGCTTTCAAAACCTTTTTGAAAACATAAAGATTTTGCAGCTATTTCTAGCATATAAATTGACCAAATATTTCATTATTTCATAAAAAGATTCAGCTTTTGGTGGAAACATTTCACTGGTAAGTTCACCATTTGTAAGAATGTGTTTAAAAAATTTCTAATTTTTATTTATGACTTATTAAGCTTAGGAAGATTGTTTACTATGAATGTATAGACATGATTATGGCACTCATGCCTTTCTCAAGAACATTAGCAGTAACATAAGTAAAACATTATGGAAATATTATACATACATTGGCAATGATTCCAAAACACGTTGTACTGTATCGACCAACAATGAAGGATAAGCTCTAGCAATGACAAAAACGGTGAGTTGTTTCCTGAGAGTAACACCAAGTGAAGTTGGCAGTCTGTATACAGCATTGAGTGGAACTGCAACCTGGTTGATGCCAGATTGTTGAAGGGCCAAATATCTCTCATAAACTCGTCTCACTAAAATATTAAAAAGTAAAATAAAATAAAATTATTGATTATGAAAATATATATGTTAAGAAATTATATTAACAGATTAAGAGAATGAATAGATTAATAGAAGAGAAATATAACAGACCGACTGAATAATATATGAACAGATTACTAACAGATTAATGAAATAATAGGTTAGCTGAATGACAGATTAACATAATATCAAAGTAATATGAACAGATTATTGACAGATTAATGAAATAGTAGGTTAACTGAATAATAGATTAACAGATTAACTAACCATCATGAAATACAAATAATGCAATGATTTTAGAATTCTCACCTGCTTCTTGTACATTTGGAAGAGAAGTATATTCTACGTTTTGAATGAAAATTCTGATTTCAATCTCAGAAAGAATGTTATAAACCTAAAATGATAGAAATGGATAAAATATAACCAGCATCAAAAAATATGATTTAATAGTGTTCATGCCTTTTTCAAAGACATTAATAGTGTCTGTGTGAAGTGAATTGGTTTAAATAAGAAGCTGAAACCAACTTGTGCAATTCAGATAACTAGAAGCATATGGACAAGTTGAATGAGATTTTGTTGCTTTCATGTTTTTCTCAAAGAACATAAGCAAGATACACATGTATCAAATTCGATGACTGGCATTCATGCTAGCGGGGTGCAAAGAGCATCATACAAGTGTGATCGTTGACAGAGCGGCTAACCGACTTCCATGCCAGTGGCACATAAAAGGCACCATTCGAGTGTGATCATTACCAGCATCGCCTTACTGGCACTTGTGCCCGTGCTAGTAGGGTACCAAGAGCACCATCCAAGCATGATCGTTGCCAGAGCGGCTAACTGGCTTCCGTGCTGGTGGCACATAAAAGGGCACCATTCGAGCATGATCATTATCAGCCTTGCCTTACTAGCACCTGTGCCGGTGGCATGTGTAAAAAGATTCGAGCGAGGTCATTGCCAGTACCGCCTGACTGGCCTCATGCCGGTGGCACGTAAAAAGCACCCACTACACTCTTGGAGTGGTTGTCATTAGGAAAGGCATCCAGCTGTAGAAAATTTGCCAGATGAAGATTGGAGCCTGGTGCAGCGATCTGGTTCGCTAGTCCTCAGTCAAATCATCCAACTCATGCTAGCATGGAAAGCGGATGTTAAACGATGATGATGATGATGATGATGATGATGATGATGATGATATATATAATAAATTGACTTCAGCAAGGTGGGCATCAATGGATTCAGCTTGCTTTGGGTACAGAGACGAATGTGAATATGTAGGATACAAGGCTATCTCAAGAGATCTAGTAACAAGATATCACCATCTTCATCATCATCATCATCATCATCATCATCATCATCATCATCACCATCATCATTTTACATCCCCTTTCTATGCTGGCAAATGTCAGACAGGTGACTGCTGCACCCGAAGTGAAAGAGAAGCCCATCTTGCTTACAAATTTTCATTTTTGGCCTTATTTCTACATCTGGATGCCCTTTCAAATCCCCACAACTTTACAGAGTGTACTAGGTGCATTTTTTCATAAAACCAACAGTAGAGACGTCATGCATATACATATATATATAATATCTATATTATATACAGTGTGTTTGTGTGTTGGCTTGCCCAGAATATGTTTACTGACCATATAAACAATAAATAGCAGATTTCAAAGAATTTGATGACAACCACTATTATTATTGTTATTGTTATTCTAAAAGACATTACTAAACTATTCTGCCTGAACTCCACACATCCAGCTTCACTGTTGCCTTTCCAAATAAAGCAGTTGAAAAACAAATGCATTTGTTTTTCAATAATACATTGTGCATTTGTTTTTCAACTGTTTCGTTTGGGAAAAATATTCTGAAAATGTAAACATCTGTAATTGCAAATGATATATATATATATATATATATATATATATATATATATATATATTATATATATATATATCATTTGCCACGATAGCCACTACACATTCTTAATCTTCTCTCTTTATTTTCTCTTCTTTATTTTCTCTCCTTGTTTCCTTATATATATATATTTTTATTATTTATTTATGCGCCCTTTTCAATTGAAGATATCCACCAGGGTCATACTATGTGTGTCTGTACGATGACGATTGATACTTTGGAGTGGCAAATTATGTTTCAGCTGAACACTCTGATCATTATCATCATCCTCATCATCGTCATCATTTAACGTCTGTTTTCCATGATGGCATGGGTTGGACGGTTTGACTGGGGTCTGGGAAGCCAGGAGGCTGCACCAGGCTCCAATCTGATCTGGTAGTGTTTCTACAGCTGGATGCCCTTCCTAACACCAACCACTCCGAGAGTGTAGTGGGTGATTTTCATGTGCCACCAGCACAGGGGCCAGGGGGGTGCCTGGCAATGACCACGATCGGTTGGTGCATTTTACTTGCCACCAGCACGGAAGCCAATCAAGATGGCGCTGGCATCGGCCACATTCAGATGGTGCTTTTCACGTGCCACCAGCATAGGGATCACAACTACAATTTCCATTTGATTTTGATGTACTAGATTAACAGGTCATCCCAAAGGCCCCCATCAGTCATTTTTACTGTCCAATAAGTGATGATATCAGTTAGATTCCCGTAGAAGACATAATTGTAAATTTGGATCCTCCTTCTTCTGAAAACAGTAGCAGTCATTTCTATCATTTTTCGTGTTATGATATACAAAGTTTGATGTGATATGTATTAAGCTAACAAACAGCTTTTGAATCATTTTGTCTTCCACCATTTCATGTTATCTTTGACTTTTCACTATGTTTATTAATTTTTCTTCAGCTTTGGAGGTAAAATACAGACTAAGAAACTTTTTATGATTGTCCCATTAACTATCAATATGGGACAAGTGGAGTTTTTCTTCTTTTCAAAACCCTAAATCTATAAAGATATTATAAAGTACGAGATTTCATATGCCAATCACATTGTTGTTGCTGCTGTTGTTGTATAGCGAAGAGGTCAATGTCAAAGGATTTTGGGGTTTGAAAATTTTTCTAATTGCCACACATTAATTTCTGTACCTCTGAACGAAAATACTCAACAAAAATAAGAATATACAATTTGAGGCATGTTCAGTGGATGTAAGTCGATATTTAGAGCAGTCACATAGTGGTTGGAGAAAAAAGTATATCAAGTTACACGATGTAGAATTAAACCATGTTACATGATGTTGCAACATGTAACAGTTTAACTGTTACATGGAATTGCTATATGTAGCAGTCAAACCACATAAATGGAGTTGTAACATGTAGGAGTTAAATCATGGCATGAGAAGTTGCAACATGTAGCAATCAAACTATGTTACATGAAGTATAACTTCATGAGACTTGATATAACACAACATGGTGAGATTGGCACTGTTCATGCTTATGTTGAACATCTCTATTTTAACAATTTTTGAAGAAAATGAGAATAGGATGGAGTTCCAGAAGGTTGGCATTCTGGGGAGGAACACAGGATCAACTTTTACAATCGAGAGGCATACTCAAAGATATTGTGTTCAATGATGTAACCAATTCTTATTTTATCAATTTCAATGGTGCATTGGACACAATGGTTTCCTATAGGAGATTTGAACTTATTAAAAATAAAAAGAAATTAAATTAAATCCCTCATACCTCCTCCAGCATTTCAGGTTTCCAGCTCTCGCTGGGTAACTGAACAATTCTCTTGAGGACTTCAGTTGGCAACATCAGTTGAATCTGAAAGATACAAATATCAATGACACAATGCATTAAGTATGTTTGACAATAACTATTTAATTCAGTAAAAAAATGTATTTTTTAACTTTACAACTCAATCTTTCTTATGTCTAAAATTATATATAGGTGCAGACGTGGCTGTGTGGTAAGTAGCTTGCTTACTAACCACATAGTTCCAGGTTCAGTCCCACTGTGTGGCATCTTGGGCAAGTATCTTCTACTACAGCCTTGGGCTGACCAAAGCCTTGTGAGTGGATTTGGTAGACGGAAACTGAAAGAAGCCCGTCGTATATATGTGTGTATGTTTGTCTGTCTGCATTTATTCACCCACCATCACTTCACAACCAATGTTGGTATGTTTACGTCTCCTGTAACTTAGTCGTTCAGCAAAAGAGACCAATAGAATAAGTACCAGGCTTACAAAGAATAAGTCCTGGGGTCGATTTGTTCGACTAAAGGTGGTGCTCCAGCATGGCTGCAGTCAAATGACTGAACCAAATAAAAGAATAAAATAATATACATACATATATATATATATATATATATATATATACTATTCTGAGAGTGTAGTGGGTGCTTTTACACACCACGGGCATGAGGGCTAGTCAGGCAGTTCTGGCAACGATTACGCTCAAAAGGTATTTTTTACGTGCTACCTGCACAGGAGCCAGTCCTGCAGCACTGGCATTCGAATGTTATTTTCACGTGCCACTGGCACATGCACCACTAAGGTGACTCTGGCAACAATCTCGCTCAGATGGTGCTTTAAATGTTCCACTAGAACGAGTGCAAATCAGGTGGTACTGTCATTGGCCATGTCAGTGATTTTGATTTTGATTTCACTTGCCTCAATAGGCCTTTGCAAGCAAAGTTTATTGTCCAATGAATGAGGGGTACTCATAAGTAGGCTGGTTACACCCACTGGCATAGGCCTGTATATATATATCCACACATATATTTATATATGCATATGTATATGTATGTGTGCATGTATATGTGTGTGTGTATTGTGTAGATATGCATATTTTGTGGGAAAGGTAGTAGTAATTGATTAGCACATTTTCCTGGGGAAGATTTGTCTCTCTTCCACATTTACACTCTGTCTTAGAAAAGTGAATATAAACTCCACCACCTTATCTAGTCATACAAACATTTGTGATTTGGTAAAACACTGGTGCCAAACCTTTGTTCTTGCTATATTAGGACAGACTTCATCCCACCTCTACAAGAGGACCCAAATGTGTTAGGAGAGTATTTTGTGACAGCACAATCCTCAAGCTCTGATGAACAGAAGGCCTAGAGAGCTGATGACAAAACAGGATATGAACCTAATACTGCAAGGTTAATGTAGGTCAATAGCAGCAGATAATCTCACCTCAAGTGGCTCCATCTTCCTGCCAAGACCAAAGGTATCAATCTTCAATATTATGATGGAAATACGATCTTCAGGAAGGTCAGTAACATTGCTGGAGTGGATGAGTTCAGCTTGGAGAGCTACACCCATGTTGGACTTCTCTGAAAATAGGTAGAGATTTTATTATTATCGGGAGGAGGAATAGTGTTGAGAGATGTGGCTTTGTGCCAGTTGAGAGGTTTAGGTATAACAGAGGAACAGAGGTAGGTGTGTTGCTTTAGAGGAGATACCTGGCTACCCCAGTAGGGAAAAAAGGAGAAAAGAGAGGGAGGGGTGGTGGCGATAATAATAGTAAAAATAATAATAATTATAATGGATGTTGAATGTCTCCCATGATAATTAACAGCCAAGTATCAAAGCAGAAAGAGACCCTTTGAGACCTCTGACAACAGGCTGCTGTCCACTCGCACAGAATCTACCAGAACAAACAAAATTGAATGTTATGAGAAGTAAAACAATAATAATAGTTAGTAAAATAGTGAAGTCACATGGCTCAATGGTTAGAGTGTCGAGCTTACGATTGTGAGGTTGTGATTTCAATTCCTGCACCAGGGTGTGTGTTGTGTTCTTGAGCAAGGCTCTTTATCTCACATTGCTCTAGTTTGCTTAGCTGTAGAAATGAGTTGCAATGTCACTGGTGCCAAGCTGTATCGGCCCCTTTACCTTTCTCTTGGATAACATCGGTGGCATGAAGAGGGGAGGTTGGTATGCATGGGCAACTGCTGGTCTTTCATAAAAACAACCCTAGATATAAGGCCTGAAATTTGTTGGGGAGGGAGCTAATCGATTGCATCGACCCCCAGTGCTCAACTGGTACTTATTCTATCAACACCAAGAGGATGAAAGGCAAAGTCAATCTCAGCAGAATCTGAATTCAGCAGAAGTAGTTGGGGAGCATAATAGCCATGTGTTGAAAGGAATTCTTTAGGGTTTGAATAATTCACTTCTGGAAACATGTGTGTTTTGTTCAACATCCATAAACAAACCTTATTCAGGGACCTTTTGAGCAGGATGGGCTACTTGACCTGAAGAAAATTCTAACTGGGCCCCACCTGCAAGTTCATGTGCTGTTTATATTGATACGAGATCACCATGTCGTACACATATGGTCGTGATGCATGTGCCTGGTGTACCCATATCAGATGGGTAGTTATGATGGGTATACTGGGCTTTGTATATTTGTATCCCAATGTCACTTTGATGGCATGTACTGCTCTCTCACTCAAAGGAAAGAAGAAGAAGAAGAAGAAGAAGAAGAGAAGAAGAAGAAGAAGAAGAAATCGGGGAACATGGCCCACAGGAAAATTATGAATATTTGACAATGAATGAAGAAGATGGTATACAACATGCTACTATGAAGGAAAAAATAAGAACGTAATACTATAGGAAAATAAGACTTGTACTGAGGACTGAACTCATCTTGAGAAATCATATCGAAGCCATTAACACCCTGGCATTTCCAGTAGACCAATATAGTTTTAACATCATTAATTGGAATCCTACAGAGCTTCAATGCCTTGACAGGAAGATAAGAAATTATTGACATCTAAGAACATGCACCACCCAAAGGCAGATGTTGACCATCTGTACCTACTTAGAAGTAGTGGAGGAAGAGGAACGATGAAATTAGAACTGTGCTATAAGACCATAGTAGCAATGGACAGGAACTTGTCTAGTACAGAGGACTGGATGCTGTGGCTTGTGTGTGAACATAAAAGCAGCAAAAAATTACATTCTGTTGTCAAAGATTATTATTAAAGACAGGGAAGAAAATATTTGTAAACTAATAGATGTAAGTATTCCACCTGATAAAAATATATCTGTAAAGGAATTTGACAAAGTAAAAACAAGAACATAGAAATTGAAATACATAAGATGTGGCATCTTAAGGCAAAAATTGTTATTGCAGGTACCCTAGATATAATAAAAACAGGGCATCAGAAACATCCAGACAACATCCCAGCAGAACCATGTTTTTCAGAAATCCAAAAGATTGTGCTGACAAGTACTGTCCATATCTTTAGAAAAACCCTATCAATTTAAATGTCTGTATTGTATTATATGGAAGTATTTCATATAATACTTGCCCAAGGTGTGGCACCTTGGGCAAGTGTCTTCTACTATAGCCTTGTGAATGGATCTGGTAGACGGAAATTAAAGTTTGGCAAGGGGAAGTGGCAAGGAATACCTCCGTATGATACAACACAGACATTTCAATTGATAGGGTTTTTCTAAGGATGCAAGCAGTACTTGTCAGCACAATCTTTTGGAGTTCTGTAAGACATGGTTCTCCTGGGACGTTGTTTAAATGTTTCTGACATCCTGTTTTTATCAAGGGATGATCTCAAGTGGGTTATTATAAAAAAAATTAAAGCATCAAAGAACCACTGAATGGTAAACTTTGAGATTACAGGTAAGAGAAGAGATTCTAATTATTAATACATACCACAGTAAAATGGTAAACTGTAAGCTCTGGAAACGTTGATGTTCAATAAGCTTCTTTCTGGAGTTAATAAGGTAAGCATATTTTTCAGATCACAAGCTTTTTTGGCCCTGAAATACACATATAAAATATGGTTTTAAAATAAAAAGTTGATGTTTTTAGTTTAATGACAATAATTGTAATTATAGTAATTGTTTCCAACATAGGTATAAGGTCAGCAATACAGGCAAAGTGAGGTGGGGTTACTAGATTAATTCAGCCCTAGTATTTGACTGATAATGAGAGACAAAAAAGCAGAGCTGACCTTACTGTGATTTGAACATAAAGACATAAAGACCAGATACAAAAACTACTGCTGCTGCTGCTGCTACTACTACTACTACTACTACTACTACTACTACTACTATGTAAAAGATTACACTATTAATAGCTTGTTACGGTTATCTCTACAGAAATATTAGACAGCACTGATTTTGGTGCAATGTAGAGGTAACCTTGATATCATGATGCAAAGCTCACTGCTAAAACAAGAGAACACAGATTTATAACAATGTTTAATATACAAGAATGGTAGGTACAAGCGTGGCTGTGTACGAAGAAGCTTGTTTCCCAACCACATTGTTCTGGGTTCAGTTCCACTGTGTGGCACCTTGGGCAAGTGTCTTCTACTATAGCCTTGTGAGTGGATCTGGTAGACGGAAACTGAAAAAAGCCCATCATCATCATCATCATCATCATCATCGTTTAACGTCCGTTTTCCGTGCTAGCACGGGTTGGACGGTTCGACCAGAGTCTGGGAAGCCAGGGGCTGCACCAGGCTCTAGTCTGATCTGGCAGAGTTTCTACAGCTGGATGCCCTTCCTAACGCCAACCACTCCGCGAGTGTAGTGGGTGCTTTTTACGTGCCACCTGCACAGGTGCCAGAGGTGTCCAGCATCGGCCAAGAGGGTCCGGCATATATATATATATATATATATATAAATACATATAAAGCTAATCCAAATGTATGTATGTATGTATGTATGTATGTATCTGTGTGCCTGTGTTTGTATCCCACCATCACTTGACAACTGATGGTGGTGTGTTTATGTCCCTGTAACTTAGTGGTTCAGCAAAGGAGACTGATAGAATTAGTGCTAGACTTACAAAGAATAAGTCCTGGGGTTGATTTGTTTAACTAAAGGTGGAGCTACAGCATGGCCACAGTCACATGACTGAAACAAGTAAAAGAAGGAAAGAAATACTTTGTTGTATGTTCTGGTTGCATAACAAGATACCACGTGCCTAATTGTCATTAATTCTTAATAGCTGTAATAACGATGAGGTGATATTATATTGGCACAAAGACAGACATTTTGTGAAAGCAAAAAGAGAGGTGAGTGTACAGTCGGCTTCAATGACCACAGCACAGCGCATCACTAATGGATAGCAGGATATAAACTTAAACTGAGCTGCAATGGAGGATTTTTTTTTTAATTTATGTGGGGGAGGGGGTGTTAAAACTTACATTGGTTTCTCAGTTGGGAAGTTTCTGTTAGCTGTAATTGTTAAGATGTCCTCAATGTAGGAACGAATGTTCCAAGAACAGTTTTTCTTTTGGACAACTTTAATATCAGCCCATGATTCATTGAGTGGGGACAGGTAGAGGTACGTTTTCAGAGCCAACATACGGATTTCTTCATGTTCGGTACAATTTGCATACATCTTGAAGCTCTCAATCAAAGCCTGAAGAAAACAAACGGAACATACAGAGCAACAATTAAAGATGTGCAAGTTATGATTAGTTTAATTAAGATCAAAAGCCTCTCCTTTTTTATATGGTGTCATGTAATGACATGACCAATATTGAAACAAAAAAATTGATAAATGAAAATAATAAGAAATTCATTATTTTTCTATGCTATAAGACCATTATTAGAATAGGTTTAGTAATTTTAACAACTAGTTACCAATGACTATAATTATAACCACCTATATTAACTTGCAGCGTACACTTCAGTGAAATGCCTCTCTCCCCTTTATTATATATACATGCATTCGAACGTAGCAGGTAACAGCTAGCCTTTGGCTGCTATTTGGACCCTGTTGTGTCAACTACACTGATTGGTTAGTATTGGCACAATTTGTCTCTTACTCTGTCGCACCAACCTGTAGCATATAACCAATCAGAGCCTCTAAATAAAATCACATGAGACAGCCTGTTCTCAACCCAGTTTTGAGCCTACAGCCCCTTATAAAAACCCAGCTTCTCCTTGTCTCAAGGTCTTTGTTTTCTCCAGAGCTTTTAAAGTCTAGCCACTGACCACACAAGACATAGCCAATTCCAGCGACAACACCACAGCTGCTGCGTTGAGACTTACCAACTTCATCCAGCAGCTTTCAGTGACCTCCATCTCCATTGCTACCATCATCCTAATGTCAATATCATCTCAACAGGCAACTCACCTATTGTTCATGAATTACTTCACCATGGATCAACAGCGAATATATAACCTGCGAGAATTCCTATACCAAGTGACCCAGGCAACAGTATCACAGCCACAACTTTACATATGACATGTACCGCAAATGGCTCAGCATTATGGCCACAACTTCTTGATACAGTATTTCAATTACTGTGTACAATTGACTACAAACTGGTATTTCTCATTCTTGTGTCTGAACATTCGTTTAACTTCTCATTATAGACTCTTTCACTGTCTCCTTCATTGCTATTCCTATATGTACTTAACACACACGCATACATCCATACCTATACACACATACGCTTTGTTCTCATGACAGCCTGTTTATTATTCTGTATACATGACACACACACAGACACACATCTTAACATGTTGATTAATCTTCTCTTAAACATACTACTCAGTTGTGTCTCTCTTTTCCCTCTGCTACATATATGTATTATTCTTTTTTATATTTATTGTAAGGGCTGTGTGATGTACTAAACACTAATTCTTGTTACCTCACATTGCACAGTCTTTACAAACTACTAAAATTGTCAGTACTAACTACTAAACCCATTAATACTATTCAGTATGTTTCCAGTCATGCCCTAACCACAGAGATAATGTGACTTTTATATAAATAAAATAAAATAAAATAAAATGAAAACATGACTAAATAGAAGAAAAAGATGAAATGTGGAAAATAAATTTCTCAAAAAATGAAACAAAAAAAATTTTGAAGATAACATTTACTTTTGGAACATCAGATTCATTTGAATGTCTCAGTGTCTCCAGGGTCAAAATCTTCAGTTCACGGGTTTGAACCTGTGGGAACAGTCTCATGACATGTCCAAGATTTCCAGCCATCTTCAGAGCCAAATCAGGTTTGGTTGACATCAATTCTTCAATAATCTAAAAGAAGAGATGAAGGGTAAGAAGGAATTTTTGAGCAAGTTGATGTGTCAGAGAAACATTACATAGTGACATCACACACACATGCACACACATAGACATACATACATACACACATACACATATATGATGTATATATATTTATGTATATGTATATATATATATGTGGGGGTGTTGTGTGTGTGTGTGTATAGTTGAAATTTATAGAAAAACAAAAGATGAAGACAGGTGTATGAACAACAAGCAAGTGTATTAGTTTGACATTTGGGAAAAATAAAAAAGTCATTTACATTTTGAACCTATGCTTTTCAGCAGACAGGAATAAGAGAAAATAAACAGAGAGAGAATGAAAAAAACTTATAGAGTTCAGCGGTCCAACATGGCAAATATATATATATATATATAAGGAAATAATTTTATTCTCACATGCAGGATAATGCTAATAATATAGCATGGCTACCGACAGATTTTTCTGCAAAATATGGATAGTTTATCCTGTTCATGCTATAAAAAGAGACGATGAGCGATGGCTAGAAGTATATTGAGTTCTTCATAACCAGCTGATCTAGCAAGCAGGGCCACATATCAGTGAGGGGGGCCGGTGTGCATTGATGCCGTCGAGAGGTAGGCCCCAAAATAGCGCGCATTCTCTCCTGATGACCCCATACACTTGCTAGCTTCCGATATACGGAGCTTTTAACTGGTAGCACTTGCATGTGTAAGTTGTTTGCAAGACATTTATTAGCATTATCCTACATTTGAGAATAAAATTGTTTCCTTATCTTTCAGTATGTCTCAATGCTTCTAAATCAAACTTTGTTTGTTTACTTTCATCATAATATATATATATAAGACTGAATGAGATAACAAATCCAAGGTTGTGAGGAGTTTTCAGGACATTTATAATGAAATAGTCTTACAGCTGTTTCTGAGATATAATGGATATCCCTTCATCAGAGATGGTGTGAGAAAATATTTGAGTTTGAATTATTGTGGAAAAGGAGGAGATAGGGAATATAAAGGGAAATAAGAGAATGAAAATAGAAATAAGATATAGAAGGATATTGTAGATGCAGTTCTATTATTTGAGGAAAATGGTGTATAGAAGTGGTAAAAAAATTTCCTGTACATGGTATGTAAGTTCCAATAGCAGTTCATGCTTAGTCATTTCAAAAAATGGAACCGAGGAATCAATGTTGCTCATTTGAAAGGGTTTTGTGGTGTGAATGAAAACTTGAGAATGTATTGGTGGTATTTGTGGATATATATATATATATATATATATATATATATATATATAATATATATATATATATACATTATAGGCAGCCATGTGCAATGTTTTACCAAAAAGGAAAACTATAATTCTCACTAAATATGACTAGGGTGTTGGAACACCTATATTGCTAGAAAAGAGCTAAAAACTCTAATACTGTAGTTAAAGCACATAATTGAATACATATGAACTGACAGGGACTGTAATCGCCCGAAAGCACTGATATATATTGGAATTGCAAATTATAGACTCATAACACACACATTACACCCAAGTATGCACATTATTTAAGCTTATCACTTACATTATGCTCACACATTACACACACACATGCATTCACATAAAGACATGGAATAAAAGGACCAAGAACATTTGCATCACTTACTGGCCAGACTTCAGGAATGTACTCAGGGTATCTAGTGGTAAGAGAACTCAGAACCATATAAGCTTTGTCGGTCATTTCTTCATCCCAGATTTTGCTGTCAATGATTTTCTGAAATATGAGAAGAAAAAAAATATACATATGCTCATGTACTAGATATACATTAAATATTTCAGAATATATATAACGAGAGGGTGCCATAAAAAAATTCCACATGGTGAATTGTAGTGAAAAATATACAAACAAGGAAAATGCACAGTAATTTTATGTTGGATAAAATATACATATACGGGGTGTCCCAAAATTAAGGCAACTTACTTTTTTCAGTTTTGCCAAAGCAAAATGTTAAATTTCAGGTCCAAGCATTGCAACGCAATGGTAAAGGAAACATAATTATGACACTAACACATTTATTTGAGATGACCACCACCCCTGTTTCGAATCACAGCTTTAAATCTATGCGCAAATGTTTGACATGTGGCATGCAAAATCTTGCAGAATCAAAGTCCATTCCTGGCACAGTTTTACCTTCAGAGCATTGAGCAAAGCATGAGGAATGCTTAAGACCCTCATCTCCAAAATGGACCAAATAGAAAAATCCAAAAGGTTGAGATTGGGGTTTCTTGGGGTCCATATATCCTTGCCTATGAACGTTGGAATGTTTTTCTGAATCCAGTGTTGTCTCCTTGGAGCTGTGGGATGGTACTGAGTCTTGCTGGAGGCTCCAAGGTGGGTCTTGAGAGTGCTCATTCACCCATAAAAGCATTTCAGCATCCAAAATGTCACTAATATATTGCTGAGCATTAATTTTAAGACCCGAGGGCACAAAAAATGAGAGGAGACCTTCCAGTAGCTGTCACAGCCACTCAAAATAACTGACAGTGGATTTCAATGTTGATTTATGAGTCTACCCTCAATGAAGCCAGATACACTCCAAAGTCAGTTATTCTGGTGGTTTTCTGTCTGTTTGATGTCAAATTCTTTTCCATCAGTGAACACCAGGCTGGGCAGCAATCTGACACTGGATAAGATGACTTCTTTCCAGTTTCATGACCTTATAAACTTGCATGAACTCATGACAGTGGATTGTCTTGTAGGGATGTGTCCTGAGATCCTCCTTCAGCACTCAATACATCAATGTTCAGCTCATTTTTGCTGTGGTACCCACTTTTCTGATGGAACAATGAGGATTTCACCATATCTTTCCTCTGGAACTTTTGATAAGCTGAGAGGTCCGTACACTTCTTTTCCTTTCACGTCTAAGTCCATCAGTGGTGGAACCAGTCTCTTGAAATTTCTTGGCAATTTTCCAGACAATTGTTCAGTTAATTTTAAGCTTTTTTGAGATAGCTGTATTACTTTCACTGCCTTTGTGGAGGATTATGATTGTATTTTGGTCTATAGCCATTATCTAATTCATAAATCTGAATTTATTTAGTCTAAAACAAAAAGAAGATGCACTAAGTTTTTATAATGATGTATAATTTTCGTATCTTATCTCATTTATTGATAGTTTTTAAAGCCTGAAACTTTGGTTGACTTAATTTCAGGACACCCTGTATTTTTATGAAATAAAATATTTACATAGTTGACCAGTTTCACTTGTGCTAATCATGACTATGTAGTTGGTGATACCATCATCATCACTGACATCAACACTGACATCATCTCCACCATCATCGTCGTCGTCATCGTCGTCATCATCATCATCACCATCACCACCACCATCATTATCCTCCTCCTCCTCCTCATCATCATCATCATTGTCGTCGTCATCATCGTCATCATCACCATTAACATCATCAGCACTGTCATCATTACCGTTACCCACACTATTATTATCAGTGTTGCATCCTCATCCTCCCTTCCTCTTCATTATCATCATCAACGTCGTCATCATCATCTTCATACTCCTCATTTCCACATCATAAACATACTAAAAATCCAGATAATAGATTATATCATTGATTAAGATCCTTATCTTAATTATCTCACCTTCAGTCTAGAAACCAGGTCAGAGCAACGTTTGGTATTTCGGTATTGTTTCTCAAGAACTTCTGGCAGGACAACAAGGGAAATGGCCTTTTCTTCCATAGCCAAGAAGAGAATCTCATTAGCTTCACAAGATTCAGCGATAGACAGGAAAGAATACAAAGTGGTCCTGAAGAAGAAAAAAGACAAAAATTAACATCATCGTCATCGTCATCATCATCATCATCATCATCACCATCACCATCACCGTCATCATCATCACCATCATCAACATCCCCATCATCGTCATCACCATCATTGTCATCATCATCATTATCATCATCCTCCTCCTTATCACCATCATCACCATCACCATCATCACCATCGTCATCACCATCACCGTCGTCATCATCATCATCATCATCATCATCATCATCATCATCATCATCATCACCCTCGTTGTTGTCGTTGTCATCATCATCACCATTGCCGTCGTCATCATTATCATTATCAACATCATCATCATCATTATCATCATGAACATTATTTAATGTCCATGTTGCATGTTGGCATTGGTTGGGTAGTTTGACAGGATCCAACAAGGCCAATGGCTGCATCACACTCCAGTGTCTGCTTTGACATGGTGGTTTTTACAGCTGGACACCCTTTCTAATGCCAACCACTTTACAGTATGTACTAAGTGCATTTTTCATGCCAAGCGAGGTTGCCATGCAGCTTGCAAGACTATGAACTCCAAGTGGAGAACTTAAGCTAAGAAATAGTGCATAGAGAGGGGTAAACTATGAGAGAAAAGGGGCTGGTGCAGAACAGGTTTCTTGCTGATGAGGAGCAATATGGCTTCTTTTATTTTCTTTTATTTGTTTCAGTCAATTGACTGTGGCCATCAACCCCAGGACTTATTCTTTGTAAGCCTAATACTTATTCTATGAGTCTCTTTGCCGATCTGCCAAGTTATGGGGACGTAAACACACCAGCATCAGTTGTCAAGTGATGGTTGGGATGACAAACACAGACACACAAACACAAACACACACATATTTACATACATATATATATATACATATATATATATACGATGGGCGTCTTTCAGTTTCCGTCCACCAAATCCACTCACAAGGCTTTGGTCGGCCCAAGGCTATAGTAGAAGACACTTGCCCAAGGAGCCATGCAGTGGGATTGAACCCGGAACCATGTGGTTGGTAAGCAAGTTGGTAAGCGCCTCACATTTTAGAAGAAAGTTGGGAATGGGCAAGCTGGAAAGTGATGAAATGTCAGGGAGGATCTTCAAGGTATGAGGTAGGTAGGAAATAAGTGAAGGGTATCAGGAGTGAGTGATGGGGTGGCAGGAAGAGGACATCTGATAGTGCAAGGCAACAGAATATAAATAACAATACAACAAACAGGAGACAGAAATGAAATGAAATTATTTCACCACCATTCGTGAACCATACTAAATGTATACACATCATTTAAAGGTATGATGCTGATGAATCATCTGAGATAAAACTTCTTCATAGACATGCTGTGTTAAAAATACAATATATATTGCAGCAAGAGGAACATTGCCATTGCAGTGATTCACAAGAATGACAAATTCATTTTGCCTTTCTAGAGGCTTTTTGATGCCATGCACCCAATTGTCACTGGCTTAAATGAGATTCATACCTCTATATATAAGAAACATTGAATAAAATATTCACTGATATTGTAGAAGTTTGCTGGGCTGTATAAAAACTCAGTACATGCAACTGAAACAGTATTAAATTTAAACTATTACACTGAGTTTTTACATTATTTCAAGTTAAAATTTGAAAAATTAACATTTGTCATATTTTACCTTTACCCTTTTTTAATTTTATTTCATTTTAAGCTGTACATGAAAGTTTCCTAATTTTTCTAAATTCAGTATGATATTTATACTGGTTACAATACATACACACACACACACACACACACACACACACACATAGCAATAATAAATCTCTGAGCGAGATGTAAACAGTAGCAGCAGCTGACCCATATGGGATGATGCTACTGTTGTTTAGAGCTCCATGAAGACATCTCCAGTTGGCTAACGACACAGACAGTGTGTTGTTAGCCAGCTGGAGGAGATATCTTCCTGGGGCTATAAACTACAGTAGCATCGTCCCGTATGGGTCAGCCACATTTAGGTGGCAAATATACTTCACAATGTCATGCTGCTACTGTTTACATCTCACTCAGAGATTTATTATTGCTATATATGTTTGTGTGTGTGTGTGTGTGTATGTATACACTATCACCAATTGTAACCAGTGGTTATTAATTAATGTCAATTGTAACAAGAGCATGTTGTAATTATGTCAAGTGTAACCAATTCCAATTAAATTGGCATTAATTATAATCAGTGTCAATTGTAACCACCATCAATTGTAACTATTATCAATTGCATTTGTAACCTGTATCAATTATAACCAGTGTCAGCTATAACTAATAGCAATTGTAACCAGTGCTAATCATAACTATTGTTACTTTTAGCCAATGTCAGTTGTAGCTACTGTCAATTTCAGTCCCTGTTAATTGGCATGAGTGTCAATTATAGCCAGCATCAATTGTAAATACTGTCAATAGTAACCAATGTCAATTATAACTGTTGTCAATTACAGTCAAAATCAGTTGTAACTAGTGTAAATTGTACCCAATATTAATTGTAATTAATATCAACTGCATTTGGTGTTGTCTCTAACCAGTGTCAATTGTAACCAGTGTCAATTATAACTGCTGTTGTTAGTAACAAAGGTCAATTACAACTGTTATCAATTTCAGTTGGTGTCAGTTGTAGCCAGTGCTAATTTTACTGAGTGTGAAGACGTTCTTACCAGTTCTTGGGTTGTAGTTTGACTAAAGTATAAAGTTTCATCAAGGAAATCTTATCAGCAACTCTGAGAAGATGTAACAGATCGAGTGATTTTTTTCCATGATCACTTGTCAGGTTTTGGGTGAAAGACAACAGAAGGTCAAATACCTGGTTGACAAGAAGACATATTGGAAAGAAACATGTTTAGAAACAGCCAGCATAATTTTGCATGTGTGTGTGTGTGTGTGTGTCTGAGTGCATACATATAGACATGAACACATACACATACAAACACAACCACACAAACAAATATATAAAATATATACACATACATACATAATAGACACATACAGGCACACACATGCACACACACACACACGCATGTGCACACACATATTTGGGCACGCATGCACACACACACACACTCACACACACACAGACACACACACACACACACACACGCACACACATGTGAGCACACAAATAATTAAGGGTTGTGAACAATATTTATTATTTGAGAGTCATTAATATTGCATCAATTTAGGTCATTAATGTTGCATCAATTAAGGAATAATTACTGTTGCATTTTATCAAGGGTCATTGATGTGTTAATTGAAGCTCCCTAATATTGTCTATTCAGGCATTTATTTCTGCTAGAACTCTCCATTCTCTGGGGAGACCATGTCAATGAGACAGAAATATACTGATCACGTGGAGGTACACCAAAGTAATAATGGCAAAGAAAATGTAATTCCATTCAAAAAGAATGCCAAGTGTTTGCAGGTCAGTCCCTCTGCAGAGCTTACAATATACTTGGCATGACAAGAGCCATGAGAGAAGGCCATCAGGTTGACTATGAAGTCAACAGGTATTGCATCAAGATGGCTTTGGATAAGGAGGTGCAATCCCTGAATGGCCCAGTGCTATGAAGAGTGGTGCTACTAGGGGTGGTGCTAACTGCACACAAATTGGGATTTGATCAACTCTGGCAGGGTCAACTGGATAAGGGTGTCTGATGTTAAAACCCCTGAAGCAGCTAATGATCCTAGGAAACATCAATGATGATGCGTCCAGGTAGATCACGGATGTTGGTTGGAAAATCTTTGTTCTTTGTTAATTAAAGGTCAATATTGTTGTGTTAAGAATCATTAGCATTAATTTTGTATGGATTAAGGGCCATTAACATTACATGAATTGAATTATGTCATTAACATTCAATTACTGTTGTGTTAATTAAGACTCATTAATGTTGTATAAATAAAGTTTTGGTAAACATCATATGAATTAAGTGGAGTGACTTATTGTGGTATTAATTAAGAATCATTAATGTTATGTAAATTAAGAATTGTTACTCATTGTATGAACTGAGTCACTAACATTGAATAAATCACTGGTGTTAATTAAAAGTGATTAGTTCTATGTTCATTACTTACTTTTTGAACAAATTTATCTCCTCCAATTTTATCGTCATCAACAGTAGGTACCAATTTAATTGGAATGGTAGCTTTGACTGGGGGTAGTTCTGTAGTCTCATTTCCTTGATAAGAGATGGTTTGACTGAAATTAAGCAAAAATCAAGAATTCCAGAAAATTATGTAAAAACATTAAGATACTCCACTGTTTGTAACTGTGGAACCAGAACAGAATTTTGTTAGAGATGACAATGGAGTGAAGAATATAATTGACTTAATTAATCACAGTACATGAAATACATCATTAATTTGGGTAGCATTTGAACTCTGAATGATTAGGTCTGTTGAGCCTACAAGCCCATTAGGCCTGAACTTGTCTTGATTTCTGAAGCGTTTCAGAAACAAAGATTCCTGCTTGAATGAGACAACATTCCATCACAAATCAGTTGTCTTTGATACTTATTTTCAGTTAACTATACACATTTGTAAAGGGAGGATACAGTTGGCTGAATATACCCAATACAAAAAATGGTATTTAATTTTATTCCTCTTGGAAGGATGAATAGCAAAGTCAACTCCAGAGTGATCTGAACCCAGAAGTTCAAGGGTTGGAACCAAATACTGCCTGTCATTATAGAAGAGTGGTTTTTAACTTTTTCCCACATTCCCTTCATGTTACCAGTTAACTAATAAATCTAATTAATTAAAATTAATATATTAAATATAGAAATGTCTGTGATATTATGAAGAAATACAATTTTCCACTCTGTATCATATTTATTTGTAGCTGCATTTTGAGATGAAATAAGCATTAGAGATGCTTGCCTCACACAGAAATTGAGAATCTACTCAGGGTTTCGCAAGTTCTTTGAAATCCATCATAATGTTGGAAACACATCTGTATCATCAGCTGGTATCTCAGGGTCACAAGCATTCTGCCCCTTATCTCTGTACATTTTACATGAATTGAACAACAAAGACAGAATGTCTTCACCTATGAAAGGATTCTACTTGTGGTTCTCATCAACCATTGCTACCTTGAGCTGGTTTCAGCTGCTCTGTCTGTCTGGAGTGTGTCATGCTAAACTCATACCAAACTGGATATCCGTTTACCCAATGTTGTATTGTGTTTTTGTAAAAGGCACTAAAATCCTTTCCAATCCATTCAACTTAACTGTCAGTAGATGTCACATATTGGCATCTGTTTACTGTACCTTATTTTTGATTAGATATAAATATTGTAAATAGACACCCTTAAGATGTTTATAATATCATTCTTTTCTACTCTAGGCGAAAGGCCCAAAATTTTGGGAGAGGGAGCCAATCGATTAGATCAACCCAAGTACACAATTGGTACTTAATTTATTGATTAACCCATTAAGTCCCACTGTCCTATAAATAGGACACAAAATGAGAACATCAAATAAGCTATATCATATTGTCTCAGTGTCCTATTTATAGGACACCGAGTATCTCCATTTCTACTTGAAGTAAATGAGTTTTAATAATTATTTTAAAAATTTTAATCTATTTTCAATCATCTGTAAAAGTTTAAAAGTAATATTCAGAAATTTAAGTACTCTGGGACTTAATGGGTTAAGTCAATTACATCGACTCCAGTGCATAACTGATACTTATTTAATCAATCCTAAAAGCATGAAAGGCAAAGCTGACCTTGGCAGAATTTGTACTTAGAATATAAAGACAGACGAAATACCACTAAGCATTTTTCCCAGTGCTAACGTTTCTGCCAGCTCACTGCCTTTATAATATTATAGTCTGATAAACTTTATAATATCATGATAATCTGATAAACTTGATAATTTGAATTAATTAGAACACAACAATATTGTTATCTTACTTCACTTGAGTGATAAACTCAGTCTTATCCATCTTGCTAATTCTCAGCTGAACAGTTTGTACCGTGTATAAGTTATATACTTTGCCATCCATCACTTCAGCAGTTGATTTCACTTCATTGATGATGCTGTCAGTCTGTCCAACATAAAATAGCAGAAAAGATATGGTTAATATGAAGATTAAAGGAAATTTATAGGGCTTGAAAGGGGTTGAGAGGATAACGAAAAGGTTAGCCTTTTTGATTCCAATCAACAGGATGCTAATGTACAAACTCCTAATTTCAAAGTGATCTTAACTAAAACCTTCCGTCAACATTTCCTGTTAATTCTTGTTCTAAACATCATCTTCATAAAGATGAAGTTATTTTAATAAATTCTTTATTATTTCCAAAATTAACTGAAATAAAATTGTGTATTTTATTACAAAGAGGTTAAGTCAGAGTTGACTGAAAACTATATTGTAGACACAAATTTAAGGGTTATTTGAAAGAGAATAAAAATTGAGTACCAGGTGTAACTTGAAACCAGAACTCCTGGTTAATGCCTCAGGAAGTTAACTATCATGTTTCTGGTTCTTAAGTAAAAGAATAAAAAGTAAATGCCAAGTGGGATTTGAAACCATATCTCCAAGTTGATTTCTTGAAAATTAATTATCATGTTACATGTACTTGGGTAAACTAAATAAGATAAAATCATCAAGGTGTACATCTTCAATTCTCACCTGGTAGGAAATGAACAAACCTGTAGGGACCTCACTTGGCCCTGCCTGAGATTTGAAACCAAATCTACCCACTTGTTACTTGTCAAAACAAGCAAGGAAATCCTCTCCACACCAGATGATTGATGGGGAAACACTTGACCCCCTAGGACCTGTTTAAGGTTTGACCTACATTACTGACCATAGTCTATATAACAGAGAATTTCCTATCTCTTCCTCTTTGGTGTCAGCAAGACCAAGGAGCAACACCTGCTTTTGCGTCAGCCTTAACCAAGAGCAGCACTTCCTTTCCCAAGAAAGACAATGCCGCCTTTATCCTTTCTTCCCTTCTAGTCAGCACCATGCCTACCTTACTCTTTCCCTCTCTACTGTCAGACAACCTTTTTCTACACATCAGCTACTAACCAGTGAACCATCCTTCTCATCGTTATCAGTAGAATTGCTACTATCTCTTTAACAACCTTGTCGGGCAGACGAATAAATATATGTAAATAACATTTCTTCCTTCTTGGTGTTAATTCTTCGAAGTTTACTGGTTTCTCCGACATGAGAACCTTCAAGTGTTACATCTACATACAACACTTAGTAGTGGGCTACATCATATCAAATTGATATGGCATCTCACTTCAGCCCACTACAAACTTCTCTTTCATGTGTGCGTTAACTATTATAGTTGAGGGACTTGAATAGTTTGTATGCTGTCACCAGTATAAACCTGTGTCTGTGACCTATACACCTGACTCAGTCCACTTAGCTGTAGATAAGTATCACAAAGTAGAAACAACTTATTTACGGCGAGTGATGTTTGTATTGTTTCTTCAATCTGTTCTTCTCAGTTCACTTTCTTTAGTGGTTTTAGAAAAATCACTCATTTTAGTTCACCTTAATGTTAAATACAAACTAGTTCTAAGTATTAGCTGCATTAAGTATCTGTTCTGTGTGTAATATTAAACTGGGTATCTACACAAAACCTTGCCTGTTCTGTGTAAAATCTGTACAACGTTGTATTGTGTTTTTCTAAAAAAAAAAAATGAATTCTTTTCATCTCACTCAACCTGTCAATAGGTCCTACACAGCTGCCCCCATTTACTGTTAGACACCTGTTTGTAATTAGCACAACTACATAAGTGGTAGCTCTTTGCAACTATAAAATGAGCAATTGCAAACTCATTAATTAGTAATTTGGGGTTCCTTAATTGATAATTTCCTAATTTCAGGTTTATTCATTTGTGAAACCTAACGCTTCTTTTTTCCGAGCTTGAAAGAAATTTCTTTCACGCCTGTTTGGCCAGTGGTGGATCAGACAAGTGAGAATCCTTAGATCAGTTTCAAATCTCAGCTCGGAAAAAAGAAGTGTTAGTTTTTACAAATTAATAATCTTGGACACAATAATTTATAATTTTGAGTTCATTAATTAATAAATTTGGTTTCATTAAATAGACATTTTGGGTTCATTAAGCTTATTATTTTGTGTTCATTAATTAGTAATTTTAGGTACATTAATTTATAATCTTGGATTCACTAATTAGTAATATTGAATTCATTAATTAATAAATTTGGTTTCAATAATTAATAATTTTGGATTCATTAATGTATCATCTTGGGCTCATTAATTGGTAATCATGGGTTCATTAACTTATAAAATCTTGGATCCCTTGCTTAGTATTATTTTAAGGGGTCATCAGTTTATCATTTTGAGCTAAATAACTCATCAACTTGAAATTTCAAACTTAGATTTTTTTCATTTGGTCATTTTGTTGTATCATTCTTCAAAAATTCCAAAGACTTTGTAGTTTTCTTACTTACATTGGTTGGATATTGTCTACAAGTTTCTCGGACTGGAGCAATGTGAATTTTCTTGATTGGTTTCAAAAATTGCTCAGAAGTGGCATTTGACTTGAGAATGGTTCTGAGGTCACAATAACCATAGTGTGTTGGCTGTCGAAAGAAAAACA
>NC_043005.1:27838944-27843944 GCF_006345805.1 Octopus sinensis
TCACCAGCCCTCAGTCAAACCGTCCAACCTATGCCAGGATGGGAAGCGGACGTTAAACGATGATGATGATGATGATGATGATGAAAGAAGAGGGTGAGAGACAATTTAATAGTAAATTAACAGTGAGGGTGGTTAAGGTTGAGGTAAAGTAGAGATGGTGAAGGTGATTAAGGTATAGATAATTGACAACTGTCAGATTTTAATCATTGAAAGTAATTGTAAAATGTACATACCTAATGAGGAAAGGTTTAGTAAGTGAACAAAGATCACCTTTACAGGAACTGTCCTTGTGAAGAGTCCAGTATTCATCATGGATTATTTTACTCCAAGATGAAGCTGGATTTATGCCATTCAAGCTGGATAGATGGACATGTTTAAACTGAGAAGAGAAAGAGAGAAACGAAGTATGAGTTATTTATCATATTTTATATGGACTTAATATGGATTTAGATGGATTTATTTTAAATTAGACAGGGGTACATTTTTTTTAAGTATATGTATAATTACAGTTCTATATTTAAGAGACGAGGAATTATGTACATTATTTACATTATTTACATTTGACGGACGAGAACTCAGGTTCAAAATTTCCCCAAGACACCTGATGAAGGCTGGAGGCTATATCAGCCAAAACGTTGTGTTAACAACAAACAAGACGAGGACAAATATCCGTCAAATGTAAACAATGTAAATAACGTATATGTATAATTACTTTAATATTCTCTTTTTTAATATCAACTTTTAATTAAAATCAGTAAAGATTTAGAACCCGTAGTGAGTTACATAGTTATCTCCCCTGACTTATTTTCCTTAAGGTAACATATATTTTTGAAGAACACAAGGTTGAATTACAGTTAACAAAAGGTCAATCTACCAGTTCTTATTTAACCATTTTGTTTCCATATTTCTGTTGAGATGCTCTGTGTTTTATTTTCAACTAATTTTAAATATAACAAAGAATTTAGTAAAATAACTTCGTTATCATTCAGCTAGTGTTAGAAACATAAATTGTAACTGGAGTTTGGTGGAAGATTTTAATTCAGAACTTTTGAAAAGCAAGACATTTGTAATACAGATCCAGAGGCGGTTTCAGCCGGGTTGGTAACAAAAGGGTTAATAGGTTGTTGGTACGTAGTTATTTCCCTTGACATTGTTGTAGCCTCAGTAATTTCATTCATTCCAACACTGAACTATTAACCAGGTACAGATCTGCAGAAATTTGACCGACCTGGCGTTAAACAACAGCTAGATCAGTATCTGAAACATTGAGTTGGAAAACAACACCAATATTAAGGATAAAGGAGCAACAGCGGTCGTGCTCTTAGCTAGTACCTCTTTCTTGCCCAGACTGTAGCTACAACTAGAATCTACAGGTACATAGACAAAAGCCTCTATAGGTTGGACATCTGCATGCTAGAAATAGCAGCCAATTCTCCCTAAGATCACTCTCAACCAACTTAAAGGAACATATAATCCTTGAATAATTTAGTCCTGAAAAAAAATTAAAGACAGAATGGTCACAGCTGGAGTGTCCTTCTCATTGTTGTGCAAGCAGGAACAACAGGAATATAGAAATATACCGGGCAGGAAGTAGAGTGTTACCATGCACCCCTGTGGGGCAAATGATTGCAGGTTCTTTGAGGAACACAGTCTCTAGATCTGTGACTGCTTTTTTCTGAATGAACATAGTTTCAGACACACCAACTTGCACATACTTGCACAAAACATATATATATACCAACACACACACACGCACACGCGCGCATGCACACACACACACACGACCACATACATGCACACACACATACGCACACACACTCACATGCACACACACACATACAGAGTCAGACAGAATACAGACATATGGAAGGTACTCAAAAGGTAGCTAGCTGGCAGAATTGTTAGCACGCTAGGCAAAATGCTTAGCAGTATTTCGTCTGCCGTTACGTTCTGAGTTCAAATTCCGCCAAGGACAACTTTGCTTTTTGCCGTTTCGAAGTCGATTAAATAAGTACCAGTTACGCACTGGGGTCGATGTAATTGACTTAATCCTTTTGTCTGTCCTTGTTTGTCCCCTCTACGTTTAGCCCCCCCCCCCATCCCCGTGGGCAATAAAGAAATATATGGAAGATACTCACATGAACCAAATAAGAATCAGCTTTGCTCGTAGGAGCGATTAAAACATCAGCAGCAAGTCTCAGTCCGGCAGCAGTGAGATCCCCCCGTGGGGCTCTTGTTAATATTTGGGATTCATATTTGTATTGTCCTGTTGGCAAGGATATGGAGGCTGAAAGCAGAAGGAAGAACAAGGTTTCAAATTCAGGGACAAACAGAGTTTCTATGAAAATAACAAACAGAAGGAACCTCCATGTGGTCAATCAACCTCCAAGAAATAGCAGTCAAATATCCCTCAATCCATATCTTTGCATCTTAGAAAAGTAGAACGTGGGTAATGTGATCTTGGAAGTATTGTGTCAGTGCATAAAACAAGATGGTCATGGCTGGAATGATTTCATTATACAGTTGCTCAATTAATGTGGTTGTTATTGTTCAGTTCTGACCTAGGGCTAAACAACAACAACACCAACAGTAATAGCTGTGGAAATAAAAGCCAGTGAAGGAACCAATTGGAAAAGCAACCAAATCTAATTTGAATCCTATGGTTCTGGCTTAAAATAAAAAACATTTGGAACAGTTAATAATTTCATGCTTTGTGACATTTTATCTTCACATTCTGGCCTTCAGAGTCTATAAAACAAGTACCAGTCATGCACTGGGGTTGATCTAATTGACTTACCCCTCCCACAAAATTCCTGGCCTTATGCCAAAAATTTGAGAGTATTACTATTTTTAAAATTATTATTATTATTATTATATGATGATGATGATGATTATTATCAGCTTTGCGTCTCATCTTTTCAGGATCAATGAAATAAGTTCCGGTTGAGTACTGAGGTCAATGTAATCAAATGTTCACCCCACTCCCACCATATTTCAGGCCTTCTGCCTGAAATATGGTGGAGGTGGTGGAGGAATAGCTGATTACATTGACCCCCCACCTCACCCCACCCTGGCCAGGACTTGTACCTATGGCAGAAAAGATCATCATCATCATCATTATTATTGTTGTTAAGGTGGCAAGCTGGCAGAATCATTAGCATGCCAGGCGAAATGCCTAGCATTATTTTGTCTGCTGTTACATTTCGAGTTCAAATTCCACCAAGGTCGACTGCTTTTCATCCGTTCAGGGTCGATAAAATTAGTACCAGTTACGCACTGGGGTCAATGTAATTGACTTAATTCCCCCACCCCACCTAAGCTGCCCTTGCGGCAAAACTTTGAAATCACCATCATCATCATCATTATTATTATTGCCTTTGCACAGCTTCTAATACTGGAGATGTACTACAGTGTCAGCTGTTCACTACCAGTGAACTAAGGTAACACCTCTTATTTTTCGAACACCTTCTGGGGTATTCGAGCGGTCCCAAGCACTGCTGTTTTCTGCAAGTGCTCCACCCTTATTGCAGCCCCTATTTGTTCCACGTACTCTTCGAGATTTTTGCTCACTGTTCCCAAGGCTCCAACAATTATTGGTACGAATGCTACCTTTTTCATCAACCACAACTGCTTAACTTTCCAAGCTAACCTGTCATATCTCTCAACTTATTATTATTATTATTATTATTATTATTATTATTATTATTATTATTATTATCATTATCATTATTATTATTATTATTATTATTATTATTATTAACACTATCAAAGGGAGTCAGGTGCACAAAATATTAAGCAGCATTTCTCCTAGTTCTTACATGTTCGGGGTTCAGATTCTGCTGAGGTCAGCCTTGCTTTTCAACCTTTTTTGGGGGTCATTACAGTTAAAGTAGCAGTTGAACACTAGGCTTGACATAAGTGACTTCCAACTCCCCTCAAAATTACTGGCCCTATGCCAAATTTAGAAAGAATTATTTACAATCTGGCAGAACCATTAGCATGAGGGGCAAAATGCTTTGTGGAATTTCGCCCATCTTTACATTCAAATTCTGTGAAGGTTGACTTTGGTTTTCAGGGTCTATAAAACAAGTACCAGTTACACACTGGGTTGATCTAATTGACCTACCCCTCCCACAAAATTGCTGGTCTTGTGCCAAAAATTTGAAAGCATTACTATTTTAAAAATTATTATTACTATTGAGCGAGAGAGCAGTGCATGCCATCAAAGTGACACTGGGGTAAAATATACGAAGCCCAGTATACCCATTATGACTACCCATCTGATAAGAGTACACCAGGCACATGCATCACGACCATATGTGCATGACATGGTGATCTCATATCAAGATAAACAGCACATGACCTTGCAGGTGGGGCCCAGTTAGAATTTTCTTCTGGTTGAGTAGCCCATCCTGCTCAAATTGTCTCTGAATAAGGATTGTTTAAGGATGTTGAACGAACTACCCATGTTTCCAAAGGTGAATTATCCAAATCTCTAAGAATTCCTTTCAACACACAGCAATGATGCTCCCCTACTACTTCTGCTTGTGATCAGAGATGCACATATCATCAGCCACTAAGGGACATCCTGTTCACGGGAAAAATGCAGCAAGGAATTTTGTCAGTGAACAGGTTGCGGTCTCAAAGCAATGAAAATATTTTGGCAAATTAAATTTAAATGTTAAAGTTAATCTAACGGTTTTTGTGTGTTTCTTAAATGGCTTATAAACACCTTCCACACTGCAATTGTTTATATATATATATATATGTATATATACATATATATATATATATGTATATATATATATTGTTTTCAAATCAATAGATGACCAATTAGATTACAAGACTGACCATAACCCCCTCCCCACTTCCTGTAGAATTTCAGCTACTCGATAAATAAAAAATAAAGGAAAATAATAAAGTATCCTGATTAATACCCAAAAATTTATTACTTTTAGTACCAACTAATATCACAGGTATTAATATAAACTCTAACCCAC
>NC_043005.1:27848944-28043944 GCF_006345805.1 Octopus sinensis
TAAGCCTAACTTATTCTATCGGTATCTCTTACCAAACCGCTAAGTAATGGGGATGTAAACACACCAGCATCGGTTGTCAAGTGATGGGGGGGGGGGACAAACATATACACACACACACATACACATATGATGAGCTTCTTTCAGTTTCTGTCTACCAAATCCACTCACAAGGCTTTAGTTGGCCCAAGGCTATAGTAGAAGACACTTGCCCAAGGTGCCATGCAGTGGGACTGAACCCAGAACCATGTAGTTGGTAAGCAAGCTACTTACCACACAGCCACTCCTGCACCTGTTAATGTGAACTTTATGACATGAAGTCATTAAGAGACAGCAAAGTTTGATTTACAAAAATCTTTACAGAAGAATAAGATAAAAATCAGGAAACTTGGTATTTAATCTTTATATTGAAAGCATTTTTTCTACATTTTCCATTAAAAAATGAGATTGTTTTTTACAGCTGAATGATTTTTCTTGCTGTTAAGCATTCAGATGTGAAGTAAGAAGAAACTTACTGTCAGCCAGGTAAACTGAGGCATTCACAGTTACTTTCCTTTTCTCTAGAAATGCCACACAATATCTTTTTATGTAGGTGGGTTTGTTAAAAGCCCCAGGACTCAAAGGCCATAGTTTAACCTGCTTTCCATGGCATATAAGTAACTGAGGCTACAACACTCTCCCCTGGGTGGGATGTCAGCCCATTGTAGGGTCAACTTCCTTGCTATTGCTTGAGCCTTTTTACAGCTGAATGGATTGAGCAACATGAAATAAAGTATTTTGCTGAGGGACACAATCCACTGCCCAGTCTGTGTTGATATAAAACCAGTGTTGATATAAAAAGGTGAATATTCCAGCGCCTTAACCTCACAACCCAGTGACTATATTTCTGAGACTGCAGACCCTAAACCTAACCCAAACCCTAACACCTTTCTCCTTGAATCAACTCTGAAATACACTGAAATCCTTTAAAACTAACAAATATTTTCAATGTTTAAAGTACAAATTCAATGGAATACTGCCAAATGTAATGTTAGAAGCTGGAATTTTCACAGGATCACAGATCTATAGTGTCAGCTGTGATTCACCATTTTCTCTAAAGTAAATGATATGGAACATGGATATCTTTTGCTGAAGCTGTTAAAAATAGGATACCTCAATTCTGAAATCAACTGATAACTGGTTGATAACAAGCTGGAATCTTAAGAAAGAATGGGATGTAGAATGTTTATTAAAATTAAGTTTTTACCTAATCATTGTCGTTTGTCTACCGTTCTTGGGGTTGTAAGCAATGAACTTGGTGAGCATTTCCAGCAGCAGATTTCTGATGTGGAAATCAAATATCAAAGGATTTTCACCCAAAATATTTTGGCTGATTGTTATTGGTTCCTTCATAAAGAGAGGTCTCTGTTCCACAAATAATGAAAGTAGAGACTACAGCAAGGTTTTACTTCACAATAACAATTTGTCTCTTAGTTGCGATAACTTAACGTTATCTTTGAGGATGGTTAAACACTGGATGGATAACTCTATGAGTGAAACTCTACTGTTTGCTCTATGCCAAAACAAATGAGAAAAGGTTGCGTTAATATTATTTAATCATAACTAACATAGAACTTGGAGCAAAGAGGTAACATGGTATGTCTACTCAATGGAAGCCAAAAATGGGAAAGGAAAAAGAAGAGTGACTTTGGTTACACAAAATCCGGACATATTAGAGACATTTAACTATCAGATATGAATTCAATAGGAAATGGTAATTCTCATTTCTGTAACAGAAGAAAACTTAAATTTGTTGTCTTGTATAATTAATCTGCTATAATCACTTTTGTCACGGAGAGTAATTAAATAATATGAGGTTTATTATAAGCTATCAAGTGGTATGTTTGGTAAAATCCATGGTATTTTCACCTTTGAAACAAATAGAGACTTCAAATAGAGCATCAAAGAGCATTTCCTTGAAGTGGTTGGGATTTGGTGGCTAGACAGATGTAAAGGAACATTATTTACATTATTTACATTTGATGGATATTTGTCCTCATCTTTGTTGTTAACACAACGTTTCGGCTGATATACCCACCATGTAAAACCTTGTGTTAACAACAAACAAGATGAGGACAAATATCCATCAAATGTAAATAAGGTAAATAATGTACATAATTCCTCATCTCTTAACTATAGAGCTATATTATCTAATTGGTACGGAGCTGACATTAGTCTTCAATGGAGACATATAGAGAAACTCCATCAAAAACTAGCCCACAGGCATATGGTGTAGTGGTTAAGAGCACGGGCCACTAACGCCAAGATTCCGATTTCGATTCCAAGCAGTAACCTGAATAATAATAATACTAATGATAATAACATTGAAAAATACCTTAGGAATGAGAACCCAGGTTCGAAATTTCCCCAAGACACCCGATGAAGGCTGGAGTGCATATCAGCCGAAACGTGCTAACAACAAACAAGATGAGGACAAATATCCGTCAAATGTAAATAATGTACATAATTAATCTCTTAAATTTAGAACTGTAGACATAAAGAAAGTTTACTACATTACTGAGCCTCCAATAATTTTAGGTATCCTGAGAGTCTGTGATAAACTGTCCCTCAAAATGCTCCATACAGGTGATATTTATTACTTATACTGAATAAATTATTGGTATACCTTACAATATTTCTAGCAGTGATGTCTTGTTCCTGTATCACCAACCTTGTCACTTCTGTTACTCCATTCAAGCTAGATATGTGTATTCAGACCAAAGATATATGTGAGAAACCCAATTCATGAAAATGTTGGCCACATAAAGGCAGACTTCTATGGTTTTTTATTATAATTGATTAATATGCCATCAGTATGTCTGTTTTTACTGACATACTAAATTGTTAGCATATCAGGTGAAATGCTTTGCAGCTTTTGTCCATCTATACATTCTGAGTTCAAATTCTGCTGATATCAGCTTGGTCTTTCATCCTTTCAGGGTTAATAAAATTAGTACGAGTTATGCACTGAGGTTGATATAATCAACTTACCCCTTCACCTGAATTTGCTGGTCTTGAGCTAAAATTTGAAACCATTGTTATTATTTTGATTTGGCTCAGGTTTGGTCTTATTCCTGGTAGGATTTGTGTTTAGAACCCTCCTGGTAATCCTTACTATTATTACTCCTTCATAACACAGTGTAGGTAAAAATGCACCAGAGTCTTTAGTCATCAGTCAAATCACAACAAGGACCTCAGACAGATAATACTTTCCTCAAGATGTGCGCTGTGCCCAATAAGGCTGCTTTTTGCAAGACATCAATCTTGCATGGGATTTCCAGTTGCCTTAAGAAATCTTGAATTTTCAATGGGATTGAACCCAACAATCTGATCACCACTGTTATCACTTTTACATTACCCTCACGCTCTCCATACAGTCTTGCCACATTCACTTTCAATTTGGAATAATTGGTGATTTTTTTCAACCTCTTTACTCACAACAATCATGTCATTTGGTATGGCTACATCAATAATCTGACAGTATTTGCCTCTCTTATTCAATATGACACTATCCGGCTGACGGTGTTCGATTACATGATCCATTTGAAAATCATAGTCCCAGAGTATCGTTACCTTTCTATCCTCCTGCATAACTTTACTTGGTACATGGTCATACCAGTTCTCTGTTATTTCATATTGATATTTATGGCATAAGAACCAATGAAGATACACACAGACTTTATTGTGGTGACGTTCATAATCTTTTTGTGCAAGGCTCTCACATCCACTTACCCAGTGGGCCACATTTTCCACACTCTTTCCACAGAGTCTGCATTTCTGGGTGTCAGAAGTTTTATAGATGTTTTACTTCACTGAATTGGTAGCAAGAGCCTGATCTTGTGCAGCAATGATCAGTGGTACACTTCAAATCACTTTGTTCAAGCCATGCCCACGATGCTGTATTAACCTTAACATCTGGTGTACTCCTTTTAAACTGTTCATGTATTCTCATTTCAAGAAGATTTTATTTTCTCTTCTCCTCAGCTCTTTCGTTAAACTCTTCCTTGCTCATCATTTCATCTGCATTATTATTATTATTATTATTATTATTATATTATTATTATTTACTTTTAATCAGCACAATCTTTTGGATTTCTCTGAGGCATGGTTCTCCTGGGATATTATCTAGATATTTCTGACATCCCTTTCTTATCATACCTAGGGCACCCTCAATAACAGGAACAACTCTTGCTTTAAGATGACACATCTTTTATATTTCAATTTCCAGGTCCTTATATTTACTTGATATGTAAAATTCCTTTACAGATATATTTTTTATCAGTGGGAACACTTACATCTATTGGTCTGCAAGTATTTTCTTCTCTGTCTTTAATGACTATGTCTGGTCGATTATTATTATTATTATTTTCCAATGGATTTGTAATGTATTACATTTTCCAACCAGATCTGAACTAGAGACTTAATGCAGGTATATATAAGATGAATATGGCCAGTTGATGTCGACAATTTTTTGAGTCTCATAGATTGTTGGTTCCCCAGGGATTTGGTCAAAATATTTGCTGTTACCTTTTTTGATCATTCACAGGGCACCTACAACAACGGGGATAGTTTTGGTTTTTAATTGCCATGCCCTAGATATCTCACTCTAAAGGTCCTTATATTTCGGCAATTTTTCAATTTCTTTTGCTGAGATATTTCTTTCAGTAGCCACTGTCATGTCAATTAACAGTCATGTTTTTTGTTTTAAGTCTTTGATGACGATGTCTGTTCTGTTATCATTTATTTGCCAGTCTGTATTGCCCATGCAACGGTTTTTCTTGCCACAGTCTTGATATTTCCTTCATGCTTTCCTGTTTGGCTTTTGTTTTACACTTTTTTGCTGCCTTAGTGAGTGGTATGTACTCCTTATCATCATCATCATCATCATCATCATCATCATCATCATCATCATCATCTTAATCAGGGAAGTTAAGTTTTA
Source organism: Octopus sinensis (assembly GCF_006345805.1). NCBI lineage: Eukaryota > Metazoa > Mollusca > Cephalopoda > Octopoda > Octopodidae > Octopus > Octopus sinensis. Next base: position 27,853,920 of record NC_043005.1, read on the forward strand.
TATGCCTCCTTTCAGACTGAGTGCAGCCTGTGCATTATTATTATTATTATCATTATTAAGAAACTCTCTCCCTCTCTCTCTCTCTCTCTCTCTCTCTCTCTCTCTATATATATATATATATATATATATATATATATAATCAAAATATATTTTAAATTGTATGGTGCCTCAACTTAAGTACCTTATTCATCTGAATCTAAGTTTTTACTGAACTCTTACATATATATATATATATATATATATAGTTGAAATTTACAGAAAAACAAAAGACAAAAACAGATGTATCAGTTTGACACTCAGGAAGGTGAGAAAGTCTTTTGCATTTCGAACCTATGCTCTTCAACAGAAAGGCGCGTAAAGAAATAAACAGAAAGAGAATAAAAAACTTTTGGAGATAGCAGTCAATCATGATGTGTGTGTGTATACATACATACATACATGTGTGTGTGTCTGGGTGTCTAAACAAATTACTTTTTTATTTAATTCAGGGGATGATAGGTTCAAACAAGCTGTGTCCAATCACTTTGAATAAAGTACTCAACGAGATAAGTAAGGATTAATAAACATTTAATCCATAACCATTAGTTTAACAAAATATATTTTGTTTCACCTATGGCTAGCTAAGCTTGAACTTGTCTCCAAGCTGTAATCAGTCAACTTAATTATAGTCGTCTGAATTAGCTTAAATGTTAATGAAGGTAGCAATCCATCTGAACATTTCTGCCCAAGAAGTATTACTATCCTATCCCAGAAAATGATATTTCACTCATCCGCCTCATATCATCAGTATGGCAAAACTGCTGTGTCCTGTACCATATCAGATTTTCAGACGTATAACTAAGCAAAAAGCTAGAGTCTCAATTCAATAGAAACTTGATGACAAGTTAACACAATTCAGTTTTGCTTGTTCTGCAGTAATTAATAGAATTTGAATGCATTAATTAGCTATAGGACCAATTAAAGCTCATACTGATCAGTGTTCCCAGACTATAATAATTTTGAGAAGGAAACAAATAATGGAAATATTTGATGTGTTGAGCATAGTGCAATGGAAATATTCGCATTTTGAAGAAGGAGTTTTTCGCCCACGATGACTTGTTTCAAACTACATTAAAAGATAGTCGTTTTCAGGTTTAGAATGAGTAAATTAAAGCTTTCCTTCAAGGGAAATAACTCATAATAGACCAGATACTTACGGTTCAAGGGATTTAATTCTTATTGCTAAATCGATTAATTGAAGTTGATTTGATATGTAGAAACGATTCGGTGATATCTATAGTACATGCATTGTATGTATGTATGTATGTATGTGTGTATTTCGCCAGACGAAATGCCGCTAAGTATTTCGCCCGGCGCGCTAACGTTTCTGCCAGCTAATTAATAAATCACTCACACAGTATTAAAGGGAGGTAACTAACATAAGCCACTCTCCAATGTTGTGAGGTTCCAGGTTTGTGTTTGTTTAAATTATTTCTGTATTTATTTCTCTGTTTTTGTTTTCCGAAGTAAATTTACGCAAAAGCAGTGAATATTGTTTATTGAACATGGCAGTAGATTTAAAGACATATTTCTAAACATTTCTAGCCATGAATATCTGAAATTAACCAAGTTGTTAATGTAAGCATTTCTTCCAGTTCCTGTAATTTTCTGTTTTTCTTTTGTTCGAATGAATGAAACAAGATTTTTCTTTACATCGACCCAGTATCTCAGATGGAGAATTATTGTTAGACTGTGTGATGTTCATGCCTTTCTCAACGACGATACAAATTAGACATAAATGAAGTAAAGGGATTCCAACGGAGGAACTGAAATAATATCAGACTCAACACTTTCTCTCAAACTTCGATCAGTCTCATAAAATTTCCAATAATTGATATTTATATAAAGTGATTTAAAACTCTTCATAAGCTTTTTACCCATTGACTTCGTGCATTTCGCCTTTTTACCTCCTTACGTACTAAAATACAGAAATAGTAGATCTTCATATATATTTCCACCATATTTACTCGTTTATAAGTCACGCCTCTAATTAAGTGTTAAATATTTATTTGTTTATAAATTTTGTATATTTTATAATAAGCTGCGATCAGGAATAAATTATTTATTCCATGGCATGGAAACCTTCACCTCTAGAGAGTATATTAACCCTAGTTGAGAGTTACCGATATTAAGGAATTACATCATAAATAAATATTGGAGGCTGGTTTTAAGATTCCACCATAGTTTAATTTGCTTAAATGTGTTAATTGAAAGCTATATCAGTTAAGAGAAAGCTATGAATCTGGTCAAGTGTTAAGCTGAGACCAAGTTTTAAACAGAGGTCTTAGGTTTACATGTATTTCCTTTCTACTTGTGTATCTGTTCTTTCTCTAAATATAATCTACCTCGCCTTGAACTTTCTTTTTCTCTCTCTCTTGTGTGTGTGTATATATATATATGAGAGTGTGTGAGTATAACACATGGCTTTAATATTCAAAATATGTTTCATGAAATGTTATATTTGACAATAACATATTTGTTCATTCTTAATATATTATTCTGACAGATGAGAGCATGGATATTTCATTGATGTGATTTTATGTTCTTGGAGGACATATCCTCCCATTAGACTACAGGAGTTCATAACACATCACATAAAGAGCAAAGTTGTTTTCCAATGAAGGAAAGCAAAAATGATGAGATATTCATGCAGAACATCTTAATACATTATTGTGTGGACTCTTGCTGTTCTGGCTGTTTATTCAACTGTACCCCATGAATTTATATCGTATTTAACGACTTGTTGCACATATTTTTTTTCTTCTTACAGAAATCTGTGATTGTTAGAATGGTACAAAAAAACACCGTTGCCTGTTTGTTCTTGATCATCACACTTCTACAACTCATTCTTCAGACTTCTTCAAAAGAATATGTCTTCAGACAGTATAAATTCAGGAAAAAGCGAGATGTATGTATTTAAAATAAACCATTGCCTTTCTAACTTTGGGTGAGCAACAGTAAAATGTAGGGGGAACAGCAGATTATAGGAATGGTGTACATCATAACAAACCAGATACTGTATGGTTTTGCATGTTTGTGAAGCTGGCCAATGAGGAAATAAATACCAGTAATATAACAAGGGTTTTTCAATTTACTGAAGTTCTTGCTTTCTACTAACTTGCTGTGCTGCACTTAAATCTATCAAAGGGTACATATTTTGTCAACCTTGGTAGGACAAAAGGCAAAGATCATCTCAGATTTAAACTTGGGACATAAACAAATCCAAACAGTTTATCTGATTTTCTACTAACAATAAATGAAATCGAAATCAAATTCGATTACTAGAATCCGTGCTAGTGGAGCACTAAGAGTACCATCCGAGCGTGATTGTTGCCAGAGGAACAAGCTGGCCTCCATGCCGATGGCACGTAAAAAGCACCATTCGAGCGTGATCATTACCTGCGTCGCCTTACTGGCACATGAAAAGAACATTCAAGCAAGGTCGTTGCCAGTGCTGTGGGACTAGTTCCTGTGCAGGTTACACATAAAAAGCATCATTTGAGCATGGCCTTCACCAGTACCGTCTGACTGGCCCTCGTGCCTGTGGCATGTAAAAGCACCCACTACACTCTAAAAGTGGTTGGCATTAGGAAGGGCATCCAGCTGTAGAAACTCTGCCAGATCAGATTGGAGTCTGGTGCAGCCATCTGGTTCGCCAGACCTCGGTCAAATCGTCCAACCCATGCTAGCATGGAAAGCGGACATCCTAAAGTCCCAATAGACATCCCTCTCTTTTGCCAAAAACTTCTCACACATCTGCTTTACTGCAAATATTTGATCTGCTCACTCCCTTCCACTCTTAAAACCACACTGTTCCCCTCCTAGTACACTCTCTGTCTGGTTCCTTACCTGAACAACCAGAATTCTCCCATACAGTTTACCAACCACACACAAAAGACTTAGACTCCTAAAATTTCCACACTCACATTTATCCCCTTTTCTCTTGTACAGTGGCACTATACAGGCACTGCACCAGTCCTTTGGTACTCCTCTAGCCATATAACAAACATTCATGGGCATCACAAACCATTCAATCACTGTCACTCCTTTCTTTAGGCATTCCACTGTACACCCATCTGTATCTGGTGCTTTCCAGTTTGCCATCTTCTGCAAGGATTCCCTTACCTCCTCCCTTCCAATTGCACCATAGTTCCATTCCCCAGTAACAGGCATTCTCTTCTCTCCTCCTACAGCCACTATACTTGCCTCCCTAGACAACTCCACATTTATTAAATCACTAAAATACTCTGCCCATCTCCTTTGTAATATCTTCACTTCCTTTCAACAAATTTCTATTTACATCCTTCGCCTTTTCTTCAACCATCTTCCTTACCCTCTGTACCTCTTTCCAAAACATCTTTTCATTTCTTACAAAATGTTCACTCAACTTTTTTCTGAACCTTTCATTTGCCTCCCCTTTCACTACCCTCACCACTCCCTTTACTCTCCTCCTCACTTCTCAGTAGCAATCATAAGCCCCTCTATCCCTCTTCTGCAACCACTCTTCAAAGGTCCTTTTCTTCCTTGCCACCGCTTCCCTTATCTGCTCATTCCACCACTCACTACCTTTCCTCACACCCATTCCAACCACTCTTGTGCCACATGCCTCAGAGGCACATCTCATTACTGCCTCTCTAAAGGCTTCCCACTCCTCCTCCACATCTCCCATCTCTTAACCTGTTCATATTCACCTCTCAGTTCCTCTACATACTCCTGCTCCTTCTCTCTCCTATCCAGTTCACACACCTTCACGACCTCGCTCCTCCTTGTCACTCATCTAGCATTCCATTTTGAGCATACTTTTAACTTACCCTGTACTAAGAAGTGATCTGAAACTCCTCCACCTCTCTTTACATGTACATCCACCAACCTTCCTACCACTCTCTTATCAATTAATACACAATCCATCAAGGCCCTATCCACTACTGTTCCTCCCTCCACCCTCTGAACTTATTCTCCCACTTTTTGAAAAGACTATTCCCCACCACCAACTCCTGCTCCATACACATTTGCAACAACCTCCTTCCACTCTCATTCCAACCAAGAACTCCCCTATTTTCCTCCTACATTTCCTACTTCCTCATTTCCCACTCGTTCATTCAAATCACCCAACACCCCCGCATAGCCACTTTTCCCCACCCTATCAACGCTTTAATGTTGTTTTTGTTGTTGTTTTGTCAGGACAAACACTATCGACATGCTAAAAGTCAGTGTGAGACGTCATCTCATTGCCAGAAGTTGCTTACACGTCCCTTGGATCACACCCGCTGTGTACGACTGTGTATTTCTGAGAAATGTTACAATGAATTGTATGGCCATGATGAAGTGAGTAGTTTTAAGTTTTGCTTTTGTTAAATTTGTACCTTGTGGAATTAATAGCATCATTCATCATCATCATCATCATCACTGAAAAAGTTTGATTGAGAAACTCGCTTCCCAACCATGCTGTTTCGGGGTCAGTCCTACTGTGTGGCACATTGGACATGTGTCTTCTCCTATGGTCCTGGTCAAACCAAAACCTTGTGAGTGGATTTAATAGAAAGAAACTGAAAGAAGCTCATTGTATGTGTGTGTGTGTGTGTGTGTATCCTTGTTTTGATGCCCCATGAAGGTTGTGAGTGAGTGTCATTGTCATTCGTTTCCATCTGCCATGGGGAAATATTAGTTTGCTTGGAAACAGGTGAAGATTGGCAACAGGAAAGGCATCCAGCCATAGAGAATCTGCCTCAGTGAATTCTATCTGACCCATGCAGGCATAGATGACTGGACGTTAGAACAATGATAATGAGAACACTCCCAGCAGTAGATCCCTATCCGTTGTTAGGAAATTGTTCTTTAGCTCCAGACCAATCCTGATGCTGCAGACTTATGATCAAAACATTCAATTCCAGGATTTTATATGAAGATTTAGCTGCTTTTTTTAACAGGTCAAATGATCATATTCAATGGCGTTTGAAAGATTTACTGTATTTGACGGTCTGAAAGGCTCAAGAGTATATTAAACATACTCCAACTTTGGCAGCACATAATCAAGGAACAAAGCGTTTTTAGTGCCTTAAATTGTATAATATGAGCCCAACTTCACATATAGGACCCAGGATATTCTAAATATTCTCTGTTTAATACTCATATGTAAGGAAGTAAGACAGGCTTCTTTCTTTTTACATCATTTTTACCCATAATTACGCAGAGAAGGTTCTATCTCAGCTGATAGGGATCCTTCTTACTGTTCGCTTCTAAACTGTAGAAGTAATTTATAATTTGTCAGACAAACTGAAACAGAGTTATGTCCCTTGCTCTGCTATACACTATAATGGCTGCCGTTTCAATTTATGATATCGAGGTTGGGTCGGTTTGGTACTTCAGGCTCAGCTTTTTAAAAATCGTCGTTACAACGTCTTTTTTCCATATTTGTGTGCGCCAGATGGAATTCGTTGAAACAAAATTTTTTGCGGTTGAATTGCCTGTCCTGTGGCCTCTCCTCACATGTTTCCAAGCCAAATAATACTTTCTCAAAATTGGACATATTTTCATGGAAAACTAAGAAAACAACATATACATACATATGACAGATTTCATTCTCTTATTGCTTACCAAATCCACTCACTAGGCACATCAGATGACACTTGCTGAAGGTGCTAAGCAGTGGAACTGAACCCATGTGGTTTGGAAGTGAAGTTCTTAAGCAGACAGCCATGGCTGCATCCATTTGTGTTTCTTTGGCAGCTTCTAAAAAATATTTAAGTATAATTGCTAGGGCAAGAAAAACGGTAGATTTTCCTTTAAATGACTAGAAGTGGCCAAATGTGAAGGGTTGTGGGTTTGAATGGCTACAATGCTAGGGTCACAGATTTGATTCTAGGATCAGATGACACACTGTATCTTTGAGCAAGATATTTCATGTTGCTCTATTACATTTAGCTGATAATGAGTACCAGTGGCATGTGGAAGTTAACCCTGTAAAGGACTGGTACCCTGTTCAGTGGGGTTATGTATTGTCAGCCTAAACCGTTTGAAAAAAAAAACATAAGCTTTGACCCCCATGTACTTGTAGACTTGAGGAAAAGAAGAGAGAATGACAGTCAGAGAAGAGAAACTGTCTGGACGAAACCCATGTCCAACATTGGAGAACTATTGACATCTCACTTTGTAATTCATGAAATAATGAGATTTTAATCTCTTCAACCTTATTTAACATCCACAATCCTTGCTGGCAGGGATTGAAAACAGTTTGACAGGGGGTCGTGGGTCCAAAGATCACATCATATCCAGCATCTACTTTGGCAATTTTTCTACTCTGCCAAAGGGTTGGGTGCCCTTCCTGAAGTTAACTGCTTTGTAACAAATCTTTAAATTCTTGATTTTAATGAAAACAATTTTGGACAAGTGATATTGCATATATTTATGGATATAAACAGGATTACTGTTTAATTTAGCATTTCTTGAAAGTAATTCTTGTTATAATCTTAATTATTTTCTTTCTGTTCCAGTTGGAAGAAGGTGAAATTGATGTTCGATTGAATTCCTTCAAAGGTTGTTACTTCTTAGATTTACGAAGTAGAGAGATGTGAACATTCCTTTTTAATGATTTCTAGTTTTGTAATAAAGCTGAATCAAGCATTTAAACATTGGTGAGTATGAAGTTGTTATTTTAAGGAGATTTAGGGGTTGGCATTTTTTCTTTTGCTTTGTCAGGGGGAAGGCTGTACCCATGGTTTTTTACACAGCCTATAATATTGACAGGAGCAGGGCTGGAAGACATTGGTCAAACTGAAAACCTGGCTGAAATTCTTGCAACAGAATAGACTTCATTAAAGGCAACCAAAGATGATGTGGTGTTAAATCCAGGAGGACAGAGTTAATGAGGATCAGGGTGTCATCATAAACACATAAAAGCAGAGTTTATGAATTAAGATATTTATTCAATTAAAAGAAAGAAATATTTAAACCATCACAGATATTCAAGGAAAGTTTAGGTCAGTGTTTCTATATTGGGGTCCACATAAGATTTTGGTATTAAAATTTATCTACAATACATTGCTATTTCTATAATACACAAAATATTTTTAATTTTGTCAACAATTCCTAATGTTATAAAAAAAATGCATTAGGGTTTTTTTTTTTATACATCAAATGTTTATTAGGGTCTAATAGAGTAAAATAGGAATAAAAGGGGATCCAAAGATGTTTTGAGGACCCTGATTTAGATATAACAGAGTAAAGAAATCAGGACATGATCATTGAGGCCAGTTCTTTCATGCCTTTAGAATAAATTAAACTTTTTCTTATTTTTCATGGGCTTTGGTTTAAGCATTAGACAGGGGTGGACTGAGCCATCAATCAATTGGGCAAGGCCCGAAGTCCCACAGTCTACATGTTAACTCTGTTGATATCAGTGCTAAGGGACCTGGTAAACAGTTATGCCAGAGAGCCCTTAACCCTGTCGTTACTGTATCTATTTTGAGATACTCTGTTTCTTTCAATTACTTTAAATATAACAAAGAATTTAGTAAATTAACTTAAGTTATCATTCAGCTAGTGTTAGGAACATAAGTTGTGACTAAGATTTGGTGGAAGATTTTAATTCAAAACTTATGAAAACAAGACATTTATACTACAGAGCTAGAGGCAGTTTCAGCTGGGTTGGTAACGAAAGGGTTAACACTCTCAGTCTGCCCCTGGCATTAGACATTGAGCCACAAAGTCTGCAAGTTCAAACCTTACTAGTGGTGTAAAATAACTTGTTGTCAGTTTACATGACTGCAAACGGGTATCGCTTCAATGGAAGGTGAAAACAAACAGCTTCAGTAATTCCACAGAGCAGCCGTGATAAATAATGGAGTGAATTTGTTGGTCTCAGAGAAATCCAAAGTTATCATTTCACCAATGATTATGTTGTGTGATGAATTCTAAGACGGGTGGCATTTCAGTGAGTTTATTCTGTTCATTTGTGATGATAATTTAATTTTAGCACAAGGCCAGCAATTTTAGTAGGATTGGTTTTAGTCAACTTCATTGATTGCAGTACTTGATTGGTTCTTACTTCATCCCTGAAAGGATGAAGGCTAAGTCAACCATGGCAGCATTTGAACTCAAAATTCACACAGCCAAAAGACATGTCAAGTTTTTTGTCTAATATGCTAAAGATTCTGCCAGCTCGCCTTGATGGGTCTTCTCAAACACGACATTATGCCAAAGGTCTCCGTCATTGCCTCTGTGAGGCCCAACACTTGAAAGGAACTCAGCCACTTTGGTTCTGTGAGGCCCAACGCTTGACAGGTCCTCTCAAGCATAGCACATTGCCAAAGGTCTCATTTGATATTTTGTTATATAATCACAAGGCCTGAAATTTTGGAAGAGGAAGGAGTCAGTTATATTGACCCCATTACATAACTGTTACTTTATTTCATCAACCCGAAAAAGATAAAAGGCAGAGATTATAGTCAGGGTTGGAACTCAGAAACAGGAAAAATACTAAGAATTGTCTTATGCTCTGACAATTCTGCCACTCCTCTACTTTGTGGTAAGAAGATTGTATCCCAACCACATGGTTCCAGGTTCAGGTCCAGTGCATGACACCAAAGCCTTGTGAGTGGGTCTGGTTGATGGAAACTGAAAGAAGCTCATATATATATATGTACACACACACACACACGTGTCTTTGTGTTATTCCCCTCCATTGCTTGACAACCAGTATTGGTGTTTATGTTCCCATAACTTGGCAGTTTGGCAAAAGAAATTGATAGAATAAATATACCAGGCTTAAAAAATAAAAAGTTCATTCATTTCACTGAAAATTCTTCAAGCCAGTGCCCCAGCATGGCTGCAGTCTAATGAGTGAAGCAAGTAAAAGATATAAGAGCTGTGTTCCTCCATCTTGTGCTGTCCTCAGATCATGATTTTCAAGTAATTCATCTAAAGAAACCAAATAACAGTGAATTCATATGATTTATTCATAGAATGAAACAAGAGGGGCTCTCCCTGTTGAGTGAAGTGGTAAGCCAGGAGTTGGGGTTATGTCTTGAAGTCATGGCTGTCAGCAGAGGAGAAGGAACTGAGTGTAGGGGGGGAGGTGGAGTTTGGTGCAGGTAGGGTAGGATAGGAGAAGTTGAGACAGTGGTGTTTGTCTGTAGGTCTATAGTGGATGGAGGTAGTAAGAGAAGAGTGGTAGATAGTGACAGGAATGTCAAGAAACTTGATGAAGATACTGGAGACAGATCAGGAGGATTTGAAGACGAGACAAAAGAGAGGAAGACATCAAGATATTAGCAGGCAAGTGAGGGCCAGTACCATAGTCAGTGTAATGAGCATATAGCTCGGGACTGGGACCAGTAAGCTGTGAGAATATTTGTGCGTCAATATAACCAATGAACAGGTTTGCATAGTTGGGGCCAATTCTCTTTCCCATGGCCTCGCCTGAGACTTGATAAAATTCACCTGGAAATGAGAAGCAGTTAAGAACTGAGGAGGGTAGAGATGTTAGGTTGAGGATGAAGATCAAGAAAGTGTTTTAAAGGAATGAGGAGGGATGACAGTGTAGATGAATTTAGGTCAAGGATGAACAGGAGTCTAGAGGGGCCAGGAAGAAAGGAGAAAGAATTGAATTGACAAAGAGGCATGGTTGGTGTTGTGACTGTGAAAGGAGGGAAGCCACTAGGGGTGTGAGGACAAGGCTGAGACATTTGGAGTTGAGATTGGTGGGGGGGAAATATGGTGTAGCCAGGGTTGTTGGGTTCAAGGATTTACATATATATATCTTTTCTATTACTTGTTTCAGTCATTCGACTGTGGCTATGCTGGAGCACCACCTTTAATCGAGCAAATTGACCCCAGGACTTATTCTTTGTAAGCCTAGTACTTATTCTATCGGCCTCTTTTGCCGAAGCCACTAAGTTACGGGAACTTAAACACACCACCATCGGTTGTCAAGCGATGTTAGGGGACAAACACAGACACACAAACATATCATCATCATCATTGTTTGACCGTGGTCGAGACAATGGAATTTACCATGTTGCGCCAGACTTCACGGTCCATCATAGCATTACGGAGGTCCTGTTGCTGGATGCCTGTATCCCTGGAGATTACATCAGGGTAGGAGAGTGTGCGCCCTCTGGTGTTGAGTAGATGGCTTCCAGAGGAGAAGAGTAGAAATTACTTCTTTTTCAGCTCTACAACAATGTCCAGCAAACTAGACTCTCCTACCCTTCACAAGAGATGACACAGGTGGTAATTTCCCATATATTTGCATTTTAGTTGGATGGCGCCTCCACGAGAGATTTTGAGCTCTCATAAGGAGGCGAGTGTAGGTTCCATCCAACCGCCTCTCAAGCTTCTTTGATAACGTCCAGGTTTCTGAGCCATATAGTAGGATTGGTTCGACTGTGGCTTTGAATATTTCAAGTTTGAAGTCTCTACTTAGATTTGATGACCAGATCTTATGCATGTCATTACAGGCTGACCAGGCCATACCCTTTCTAGTTAGAAAGTCTTTTCCAGATGATGATATGTATGACCCAAGATATTTATAATCAGAAACCATATTTAAAGGTGCACTGTTGAGAGTGTGGATGATGCAATCACTGTTGGACAGGCACTTGTTTATGTATTCAGTTTTGGTCTCATTAAGGTAAAGACCTACACAATTTGAGGCTTGTTCAAGAGATTGTAAAAGAGACTGGGCATTGGAGAGAGAATCACTGATAAGAGCGATGTCGTCAGCAAAGTCAGTGTCTGTCAAGTACTCAGCTGGGTGTCTGGAACTTCTTCTTGGTTTTATTTCAAAGCCCTTGCCAGAGATGGTATCAACTGACATACGTAGCACATAATCAACAACAATGATGAAAAGAAATGGAGCGAGTGTGTCTCCCTGCAGTATTCCGGCCTCGATCGAGAAAGATGATGTTTCTCCATCAGGGGTTAAGATGGTTGAAGACGTATCTGTGTAGAGGACCTTGATGGCAGAAATAATTTTGTCTGGTATCCCATAGAGCTTAAGGATTTCAAACATCTTGCACCTATCCACAGAATCGAACGCTTTAGAAAAGTCTACAAATACCATTGCAAGATCGCGATTAAATGCTTTTGATTCTTCAACATATATACGATGGGCTTCTTTCAGTTTCTGCCTACCAAATCTACTCACAAGGCTTTGGTCAGCCCAAGGCTATAGTAGAAGACACTTGCCCAAGGTGCCACACAGTGAGAATGAATCCGGAACTATGTGGTTGGTAAGCAAGCTACTTACCACACAGCCACTCCTGTGCTTACATATATATATAGTCATGTAACATCCTTTGTCTATGCTGGCATGGGTTGGAAGGGTTTGACCAGCGATGGCAAGCTGGAAGGCTGCACCAGACTGTCTGATTTGGCATGATTTTCTACGGCTGGATGCCCTTCCTAACACCAACCACTCCAAGACTGTAATGGGTACTTTTACATGCCATCACCATGGGTGTCAATTTGTGTGACACCAGTATCTGTCACGACTGCGATTTTGTTCAGCTTGATGAGTCTTCTCCAATGCAACATTATGCCAAAGGTCTTGGTCATTGCCTCTGTGAAGCCCAACATTCGAAAGGAACTTGGCTAGATGGATCTTCTCAAGCACAGCACATCGCCACAGGTCACGGTCACTAATCATTGCCTCTGTAGGCTCAAAGTTCAAAGCTCATGCTTCACCACTTCGTCCCATGTCTTTCTGGGTTTACTTCTACCACAGGTTCTCTCCATAATTAGAGATTGGCACTTCTTTACACAGCTGTCCTTGTCCTTACACATCACATAACCATATCAGCGCAGTGGTCTCTCTTGCAACACCACATTTGATGCCTCTTACGCTTAACTTTTCTCTGAAGATGCTTACACTCTGTCAAACATGCACACTGACACTGCACATCAAGCGAAGCACTCTGGCTTCATTTCTTTCAAAACCACAAACCCAACAACCCTGGGTTGAATAGATGTGTGTAAAAGGCAGTACCTCTAGATGTGTAGCAGTTCTGTTTCATATAGGAATAACATAAAAGCGAGCACACAAGCAGTAAGATTGCAGGAGACAAAACAGGGATGCTTTATCACCTTGATTTATTGTCCAGCTTTTTATGAAGTAGAGGTATAAAAGAGAGAGAGAGAGAAAAGATATTTACATTAACAAACAATAAAATGACATTCAGTCGACACAAAGACTCACGCATGCACCTGCACAGTGATGCAACATTACAGAACAGAACCAAATAATAAAATAAAATTAAATGCAGATAATCAGTTATAATGTAATAAAAATTTAGTATATTACATCTATCCTCATTTATTACTGACCTGGGATAACGACACAATTGTGAACCATGTTCCACATACCATGAATTGATCTATAATAACATGGATCAGTGGTCAAAGATTCTGCTTGGATCACAAAAGCAAGCCCCAGCAACCATACACAATGTTTGGGATAACTAGGGATCCCAGAACAAAACCTATTTTCCTCATGTTCTATTATTCATTAATCGCTGATTCATTTAACTTTTTTTTTTAAACCGAAAACCTCTCATAAATGAGGATAAATATAAAATACGATATGATAAAATACATGGTTATTATAAATTCTGACCATCACTGACCACTGAAATTGTAACTTGTATTTCATGACAGTTTCTGTGTTCTAAGGCAAAATGGAATATGACAAGTTACATTTTAAATGGGCATGATAGCCACTACTTCATTAAGTGCTTTCACCAAATTGATACTTTGCCATTTGTGACCTCCCTGTTATTTTTTTAAAAACATGTTCTTCTCCAAGCTATAATTAGGCCTGGTATATGTGTGTGTGAGAGAAGTTTGTATGTTTGGGTTGTGTTTTTGTAATTAATGTCAGAATGTAACAAAGACGATGGAAGTGAGAAGAGTCTCTGTGTGAGTTGACTTAAAAGGAGAGAGAAACGAGAAGCAGTTAAAATGTTTCAGGCAGATTGTTTCTTTCTTGACGATGATGATGATGATGATGATGATGAGTGGTCTTTACTGGTGTGTGAGGACTTTTGACTCTGAGTGTGTCTGGTCACTGTTGACACGCCGTCAACAAATTTCGTCTTAAACAGGACATTGGCATTGTTAAACATTCCGTCTTTCAGAGAAACCACAATGAACTGGAGAGAGAAAAAAAAAACACAAATACAGTGAGTGCCACAAAATCTCATTATCCTACACTTCTCTAAAGACAACTACAGGAGTGGGAGTTATGTATGAGTCTGTTTTAGTGTGACAGAATAAGTTGAAACTGGACAGTGGTGTGAGGGCTTTCATCCTCACCCAAGTCCATAGGAGGGCTAATTTAGCACATCATTGTATCAGATTTAGCCTTTCTCTGAAAAGGCATGAGCATCACATAGGATTTGAAGCCAACGTCTCAAGCTAACAAAAAACACTTCCAATTTATAAACTGTATCCTTGCTATCTACACTAGCGAAATGTGCTTCAACATTCTTTCTAGTTAGAGTTCAGTGTGTTTTTATTTGCTAAAGATATCACTAAATAATTCGTAAATTTAGGCACAATACTGTCAATTTTGATAAGAGGGTTGGACAATAGCACCAGGACATCATGGCATTTGATTTTATCAACCTCAGAAGAATGTAAGGCAAAGATGAGCTCAGCAAGATTGGAACTCAGAATGTAAAGAGCTGGAACACAACATACTAAATAATCATTAAAAAATGATTTCCAAGATAGGCACAAGGCTAGACATCATGATTAGGAGAGACTCTGAAGAGATCCTAATACAGGATTGAAATTAGTTGCTCCCCTGTGTCCAAGAAGATACTGTATATAGATGAGGTATTCACAAACATCTTATGTGACTCTGCACAATGTTGGCTAAACACCTGTAGATATATTCTCCAGCAATGTAAAGCATTTTTCTGGTTTTAGTTGATTTTGAATAAAAATTGTAAATTGCAACTTCAAAATATTCGTAATTGCTATCCACATAAAGGCCAAAATAGTCTTCTGAGACAGAACTAGTAATTAAACGGTTAATAGCAAGAACACGTGATTACCTGTGAATGTTTGAAGTGGTTTTTAATCATATGTCCAATGTTTTGGGTGTGAGACAAGTCAAGTGCAGCATCAACTTCATCAAGAATATAAATAGGAGCTGGTTTAAATAACAGCATGGCCAATATCAGAGAAAGAGCAACCAGGGACCTATAAGGAAAAATAATAGCAAAAAATTACATTGGTTTCTAGTTAAAAGAAATGAACAAAGCAGATATAAAAGAGTACATAAGAAAATATAAAATGTGGGGATTAAGGAGGATCAACCCTTAAAAGCTGCAGGTTTTACTGTTTAACCTTTTAGTTATCATATTTCAGTTGAAATACTTTTGTTTCAATTAATGTTAAAAGTTACAAAGAATTTAGTAAAATAACTTGGGTCATTATTAACCTGGTGTAAGGAACCTAAATACAAAATTTTGCTGAAAAGTTTTAATTTAGATTACTTTAAAGCAGGACATTTCTATTATAGAACCAGTGGTGGTATCAGACAGGTTGCTGTTAAAAGGGTCAATACATATATTGACATATTCTGTTACTTGTCTCAGTCATTTGACTGCAGCCATGCTGGAGCACTGCCTTTAGTTGAACAAATCAACTCCAGAACTTATTCTTTGTAAGCCTAGTACTTATTCTATTGGTCTCTTTTGCCCAAAGTGCCATGCAGTGGGACTGAACTTGGAACCATGTGGTTAGGAAGCAAGCTTCTTACCACACAGCCACACCTGCGCCTATGTTAGCAAAAGATTTACAAAATCTATTAATAAACATTTTATGAAAGATAAGTAGAATTGTTCAACTTACAGATCATATCTCCACATCTAATGGGTTCTTTTAAAATGTCTGAGAGAACTAGATGAGATTACAGCATTGATATATTGTATTGATTTTTTAAAAAAGCCATTAAAGCTCTTAAAAATATATGTTAGAGAAAAGTTTCCATCATTTAATAGACAAGCCCGGTGCAGCCTTCTGGCTCAACAGTCCTCAGTCAAACCATCCAACCCATGCCAGCATGCAAAGCGGACGTTAAACAACAATGGTGATGATGATGATGAAAGTGAAACTAAAACACATGAAATCAGACAAGAATACGGTGAAGATGATCTAAATTTTGAAATTTGTTCATTTTTCCATCCATTTTTCAATCCTAGCATGGGTTAAACAAATGCATATTGTTGAAAGACTGCTTTACCGTTCTGCCTTTTAAGTAAGAGAGTTTACACTTCACTCACCACAAGTGTGTGTATGTACACATTACAGGCTTTGTAGTTTCTGTCTACCAGATTCACTAACAAGACATTGGATGAAACAGGGCCATAGTAGAGAACACTTGCCCAAGGCATTGTGCAGTGAGATTGAACCCAGAACCACATGATTACTAAGCAAACTTCTTAACCCCACAACCATTTGTGCCAACTTTGATCTACCAGATCAAAAGGCTTGAAAGGCCTTTGAAATCAATTTTCATGTGTTGACATAAAGCTGTTAATATAGGTTTTAAGCAGGCTTGTGCTGCTTAGGGTAGGCAGTTGGTGACGTTTGTATAGTAAAACACAGGTGTGCGACTGAGTTGGAGACAGATTTACTCCTGCCTTTATAGCACATAGAGAAAATGTTGTAGGAATGTACAAAGCATGTGTATCACAGTAGTTCTCTGTGTAGCTTTAATACCGGGATTGAAAAGCAGGGACGAATTATGCCAACCTAATCTACAAAAAATTAAAATATTTTGTATTTTACACATAATAATCAGTGTAACCTTCATGATTTTATTGAATTAGGTGCATATTTTGCCATAAAAGGAAAATGTTACTATCAACCTATTTTATTCAGAGTAGGTACTGCCTGCCTTGCCTACCCAGGGGACACGTCCCTGGTTTTAAGTCACACTCATTCTCATTTGTACAAACTCATATTGCCAATATACCATTGTACCCCTTTGAAGAGAAATATTGCAGAAACAAAGGAATAAGGCTTTTCTGTAAACATTCGCCATCAGTTTTTTACATTGTGTTGAGGACTCATGTCCTTTATTTCTGTCTTAGCCACCACCATCTGTCATTGGGGAATAAGGGTACAAGAGCTGATGTTAAGAAACTTTACAACTAGACAAATCCAACACATAAGCTGACTACATTCGAGCATGGTTGATGCCAGTGTCGCCTGACTGGTCTCATGCCAGTGGCATGTAAAAAGCACCATTCGAGTATAGTTGATGCCAGTACTGTCTGACTGGCCCTTGTGCCGTTGGCACATAAAAAGCACCCACTACATGCTCCGTGTTGACATTAGGAAGAGCATCCAGCTGTAGAAACATTGCCAAATCAGACTGGAGCCTGGTGCAGCCTGCTGGCTTGCCAGTCCTCAGTCAAACCGTCCAACCCATGCCAGCATGGAAAGCAGACGTTAGACGATGATGAAGCTGACATAAAAATCTTACTGGGTACAATGTACACACACACACACACACAGGTATGGCTGTCTGGATAAGTTTGCTTTCCAACTGCAAGGTTCCAGGTTCAGTCCTACGCTGTGTGGCACACTGAGCAAGTGTTTCCTATTAAAGCTGTAAGCCAACCAGAGTCTTGTGAGTGGATTTGGTGAGCAAAAACTGAAAGAAGCCTATCATGTGTGTCTTCACAGCACATGGTAGTTGTAAAGGAGTGTCACTAATACAGAAGTAGTGTTATTTGTTTCCAATCTTCTATGGAAACAATGTTTGGCCATGGGGAAATATTACCTTGCTTGGAGATAGATGAGTGTTGACAACAGGAAAGGCATCCAGCCATAAAAAAAAAAAAATCTGCTTCAACAAATCCCATCTGACTGATACAAACATGGGAAAGTGGACATTATATTGATGATGATGGTGGTAGGAGTGAAACCTAGAAGTTTACCTCTGCCCTCCACTCAGTTCACCAAGCGATTCTTTCCAGACATCTCCAAATGCCACTTTCACCTCCAATCCATCAAGGACAGTCATTCCCTCTGGAGGACTTAGTTTAGCATCAGTACCAGGAAGCAGTGAGGAGAAAATGGAACCAAAATCCTAATGAAACAACAAAAAAGAATGGTAAAGGTTTAAAACAAAAAAAAAAAGAGTCTGGAACATAACACAAAATCATTAGTAAAGAATAAATATTGGTCATGAGGAGGAAGGAGTAACATGCAATACAATGGTGCTTGGTCTTTTATAGTTCAGTGTCACCTTTCATCGAATGATGTAAAACAAATGCTTCACTTCATGTTTAGTCCTTTAGCATTCTCACTACTCTCAAATATAATGCTTATTTATTCACATTGTTTTAAATTAATCATAAATTATGTTGTAGCTTTGAGATTTCAATGATGTGACTGTTTAATTTTAGAATGACAGAGGAGAATAGATAAAAGGCTGGATTTGGGCATAAAAACAAGTAGAATATTTGGGTTGGGTATGGCTAGCTTAAATGCCATGTATTAGATATTTCTATAGACTGTTGCATTCTATGTTAAATTTTTAAGGAAATGCCTAAAGATCAGTACTCATATTGGACCTTGCTGCATCATCAGTCATGTTTCTGCTCACTGTTAGCACAAGGCCCTGCTTTTATTTTAATCACACGAAACATGTTTTGGAAAATGCATTCAAAATATAACTACTATAGCTTGTTTAAATTTTATGCTTCTGAGAAAAATGACCAATCTTAAAAACCCAGTGCATTTGTGCAAGTTCACAATGCTCCTATGGGATGTCTAGCACCAAAGTTAAGATATACTGGTCTAATATATAGTCAGACAGAAGTATCAAGTTTTACCCACAAAGGGGCCAAACTAAGTAAAAGATCTTGGTGGGTAAGTTGATAAATTTTATTCAAGGCCACAAATAATTTAATCAATGATAAAGGTCAGGGTAGTATAATTGAATTTACCCCCAATATAGAGTGAAAGTAGAGGCTTGCTTCACACAATACACAATTCCACTTTACCAAAACATTGAGGGCTACACAATATGTCTTACCTTATTGACCTGCTCCCAGGCTTTCTTCAGGGCTGCCTTCTTCATTTCATCCAACTCAGCAATGACTTGGGCAATTTTCATCTTGTCATTCAAAACTATTTTCCTTTTCGCCATCAGATCGTTACACTAGGGAAATTAATCAGAACATTACACAGATTTAATGAAGTGTATTACAATTCTCTCTCTTTTTTGCTCTCTCTCACACACACACACACACACACACAATGGCTGTTGATCTGAACAAAGAAAACTGTATTTCCATTGGTTTTTCAAATTGTTGATAATATGTATAGGTTGCAACTTGCAGCAGAATTTGGTGCCCAGGGCAGATGTTGAGGAACTGTCAAGAGACTCATCAACTTTGGTTCAGTAGGTACAGATATGGTTGAGTGGTTAAGAAGCTTTGTTTTGCAACCATGTAGTTTCAGGTTCAGTCCCACTGTGGAATACCTTGGACAATCTAGCCTTGAGTAGATTTGATAGACAGAATGGTGTAAGTGCAGATGTTGAAATTATGTGTGTGGGAGTTTAAATTGTGTCATATACACAGCTCTGTAGATTAAGAGACAATATGAAACCTAATGGTGTAAAGTTTAAACAACATAACAAATGAGTTAAGTTTGTCAAATTATTTACCTCTTCCTCTGCCTTTTCCAACATATTCATGGCCCTCATGTTGATGTTGTGACCCAACTTATCCTTAATTTCCTGTAACTTATGAATGCGTTGTTCAGCAGCCACAGGATCATTAACAGTGAAATCATAGGCTGTGTTTGGTTTGCCAAAGAACTTTTTCTCATCAACAATCCACTCATATTTTTTCAGCCAGTTTTCAACCTGATTAATAAAGACATTTACATAAACAGTTAATTATTGATGTTTACATTGGGATAAACAAGAAATTATTTTTTCATAAGGGAAAACGAAACTTTGACATAGTAACAAAATACAGAGAAATAGCTATAGTGAAAACATATTGATTCTTGCTGTTCCCCAACCATTTGATGATTATCAGCAGAGACCAGTCAACAGTTAAATTAAGACCAGTGGCTCTTGTTAGACACATTGGTCTTGGGGTGTTTCTGGCAGATGAAACACATGTCCAGAATCCCTTGCACTAAGAAATCAAGTGTGTTATGAACATAAATTCATCATAAAGAAGCTCTTCTATGATGAAACACAACAGCGACAACAATATTCACATCTGAATATTAAAAATTAATATGCAAGTCATCATTGTAAATATATTCCTTGGCTGACCAAAGCCTCTCAAATGAAATTTGAAGACAGAAACTGATTGGAAGCCTGCCTCAGGAACTGTTATTGTTGTTGTGTTTGGTAATAGACTTGACTTCTCATTCAGTTAAACACCAACACACGACAACTGAACATGGTGAGTGGTTGACTTAATACAACTTAGTTTAACACCTGGTCTTTGGGGACCTGTTACAGGGTCCACTCTGTTGCATTTGGGCTAGATTTCCAGCTTGAGGCTTACTTACCTTCATCATTCAGAGGCTCTGAAAATGGTTGTGGTTACAAGTTTTCCCAACTGCAAAGTTGATCCAAAATGGCTTCAACAAGGAGTTGAAACCAAAATTGTTGACTTGATTTGTCATAAGTTTGCAGAAGTGTTGGATTATAAATATAGATAACATTATCAAGCATCCACAGTGATTATTGTGTATAACAGACACCACAGCATGTATTACAGTAATGGAAGATACGTGAATATATCGTAGATAATCAGATAGTAAGATAGATATACATTTGATGTCATAAATTACTCATACATTCTGGAGTGCACACTTACCACACTAGATCCCATACAACAAACACTCACGTGTCGGGGTTTATTGTATACAGTATAACACAGCATCTGTGCGCTCCAGTATGTTGAAGTACAACCGCCATACTGTAGCCCATACAATAAGTCCCAACATACTGGAGTGCACAGCATGGTATTTCATTAGGGGCAAGGGGCTTCTGAAATTATATCAAATCATTTGAATAACTACCCTTGTGCCACTGATCTGCTCAACTGGAGCTGGCATAAGGCTAACAGGGGACTGTAATAGCAGCCAAATCCCTCCAAAATTATACCATGCCATTTTAAAAGATAAAAGAGGTATTTTAGACAGCATAATCCTAGATGGGTAGTAATGGCTTTAATGTCTTTGATCGTAGTTTTGCTTTTTTAGTGTCAACAGTTAACCTGGGGAAACAACAACATAAAAAAAATGTTAAAACAACAACTTAACGATTTACCTGTGATGTTGTGTCTTTAGATTCCTTTTGCAACTTGCTACGCTTATGTTCCAATTCCTGATTCTCCAAGTCAATTTTTTTGGCTTTCTCCTGAAAAGCTTTTAGACTTTTGGTAGCATTCCGGATCTCTGTGTTACAATCATTCAATAGCTCCTTCTGTTTGTTCACATTGTCCTGTGCCTCTTTTACAGTGGCCTGTCACAAACACAAAACAAAAAACATCTCAGTGTTAGTTCTGTTGATAGATACACATTCATCATTGTATGGTACATGTAAATGTACATTGTGTGTGTGTGTGTACATACACACACACATTACTGTGCATGGGTATATAAGCATTAAAGCATACATATCAGTATGTGTGTATATTGTAAAGTGGTTGGCATTTGGAAGGGCATCCAGCTGTAGAAACTATACCAAAATTTACCTCACCTGTTCTGGTGCCATGTAAAAAGCACTCAACCCAATCTGGAGGGGGGTTGGTGTTAGGAAGGGCATCCAGCCATAAAAACTGTGTTAAAACAGACTTAGAGGTAAGGTGCAGTCTTCTGCTTGGCCAGCTCCTGTCAAACCGTCCAACCCATGCTAGCATGGAAAGCAGACTTTAAATGATGACGATGAGTATATACACATTAGAGTCTACATGTTGGGGTGTGTGTGTGTGAATGTATACAGGGTGTAGTTAGTGAGTGAGCATATGTATTCCTTTTCTTTCTCACTACCACCACCATTAGGGACAAAAAAAAGAAAAAAGGACCCCCTTTGGTCATGAATGACCATGAAGTTGTACCAAGAAAGTTCTCACAGGAGCAAGTCTGAGCAAAGTTGTTTATGGAAGACCAGTAGTTGCCCATGCACACCAGCCTTCCCTCTCCATGCCACCAATGTTGTCCAAGGGAAAGGCACCAGTCATGTCGCAACTCATTTCTTCAGCTGAGTGAACTGGAGCAACGTGAAATAAAGAGTCTTGCTCAAGAACACAACACACAGCCTGGTCCAGAAATCGAACTCACTATCTCACGATTGTGAGCCTGACACTCTAACCAGTGAGCCGGATGCTTTCACCACCATTAGCACCATCCAATTTAATAGAAAGGAATCTCAGTAATAATTTTCTCATTATATGAATTGTGATTGATACAACCAAGGTATAAGCACAAGAGCAGAATTCATCATCATCTAATGTCAACTCTTCCATACTTGCATGGGTCAGATGGAATTTATTGAAGTAGATTTTCCATAGCCAAATGTCCTTCCTGTTATCAATCCTCACCTGTTTCAAGGCAAGCTAATATTTCCCCATGAACCAGAGATATTTTCTATGGATGACAGGAAACGAACAACATTGCTTGTACCACATTGATGTTCATTCACAACCGCCTTATGATATCAATACAAGGGTACGCACAAACACATGTACAATGGGCTTCTTTCAATTTCCATCTACCAAATCCACTCATGAGGCACAATGTGTCATCCAGTGAGTCAGAACCTGAGACCACATGGTTGAGAAGCTGTGCAAGGCTATGTTAGTTTAATATATCTTACCTGGCACACAGTTAATTTCTCTTCAATTTCTTTCAGCTCAGAACTGTAAGTGTCCAGAACTGTGGCAACACTTTTAAGTTGTTCTTCATATGAAGTCACTTCCTTCTGCAGCTCCACAATCTCAAGTTTCACAGTGTCAATATGCTACAATAATAATAATAATAATAATAAAATATAAAGACCTGGAAGTAGAGGTAACTCGAATGTGGAGCCTAAAAACAGAAACAATTCTTATCATAAAAGGCACATTAGGTATAATAAAAAAAATATTCAGAATAATACATAACAAAAACACCAGGACTAACAAATATATATAACATACAGAAAATAGCACTACTAGGCAGCACACACATCCTATGTAAAACACTTTCAATACAGTAGCCATAAGAGCATCACAACAAACCACAGCACATATCCAAGGCACACAGAGCTGCACTCAGTTGTGTAGTGAAAGCACAGGATAAAAATAAGACTACTGAATAATAATAATAATATTAATAACAATAACAATAACAATAATAATAATAATTCTGCCACAAGGGCAGCTTAGTGGAGGTGGGTATGAGTCGATTACCTCAACCCCAGTGTTCAACTGGTACTTATTTTATCGACCCCGAAAGGATGAAAGGCAAAGTCGACTACAGCAGAATATGAACTCAGAACGTGGTGACTGATGAAATATCACTAAGCATTTCATCCAGTGTGCTAACCATTCAGCCAGCTCACAGCCTTAATATATTAACAACAATAACAATAGTTTCTGATTTAGGCATAATGGAAATGCAACCTATGTTGCAAATAGGCATACAAGTGTATCAGACTGTGGACGAAATAAAATGGGCTTGCGGGCACAATTGCGCCCATGGGTGGGGGCTTTCCCAACCCTTCTCTAAATGGTCACCCAATTTGCAAAAAATAGCAACCAAATACCCATGAAGTAAGCCTGTCTTATAAAAGGGAAGAAAAGAAGCATACATTAGATTATGTAAGAGTTCTAGGTACACTATCCCTGAGTTGTGATGCTGGATGGAACACCTGTGATTATAGGACTGCTTTGCCAGAGCTAACCTGTAGATAAAAAGTAATTTTCTCCTACATGACACAGTTTAAACTAAACCTTAACCACTCAACTCAGTTTAAGAGTTCATTGGTCCTTTTGATACCAACCCACCTGAGACTCACACTGGGTCTGTCACACAATTTCTTTGTTTTAAAATTATTTAAATTAAAACTTTTCATCAAAATTTCATGTTAATTTATGTTCCAAATACCAGCTTAATAATAGCAAAATTGCTTTATTAATTTTTTTCCATTATTTTCAAAAGTAATTGAGACAAAAGCAGTGTATTTTAACAGAAATGATAACAAAAAAATGCAAAGATTATGAGCAAGGTGCCCTTCAACCTCAACTGCACAAACAACAACACAGATGATAGAATTTTTTAAAAATTAATTAAACTAAGAGGAAAACACCAACCTGTTGCTTTTCCTTCATCAATTTATTGGACTCTTGCATTTGTTTCTGTATTTTGTTAAGGTTAGCTTCAGCTTGCTTTAATTCATTTTCTCGGATTTTATCAGCATTCTTGATTTTAAATTCAAGATCTTTCACTTTTTGTTTGGCTTTCTTGTTTACTTCTCCAGCAGTTTGGACAATGGCTTTCTGTTCCTCTAAAATCAATAACCAGTCAATCAATCAATCTCTGATCATGTCTGTTTCTACTGGGACAAGCCAAGCTGTCCTCAGATTCAGAATGCAAATTATGTGGCCTCCTCATTTTAAAGACAATATCCTTATCATTTAGTGCCTACATTAAATGCTGGTATGGGTTGGGCATTTGACAGGACCTGATAGGGAATACTGTGTTGAGTACCCATAGCAGTTTTGGCATGGTTTCTTCCGAATGTCAACCACTTTACAGTGTGTACTGTGTGCTTTTTCATGTCACAAGATAAGACCCCTTGATTGAAGGCAGGTAGCAGTTCAAAACAAGGTTAAATGAATATTTATAAACATGAATGCTTTCTCACTAAAAGTTAAACCTCCACAATTATTCAAGCAAAATTAGTAGAGTGAACATTAATAAGCACTTTATAAAAAATTTGCCCAAAACTAACTTCGCTTGTGCCAGTACCACATAAAAAGCACTGAGTCCACACTGTGAATTGGCTGGAGTTAGGAAAGGCATCCAGTCGTAAAATTCCTGCTAAAACAGACACAGTAGCCTAAGGTAGTTTTTCTACCGGCCAGCTCCTGTCATCTGTCTTACCCATGCATGCATGGAAGATGGACGTTAAACAATGATGATGATTGTGTAACAGCTTTTCTCAAACAATTCTTACTAAATCATAAGACATTTTTTGCCCACAGCATGTATTGGACAAGAGTTATTGGAGGGATAGTATTCTATGGCTGGATGTCTTTCCCCCCACCAACCCTTGTTTTTTAAGTAAAGTATTTTTACTGCACTGGTTTATATATATATATGGAAAATCCACAAAGCTGGGAGATATTGTTTACAAGTGACAATGTGAAGACATGTAGAAACACACACACATTATCATCATCATTCTAATGTTTACTTCTACTTGCTTGTATGGATAGGACAGGACTCGATACTCTTTTACTTGTTTCAGTCATTTGACTATGGCCATGCTGGAGCACCGCCTTTAGTCAAGCAATGTTGGGGAGACAAACACAAAAACATATACATATATATGACGGGCTTCTTTCAGTTTCTGTCTACCAAATCCATTCACAAGTCTTTGGTTGGCCCGAGGCTATATTAGAAGACATTTGCCCAAGGTGCCACGCAGTGGAACTGAACACGGAACTATGTGGTTGGTAAGCAAGCTACTTACCACCCACCCACTCCTATGCCTATAATGGAATTAATTCTGATTCTTTTGTGGTGTGTTTAATAATTTTCATAGAAATGTATCTATTGCTCCCCCTACCACATCTATTGTCCTCAGCACCAATAAAAAATTTTTCATATCCCTCATGGAACAGTACAGCCTACCTGAACAAGCACTAATTTAATGTTTTACTAAGTCCAGTGTTAACATTGATGCTAGTGATAACAGAGAAAGATGTAGTGTACCCACCAATAGTCTTTTCCAAGGCATTGATTTCCTCCAGCTGCTGATGATGTGATGTCTGTTCAAGTCTAGTTTTCAATAATTCAGTTTCATGTTGTTTCAACTCAAATTCATTCTTCAGTTTATTATATCTAAAACATTGGCAACACAAATTCTTTATAAACTTTACATTAAGGCCCTCATCATTGTCTTCATCATTATCTCATTTATTAAAGACATTTCAACAGAAAAGAACATCAACCCTTTCCTCCCAAACCACGTATTATGATACAGTATCAACCATGAGTTAAAGACCGAGGTTCTGAGGTTTATATATATATACATACACACATAAAGAGGAATGACCACTAGGTGGATTCTTAATCTGCTAAAGGTAGACCCCATATGGTCTGACCACTAAGAAAAATTGTTCTAAAGAAAATTCAGGAAACGCCAGAACATAAAGTGAGCAAGATAAATGAAAAGATACGAAATATGGTGATTAGTCACATACTATGATTTCATTATTACCATTTACATTACGTAAATGTCTGCAAATCCTCAGTGTGACCGTCACAGAAAATATAATTTGCAGAACTATACACGAGATGTCCTCCCGAGAGAGAACATGCATAGAGTTCTATCAATTATAATTAAGGTTATATTTCAAATGTCTTTGTTTTGGCACACCAAAGCCGGAAATGACTCTGCAGAAAATAATTTTCTGCATCGAAGCCTGCCGATTAGAGAACATTGTTATTTAAATTTATATATATCTTTTATGCTTTACTTGTTTCAGTCATATTCATTTACCAAATATTAATCAACACAATGCTAATTTGCTAAATTACATAATACTGATTTTTTAATGCTGTCTGAAGGTCATAAATTTAGATGTGGAGGTGAAGTCAAATAAATCAACCCCAGCAAGATTTGAACTCAGAATATGTATGGATGTAGCTGATGACAAGATGATTTGTCAGCCAGCATGACAATTCTACCTTCCACTTAATGATAATAATTGACATCACCATTTCAAAAATATTCTCTGCTTTACAATCATTAAAACAACAACAAGGTACTCACGTCCCTGACATCTTCTGCAATGCATTCAGTTCAGCTTCTATTTTATTGAGAAGGTTTTTCTTCTCAACTAATTCCTTCTCAACTTCGGTTAGTTCTTGTAATTTCACCAAGATTGAACTATTTTGTGGCCGAGAACCTGGATAAACATATAATATAAAGCATTAATTATCATCCTCAACATGGTTACAGACAAGCATATAATGTGTGTGTGTCTATTACTGATGTGCCATTCCATCAATGTGATCTTCTATCTTCAAACCTAGTTTATTTCTTTCATCTACCACTACCAATATCACTGCTACTTTGAACAATCACTCAGTCACGGTCACTTTTTATTCTGTCATCATTTAATGTCTGTCCTCCATGCTGGAACAGTTGAATATTTGACAGAATCCCAACATGCCAGAGAACTATGTTAAGCTCTTATGTTTCAGCAAGGTTTCTACAACCAGATGCTCATCCTAACAGCAAGTACTTTACAGAGTGTACTGGATGCTTTTTCTTGTGACACCACTACTAGTGGGGTAGCCAAGAAACCAGAAAGATGAAAAAAAAAAAAAGACCACTCGACTGAGTGGGGTCATAGTAGAAAGGGAGATGGTTCTATGTCAAGTGTTGCGAGGACAAGCATAGGTGTCTTGCTGTAGAAGCAAATCCATCATTACTCTTGAGATACAAGAAGGTTAGTATAAGAAAGAATACAGCATATATCAAACATGTTAAGCCTTTTACTATCAAAGCACTCGTGGTCATAAGACACAAATTGCCCTTACCACCCAGATTCAACTATTCATATTTAAACCAAAATATTGATCTCATCACTTTGAGATAATAATACAAGATTTCAAATCAGTCTAAATTGAAGATTATTTTAAGAAATATTGCAGCAAAATTATTAACTTGCAAACACATTAATGGCAGAAATGTTTTACATGTGTATATGTGTGTCTGTGTGTTTCTATCTAGCAATAATGGTTATGAGAGATGAAACAGAGTTGATAAAAAATATTGTAAGTATACACAATAAACTTGTAAAGTTGATGTTAGATATCTTACAAAATATTTTATCAGGATGGAGGATAAGAATAGACATGGTACAAAGATATAATAAACATGTGGTGGAAAGAACTAGTATGATAAAGACAATATGATTTGGTAGCATACAGTTGAATAGCTGAGTGAACATATATTAACATTTAACACCTTTTTTTCTATGCTGGCATGGGTGGAACAGGCTACGTAGATAATAACAATAATCATTCCTTCCACTTCTATCACTCTGAGGTAACTAACAAATCTTAAAAACGGAGAATACCTGACTGTGCTTTCTAACTGTAAGTTCGGTAAATTGGCAAGCTTTCTAAATAGAGCACAAAACAAAACAAAGAAAAAAGAAAAGCTAATCCCTTACCCCCTGTAAGGGTTCCTGCAGGGTTAAATGACTCCCCATCTAGTGTTACACTTCTCTTCATGATGGCCTCATGAAAAGTGACTGTTTTAGCAACTCCCATATCTTTACAGACAAAGCTGGTGCCAAACACATATTCCATGGCAGCAGACAATTCTTTCTCATAACCAATCAATGAGAGAGCTGTGTGAACATTCTCTTTTCCAACCTAAAACAAAATTAACAAAGGTTTTTAATTAATAAACAAGTCAATAATTACTAGGTTTGGTTGACGAAACATCCAAAACAACATTAAAATATATAATAATTAAACCTTGTGATTTATTGGTTATATCAAACAGATATTTCAGAGCACAATTTAGCAAAAAAAAAAAATGTTCTTACATCATGACACAATAATGGAAGTTTTATAGATTGCAACCTCACATTAGTACTCATGTTAATAAGATTTTAGTTGAGATTTTAATTAAAATATCAGCAGATTGTATTGTAAAGTTTAATTTAATAAGAAAATTTTTAAAAAGTGTAACAGTAAATTAATCCTAATTATTATATTCTAAATCATCAGAATCCATAAAATTAATTATTATCTGGAGAGGGTGCAGGTTTGTGACATGTAGATTAGCATGTGGGATAAAATTCAGCTTTGCATGCTGGTGAATCATACCTCAATTTCACAGAGCCAGGACTGTTCACAGTAAAGAGTTACACCTTGATTTGCCTACTAACACCTAGAATACCTGGGGTTATAGACAGGACAATACTAATCACAGGTCACAAACCTTCAATCACCCAGTTTGTTTGCCCGGTACAACACTCTCTGAAGCATCCTTACTCTCAAAATAATTAAGATGATATAGAATGAAGTGACATATTCCAGACTATGTACACGAGCCTCCACATCCTATTCATTAATAGTCCACTCCATCATTCACTGGACATCAGTAGAGACCCCTGTTTCTCTCCTACCATCAACCACAACATAACTACCAGTGATACATACCAACTTTTCAGCTTTCTTAACAGCATCAGGATGAATTTTAGATCTTACAATCTTGTCCAGTGGAATTATTGTATAACGCCGCTTCAGCTGACCATTCTGAACCAATTTTTTGCCCACAATTTCATTGTCCACAACAATATTATACAGCTGTAAGATAGAATACAATAATAACAAATTAAAAACAAACAAACAAAACAATAATATTTTATCTTTTTGACAGCAATCCACATAAGACCACCCTTGCTTCTATGATACATGCTTTCTAGTTTTAAGTAATCTAAATTAAAAGACTTCCATCAAAATTTTCTGTCAGTTTATATTCCAAGCTCTATATTAATAATGGCAGATATTTTATTTAGTTTTTCGTCATTTTCAAGATTAATTGACACAAAGACTGTATTTTAATGTCCAAATATGATAGCAAAAGAATTAATATTTTAAGTGTTGTTCTAAAGTAATGAGATCAAGTTTCTATTTTGAAGCCACATCACATGTCTTACTTCTATTCTTGTACTGATAGCAATAGATCAAATAATAACATCATGTCTCCATTCATTCATTCATGTTTATCAACCCCCACAACCTCAAGAGCCAATCCCTATCACTTGTAATGATATAGTCATTTGGGAGCATGGGAGAGAAAGGGCAGTGACCCTGATCCTTTTCAGGACTTCCATGACTCTTGGGAGAAAGAGAGGAAGTTATCTCACTGGACACTGGACCTAAATCCTTACAACAGACTGGACTCCTTTAAAGGTACAAAAAGGCCAGCACAAGTTGTTAAACTGAGTAACAGATCAAGTCTACTACCAGAGGCTAGGAACAGTTCCTTCACTATCTTCTATAAGTTCCTTTATTGAAATTTCAATTCCCACCCTTTTCCTGTCTTGCAACTTACATGGCAACATTTACTGATTGAAAGGATTCAATATTGGTGATAGAGAATAATTGTATATAAACACAACTTGATTATAACTTCAAATTCCCTCTCTCACAATCATACACACACACAAAACATACATATATACTACAAAGAAATAACAAAGAACTCACCTTACTTCCTGCAACTACTTCCAGAGCTGTACCAGTCTCTGGAGAGTTCACCCTGACAAGTTTACACAGAAGACCATGGACAGTACTTCGATTAAAATTTCTCTCAGGATCTTTATACTCAAAGTTCAGCTGAGGAAATCTGCAAGAGAGATTAGACATATTATACATGCACCCTCATGCACATGTATGTGTGTGTGTGATGTAACTAGGGGCAAGGAAATGAAAATAGATATGCTGTGTACAAATGGAGAACCCCAAGCAAAACATTATGTTCAAGCGTATAACCTGGCACATGTTTAAAATTTATATAAAATTGTCAATAAGTACACCAAACTATCCCTGCAACGTGTGGGATGTTGTATAGTTATGTGTAGACACTAGAAACTTGTTACTATGTGTAGTGTTATACACAACTGGCTAGAGTTTGTAGGGTTTTTTTTTCTTATATCAATGCGTTCAATTTTTGTTTCATGAACAAATATCTCTCTCCATATAAACGGCAGTTTGTGTGTCTGTGTGTCTGTTAGGTTGTACCCTCACCCTGACCACAGCTTTCAACCGATTCTGATGAAACTTGACACACACATAGCCCAATGTCATAATTCAAAACTAACGCAGCGAAAATTTTGAAAAGTTCCCCCGGTTCTGAAAAAAGTCGATAAATTCGACATGGGGTCGAGAATCAGAAACACAAACCACAGACTGTCTAGGGGACGCAACTCGACCTTTTTAACTCTCAAAAAAAATTTACCATAATTTTTTTTCCATTTTTTTGCTATAACTCTCTAAAAATGCTTTATAGTTATTTCCCTTACAAACCTGAGCAACGCCGGGCGATACTGCTAGTAGAGATATAAAAAAAAACAGTTCAAACAAAGTAACAAATAATTTTCAAATCAAATACAGCTGAACTAGATCATCATCATTTAACATCCGTTTTCCATGGTGGCAAGGGTCAGACGGCTTCACAGGAACTGGTATGGCCAAGGGCTATGCCAGGTTCCAGAGTCTGTTCTGGCTTGGATACTTTCTATGTCGCACCATTACAGGTGCTTTTTAAGAGCAACAGCAAGAAAATGAAACATAAATGTAAGAAAGAAAACAGGAATAGAAACAGTTCTGTATCCAAAGATGGCACATAAAAAGTACCATTCAAGTGTGGTCGATGCCAGAGCCGCCTGACTGGCTCCTGTGCTGGTGGCATGTAAAAAGCACCGTTCGAGCATGGTCAATGCCAGTGCCACCTGACTGGCCCCTGTGCTGGTGACACATAAAAAGCACCCACTACACTCTCAGAGTTGTTGGCGTTAGGAAGGACATCAAGCTGTAGAAACGTTGTTAGATCAGATTGGAGCCTCATGCAGCCTCCTGGCTTGCCAGTCCTCAAACAGTCCAACCCATGCCAGCATGCAAAGTGGACGTTAAACGATGATGATATGAGCATGGTAACATTAGAAATTGTGGACATACTTGGCTTCAAGTGTTTCTGTCTTTTCCTGAAGTTTCTGGACTTCTTGAAACAAGCGCTTTCTCTCAGCAGAGATAGTCTTCACTTTTTCTTCATCATAGTTCAGCTTCTTTAATTCCATCTAAAAATAATAATGATGAAAATAAAAATAATAATTCTTTCAAAATTTTGGCAAGAGATCAACAATTTTGAGGAGACTGGGTAAGTCAATTACTTGACTAATATTTTATCAATCCTGGAATGATGAAAGATAAAGTTAGCCTTGGTGGGATTTGAATTCAGAATGTAAGGAGCCAGACAATACCACAAGGCATTTCTCCAACTCTCTAAAAGAGGCAAAAGTCAAACATTTTAAGGGCAGAGAGACAATCAAATTGATCCTGGCAGAATGAGAAGCTTCCAGTGGGATTTGAAATCAAAATTTAAGAGGGTACGAATAATCATTTGCAGGACAATGATGAGGAGGAGAGAGGAAGATATCTAAGTGTCACTCACCTGAAGTTTATTAAGACTGTCCTGCATTTTATTGTATTCAATTTGGTCTTTCTTGTAACTCTGCTCTGTCTTTTTCAGTTCTGGTGATTTCTTTTTCAACACGTCCTGACTGTGTTTCAATCTGAGTAAGATGATAGAAGAGACTGGAGATAAGACAAATGACTAAAGAATGAAAACTAAAGATGACGGATGACTGAAGACAGATGCCTAATGATAAGATAAAGGCAAACTGAAAGTAAATGACTAAAGATGGTGGACGTCTGAAGACTAATGGGATAATTCTTTGTTTATCTAACAAAACAATACCTGTAAGGAGAGTAGAGTACTGAATTCACTACCACAACCATCGTGGGTTCAAAGTTTAGTAGAGCCATTTGTTGTAATTCTTAGCACATAATCATTCTGCCTGCCAACCTCAGGCACTCAACAGCACAAGAAACAACTGATTATGCTGATGCCCCCATTACATAACTGTTGTAACACAGTTAACTACAATATAATATTAAAGGTATGGCTGTGGTTGAGAAGCTTGCTTCCCAGCTATGTAGTCTCAGGTTCAGGCCCTCTGCATGACACCTTGGGCAAGTGTCTTTACTACAGGCCCAGACCAACCAAAACCTTGAGTGGATTTGCTAGATGGAAACTGAAAGATGCTTACTGTGAGTGTGTGTGCGCGCGTGTGCCTTTATTTTGACATCATGTGGTAATTTTAAAAGCAAATCACCATCATACAAGCAATGTCATTTGTCTCCAGCCTCACATAAGAAACATATCTGGCCAAGGGGAAATATCAATCCATCTGGATACAAGTGAGGTTTGGTGACCGGAAGGGCATCAGGCTGTTGAAAATTTGCTTCAAAAAATTCTATCTGACCCATGCAAGTATAGAAGGAAAAGTGGAAGTTAAATGGTAATGATGGCAAATGGTGAGGAGTAACACACAAATAGGTGTAAT
Organism: Octopus sinensis; assembly: GCF_006345805.1. Taxonomy (NCBI): domain Eukaryota; kingdom Metazoa; phylum Mollusca; class Cephalopoda; order Octopoda; family Octopodidae; genus Octopus; species Octopus sinensis. Next base: position 27,887,381 of record NC_043005.1, read on the forward strand.
AAAACTTTAGATTCCAAAGTGAATCTCTTTTCTTCCACCCCAGAAGATACTAAACTTACTTGGTAGCACAAAATATTGTCATTATATATATATACGCACACACACACACACATATATATATATATATATATATATATATATACACACACACATATATATACATACATACATATATATACACATACATATATATACATACATATATATACATAAATCGGCCTGCTCGCTTAGCCAGCGGGGTGGCATCATTCAAAGGCTAAAACAATGCGAACGCATTGTGACCAGTGATGTGTAACTACATCTGATGGACTGGTCGGTCACGTGTGACGTGATATACATACATATATATATATATATACATGTATACATATATACATATACATATATATATATAATATGTGTGGAAACAACATGGCTGTGTAGTAGACAAGTTACTGGACAATCAAAGTGATCTGTTCATATCTGACAATGTTTTTAAATAAAGAATATTACTCTACCTCTGGTATTTGAGTACTCTTTTCCACCTTATTTAAAAGCAGCAGAAATATCACAAAAACTGTTACTTAGAGTTTCACTTTCCCATTTGTCGGAAAGTTTTCTGTCCAACAGCGAACAGGAACGTGAAACTCTGAGTAACAGTTTTTGTGATATTTCTGCTGCTTTCAAATAAACTATATATATATAGGTAAAAAAATTAAGGAGTGCATGCATTATATAAATAATAATTTTCATGATTAAATAAAAAAAATAACAAACGGAAAATTTTACATAGCTATATATATTTGCCGGTGGCACATAAAAAGCACCATCCAATCGTGGTCGTTTGCCGCCTCGTCTGGCACCTGTGCTGGTGGCACGTAAAAAGCACCCACTACACTCATGGAGTGGTTGGCGTTAGGAAGGGCATCCAGCCGTAGAAACATTGCCAGATCAGACTGGGCCTGGTGCAGCCTTCTGGCTTCCCAGACCCCAGTTGCACCGTCCAACCCATGCCAGCATGGAAAGCAGATGCTAAACGATGATGATGATGATGATGATGATGAAACAAAATAAACAAACAAACATATACTAAATGCACAGGCGAACAGAAAACACAGGTCATCAACTCCCCATCAGTTAATAATTAGAGAGTCAAACACAATTTCAGCCATTATTGATACGATTGCTTCCACATAAATTTACTCATTTAGAAGACAAAGGAGAAGAACAACTTTTACTGACCTCATTTCAGCCTGTTTTATTTCTGTTTCAGTATTACTGATTTCATTCTTTGCAGCTGGAAATAATAATAATAACAATAACTGAGTAGTGACATCCAAGTACTGGCCTGGGTGACAAAAGGAAGAACGGTACTATGCCCCAGGAGGACCCAAAGGGAATGTGGTTGAAAATTTTCGACCAATATCTTGTTAGCCATTGATGTAGAAACTGATGATGGACATCATATCAAACAGCATCTATAAGTACCTAGATGAGAATGACCTATTACCAGTGGAACAAAAAAGGTGTAGACGTAAGCGCAGAGGAAGGGAGGATCAATTACTAATTGATAAGACTATCCTGGCTGACTGCATGAAAATACACAAAAATTTGGTGATGGCATGGGTGGGTACAGGAAGGCATATGACATGGTCCCACACTTGTGGATTATTGAATGCCTTAAACTGCTTAAGGTCTCCAACAATATTCTGAAGTTAATACAAAACTCAATGACAGCATGGCACTAATTGAAACCTTTGGTAAATTGTTAATGCCTGCTTCCAAGTAAAGAATAACCAGTAATTAAGAACTATCTGAGAGTCCATAAAAGGATGAAAGGCAAACACCGAGATGATGACAAGTGACCAAGACCTTTGGAGATATGCTGTACTTGAGAAGACCCGGCAAGCCAAGTGAGACCATAACAATGGCCTATGGCAGTGCAGCATAACCAGCCTATTTAAGAGCACCCTTCAATCATTGGGTAATAAACTGTGCTTGCAAAGACCTGTTGAGGTAAGTGAAGTCGTTGTCATGGCCGATAACAGTACCACCTGATAGGCACCCATGCCGGTGGCATGTAAAAAACACCATTCAAGTGTGGCCGATGCCAGTGCCACCTGACTGGGCCTCGTGCAGGTGGCATGTAAAAGCACACATTACACTCTTGGAGTGGTTGGCATTAGGAAGGGAATCCAGCTGTAGAAACATTGCCAGATCAGATTGGAGCCTGGTGCAGCCACTGGCTCTCCAGATCTCAGTCAAACCGTCCAACCAATGCCAGCATGGAAAACTGACGTTAATCGATGATGATGATGATGAAACGATTCTGCGAGCTTTCCACCCTAAATACTAACAGTAGTTTCTAATTTAGGTACAAGGTCAATAACAGTGAGGGGAGGGTGTTAGTTGATGTCACCAACCCCAATGCTTGACAGGTGCTTTATTTTATTGACCATAAAAGGACAAAAGGCAAAGTGGAATTAATCAAGATTATAATGTATACTTACTTAAGAGCTGGTCATTGAGAGTGGCAGCTTCTCCATCATCGTTACTAGAAAGACCAGCAGTGACAGCATGGAAGTGTTTTTGAGCAGCAGCAAAATCTTCAGCATCCTGAATACTCTGCTTTTGAAGTTTCTCAGTGGCAGACAGAATCTTCTCCAGATCTTTCTCTCGGGTAGCAATTGTTTTGGTGTTCTATGAGGACAGGATAAATAAGAAAAAAATAGCAGACAGACAGACAATCACTTTGTATAGTTTTCTTCTCCGGAATTGCATCTAAATTTGATCTCTTCCTCACAGAAATACAAGCTCTGGCACAATTTAATGCTCACAGTGGAATCTGAACACATAGCCTATACATGTCAGCAATTTAATAACCCTTCCAAGGTGAGCCTTACTTTGATCATTTCCTCAGCAACTCCACCTAATAGAGCTGAGGTGACAACAGCCACACAAAAGTAGATTAACAGCCCACTCTGTTGCAATTATTCAGGTCTGGTTTCTGGTTTAAGGTGCTAAAAATCTAAAGCGTTGTGGCTACTGTCTTGCTCTCACTGCATAAATGGTTAAAGGAACATAAACTGCACCAAACTTGGAGGGATGCAAAATGAAATTAACCATAGTAGGACTTGAACTCATTACTACAAGGAATGAAACTGAATATTTTAAGGCATTCAATCTGTTACAAAACTACTTCTGGCTACCCCAGTCCTTAAAATCACAAATACTGGCCATCATTTTGTTATTATATTTGTATATTAATGAAATTATCTGCTGCAGATAAGAAGAAAAAAAAAAGCTTTTAAATCTTAGTTTTGAGCTTTGGTTAGATTTTGTTAAAGAACTGGGAGATAAATCTCCCACTGGATAGGATTATTGCGGCAGAACCCATTCTTATAGACAGCTAGTTGAATTAAGCTCAAGTAGATTACAGTGTCCAGTTCGAGAAACACAACAGACTTGTAGGAGAATTGAACTCTCAACCTGATTGCTTTATCCACACAATGTGGTTCAAACAGAAACAGAAGATTTCAAAAACGAAAGGACCAGTGAACTGAAAGAAAGGCAAAGGTTTAAACTATGGATTAAAAGGTGCTTGTGCTGGTCTACGTAAGAAGCACTCATGCTAGTCCACGTTAAAATCACCCATGACAGCATGGGAAATGGATGTTAATTGATAATGATAATGAAGAAGATGACTTACATCATCCTTTTGTTTGACCAAAGATTTCTTCTTTTTCTCTTCAGCTTTCATACTTTCTTTCTTACTATCACAAGCACTAAGTATTTTGGCATGAACCACATTGGCATCAGACAGGTCTTTCTGAACTTTCGATAAAGCCTCTCCACTTTCCTATAAATCAATTAAAAATATTATAAATCAAATGACCAAAATAAAAAAAATAAAAAAGCACAAGCAATAGCAGAGATGTGATCTAGAATTTGGTCCAATTAAATTAAACTTGGTTGTAATGTTACTTTTCATAATTAAGAAACTGGTTGCCAAACCAGAGTCCTTCGCTTCATTATTTTTATATAAAAATATATATTTTTATATATTTCTTTGCTTCATTATTTTTATATAATGTTCTTCGCTTCATTATTTTTATATAAAAATATCAATGTCTCTTTTACATTAATATTAATCCTAACACTGAAGCCGCAAGTTGGTGGAATCTTTAGCAGACCAGAGAAAATGCTTAGCAGCATTTCTACTGACTTTACATCCTCAGTTCAAATGCTGCCAGGGTCAACTCTGCCTGTCAGCCTTTCACAGTCAATAAAGTAAGTTCCAAGGGCAACGAGCTGGCAGAAATATTAGCACACCGGGCAAAATGCTTAGTGGTATTTTGTCTGTCTTTACATTCTGAGTTCAAATTCCGCTGAAGTCGACTTTACATTTCGTCCTTTCAGGATCAATAAATTAAGTACCAGTTATGTACTGGGATCGATCTAATAGACTGGCTCCTTCCTCCAAAATTTCAGGCCTTGTGCCTACATACTAGAAAAGAATAAGATAAGTACCAGTTGAACACAGGAGGTTGATGTAATTGACTTACCCCACCCCCACGAAATTGCTGGCCTTGTGTCAAAATATATTAATTCTAACACTGGTGCAGTATCACAAATCAATGCATCTGTTAGCAGTGGTACACTGTCAAAATATTAATTCTAACACTGATGCCACATCACAAATCTATTCCTACTTGTATTATGTCATAAGTCAATTAATTCTAAGACAATATCACAAATTGATTAACACTGGCACATTTAATACAATATTAACACTGCCCATGCTCCAGGTAGAAACTGACCCAGTAAATTATGTTAAGGGACCATGTTCAAAGCCATAAAGTCCTAATCAATAACTTTAACGATTACAATAATCAGTCTACTTTTGTGAGTATGTTAGTTTTAACTTCCAGTGTGGATACACAACATAATGCTTACACTACTGATGCTCTTGTGAAATACAGAAATGTTACAACATCCAATTTGTGTACCATAAAACTTTGTTGTCAACAGCTTAGAAAGATTTATGAGGCTGACTGGTCTATGACAAACTGTATCAGGAAGCTTTCAATGCTGCTTCAATTACCTATGAAAGATGATGTGGCATTATCTTTACACATTCACACAAAGCAATTCTCTTTTTACCTTTTCTTTTTTAGCTTCTAATTCTTGAATCTGTTTGTTCACAACTTGTATAGATTCTTCTACCTAAGAAAAAAAGTGACATGAAAAATATTCTTTGAAAATAATTACAAATTGAGAGAGAGAGAGAGAAAGAGAGAGGGGGGATGGAGCGGGGGAGGGAGAGAAGGGGGAGAGGGAGAGAGAGAGAGAGAGATGTGTTTAAGATGTTTGTTGGGAACAAGCTGAAGATTACCCTCATTAAAAAACAAAAATGCTGTAGATACAGAGAATCAAAGAAATAAACAGAACACAACAGAAGGGGATTAATTGCCAAGGTGAGACGACACCCAAACCTTGCGTGCACATGTGAGTAACATGAAGAAAAGGATTCCTCTATCAGATAAATGTGGCCAGTCATCTGTGAACAGAAAAACAATCAGATATCAACAATATCACTTTGTGATGCTGTTTAGCCTCAAATCAGCTCAGACCAGACAGAACTTTGATCAAAGATGTTCCAGTTGTGACCACCCTGTTTTTCTTTCAGACAGTGTATCTAGGATCAATGTGATCCAGCAAATCTCTCTTTTTCAAATGATAGAGTTTGTGATTGAGGGAGAATTGACTGCTATTTGTAGCAAGTCGAATGACCATGAGAAGACTCTGATTCCTTTACTAAGATGTTTACTACATGCAGATGTGACCTGATGACACAAAAATATCTATTCGATGACATTACATTTTATGCCACCACTCTTCAAACTCCATGCCAAGGCACTGAGACATGGTGCAGTGATGTGCCACAGCACCATGTCTCAGTAGTGATCTATGGCACAATGGTACACTCTGTATCGTCACTGTGCCAATATATGGTGAGGTAGCACTTAGACGTGTGTTGTGAATTTCTCCTTTATGTTTTAAACGTAATACATTTTTAAGAAAAGACAACTTTAACTACATCATCTCAATCATAAGATAAGATAAGAAAGAAAATGCTGACAGCGAAAATGTTGGCCTATCACTTGAGTGACCCTTGTTCTGGTGGCACGTAAAAAGTACCCACTACACTCTCAGAGTGGTTGGCATTAGGAAGGGCATCAAGCTGTAGAAACTTTGCCATATAATAGAGCCTGATGCAGCCTCCTGACTTGCCAGTCCTCAACCCATGCCAGCATGGAATGCGGACATTAAGCAACAATGATGATGATGAGAGGAAAAGGACATCAAAACCAAGGCAGAACAAGTATCTCAAGTCATTGATAATAATTTAATTAGGGTAAGGTTAATTAAATTGTTTTTCACGTGCCACCAGCACAAGTGCCAGTAAGGCGATGCTGGTAATGATCACATTCAAATGGTGCATTTTACGTGCCACCAGCGTGGAAGCCAATCAGCTGCTCTAGCAATGATCATGCTCGGATGGTGCTCTTAGCGCTCTACTAGCACGGATGCCAGTCATTGAATTTGATTTTGATTTCACTTGCCTCAACAGGTCTTCACAAGCAGAGTTTAGTGTCCAATGAAGGAAAGATACGCATAAGTGGGCTGGTTACACCACTGACACAGGCCATGGGTTATGGTCTCACTTGGCCTGCCGGGTCTTCTCAAGCACAGCATATTTCCAAAGGTCTCGATCACTAGTCATTGCCTCAGTGAGGCCTAATGTTCGAAGGTCGTGCTTCGCCACCTCATTCCAGGTCTACCCCTTCCACAGGTTCCCTCAACCACTAGGGTGTGGCATTTTTTCACACAGCTATCCTTGTCCATTCTTGCCAAATGACCATACCAGCTCAGTAGCAGTACATACATACATACATACATACATATATATATATATATATATATATGCCAACAGTGGTGATAATAACAGCAACAGAAAGAAGACTCCAGCACTACTGCTGCTGTTACTGTGACCACTGCTCCTGGATTGGACAAAATAATAAAGTAAAAATACATGGTTCTTACCTCTTTTGACTTTTCCTCTAACTTTCCAATGGTTTCAGTTATTTCTACCACTTCATCAGCAGACTTCTTCTTTCGATCCTGAAGGACAAGAGGTAACATAAATGATGTGTACATGTTTTTATATGTGTATATGGCCAACTCAAATTACATTGTGGGCTTCTTTAATCAGAGAAAGTGTTTTGAGAGCCGCTTGCATACTTTATGCACTAATAGTCAAATAATCAAAAATTTTTCATACTTTTCATTTGTTTAAAATTATAAAATTGTAGGCCGTTGCTTTATTGCCACTTATAAATTTAAAATTTATTTTGAAACAAATGCTTTACACAAACAATTTTATTTTGAAACACAAATTAAACACAATACTTCAAGAAAGTATCAAGCAGGCTGCAAGACAAAAGTCTGCGGGCTGCAAGCCTCAGGTTGACCAGCCCTTGTATAGACACTCATGGTGCTTTTCATCATCATTTAGCGTCCGCTTTCCATGCTAGCATGGGTTGGATGGGTCAACTGGGGTCTGTGAAGCTGGAAGGCTTCGTCAGGTCCAGTCAGATCTGGCAGTGTTTCTACGGCTGGATGCCCTTCCTAACGCCAACCACTCCGCGAGTGTAGTGGGTGTTTTTTACGTGCCACCTGCACAGGTGCCAGACAGAGCTGGCAAACGGCCACGAGCGGATGGTGCTTTTACGTGTCACCGGCACGGGGCCAGGCGATGCTGGCTACAGACACGAACGGATGGTGCTTTTACGTGCCACCGACACGGGGCCAGACAGAGCTGGCAAACGGCCACGAACGGACGGTGCTTTTACGTGTCACCGGCACGGGGGCCAGCCGAGGCTGGCACACATAAATATATTATGATATACATAAGGTCTATTATGATATATAAGAAGTTTAAGAGGAAGGAGACAAGAGAAAATTTATATTTTAGTAGGTGCGATTATGGGTGTGTAGTTAAGGAAGTTCACTTCACAAGCATGTGTTTTTAGGTTCGGTCCTGTCAAAGAGAAGAAAAAGAGAAAACCTTACCTCAGCACACATAAACTGATAAGCAATGTAGAGTTTAGTTAAATGTTCCAGTTCTCTGGTGATCTTCTGAAATTCCAAGTATGAAGACCGTTCTTCCCTCAGCTTTGTTAGAGTTGGGTTAATGTCTTCTCGTAGAACCTAGCAACAAAAAACATCAAATATAAACATTAACAACTCATTCAGAACACTACCTTATTTTATAATTGGTTCACTATATTTTTATTATAATTTTTTGTTTTTAGAAGGTACAAAGCTAATATGATCAGCTGAATGATCCCCAATGTATTACTGGTACTGGTTTTATAATGTCTAAGGAAATAAGTAGGGCTGTAATGCGATTTGAATCTATAAAGCTAAGTAACCTCTGTCTCAACCAACTCAGTTTCTGAAATGATGGTCAGGAGATTGAAATGTTGAACTATTGGTAACATAGTGGGGAGTTCAAGCTTTACTAGAAGAATAAAAACAACAATATTAAAGAAACACTGCAAACCAAACACAAGAGATTATGGTTTCAACTAGACTCAAACCTCAGATGGATAAAACACTTTGAAGTCATACACAGAAAGGAGGTAGTGGATGGTAGAATGGTTCACTAAACACTTGGCTTTTCGGTTCAATTCTTCCACATTTTGAGGTCAAATTATGTTGTGGTCAACTTTACATATCTGCAATATTGTTACTTAGCCCCAGATCAGGCATGATTAAACAGATATAACCATCCTAATTTTTATTCAACCATAGCATACTATCAAAGACAACATAATCTAATGTCCAATGCTTGTTTCCTATTTTTAAGACTTTAATTTGAGGGAGATATGGCTGTTATTTTCAGCAGGCCGAGTACTCATGTAGAAGTTCCTTTGTTAGTTTGCTTTTACAGACATAACAAATATCTCTAACAATAATATTCCTAAGTTGGTTGATCACATCTTTCCTTGACTAAAATCAGTTCTGTTCCCAATCCAAATAGACTCAATAATTAAAAATACAAACAAGATATTTACAGTTTCAATCTCAGCCAGTTTGGCATCTTTTTTCTCAATTGTCCGCTGGGCCGATTCCTTCTTGGTTTCATACAAACGTGTTCCTGCAGCTTCTTCAATCATTGACAAAATCTAAAAACAGTGACAGAATAACATAAGATTGTTAAAAACAACATAAATACCTAACATTTGACACATAATAGGTTATGATAGAGTGTAATGCCAGTATTCAATGACTCTACAACTGACATCAAGTAGTTGTGGATCTGATAATAAAGTCAAACTTTACATGACACCTAGACTAATGATGTGTTTGCCACTTCATTACTGAATGAGATATAGCAGTGAAAGAAGAGGTTGAAGATATTCAGTGCATGATGTATCAATGCCAGTGAATAGAGAGAACCTTATATAGTGTATGAAGGTGTATGGTGGTAAAACTGCATAGTAAATGTAGAGGAGTACATGTGGTACGTGTAAGATAAATGATAAAAGGGCTACATCTATCTATCTATCTATCTATCTATCTATGTATATATATATATATATATATATACACACACACACATACCGGAGTAAGCACATAAATATGAAACAAGGTGGTAAAAAAAGAGTACTCAAATACCAGAGGTCAAGTAATACGCTTTATTTAAAAGCAGCAGAAATATCACAAAAACTGTTACTCAGAGTTTCACGTTCCCTTGGAATCTGTCCTTCGATTTAAGGTTTTCTTCAATTTTACAATAGGATGAATTTATACTGAATTTATTTTGTTCATTGCATGATTAAGACCGTTAGTTGAAAGGACCAATGAAACAAAACCATTTTCAAAGGTGTAGCCTTTAAACTAGATTTTTTGTTCTTGTTTGATTATATCATCATTTCTGTTCCATTCTAATAAAACTGTCCAACAAATGGGAAGGTGAAACTCTGAGTAACATTTTCTGTGATATTTCTGCTGCTTTTAAATAAAGTATATATATATCCATTTTCTCTTTTTTCTTAAGTTCATGTTGTCGCACATATTCGCTCTTTCTTCCAAAAATTAATGCCCTTCGCTTAGGTTTTTGGGGCCTACCAATTTTGAACAGTCTCAAATATAACAGGCCAAAACTGGAGTGAAAATTAGAAGCTTGACTGATGAATAGAAAGCCATGAATGTTCCATCCTGGTTTTCCTATGGCCGTTTTTGTATCATCCATCTGCCCATATGTTTCATTGTCAACCATTATGTTCTTGTTCCATTTTTTTGGATTATAATATATATATATATATATAGAGAGAGAGAGAAAGAGTGTAAGGTGTGTGATGGTGCATGGTAGTAAAAAGATTGGTTGGAAAGCTATGGAACCAAATTGGCTTTGTGTATTTGCAGTGTTTATTTACAAGATTGAGAACAAGTGAAAACAATTATACTTGACATTTTATATACATCCAAACATTAATAACGAACTCTGGTATTACAGCTTCAGAAGTGGACTAAAGGACAGAGTTTGATGAACACCTACTTCTACAATAAATTCTTCATTGAATTCACTGTTAGTATTGACCTTTATATGGTCTGAACTGCTCTCCTGGACCATTTGGTGAATACATCATCTTCCAGACTGTAGTACTTGAGACTCTATAAAAGGCTGTTTTATTCTAAGATAAGAGTTGTAAAAGAGTTGTTTGTTCTTAGGTACAAGCAGCTTCAGTTGCAGTTGTCTCATCTGAAAAATGATATCCTGAATTCTATGTCCTGGTATGAAACCAAAATACATCTTATCTGGCAATGACAACAGTGAAAGGAAATTGTATTTACCTCTGGTGGTTTCATGTTCAGAACTTTGGTAATACGACCCTGCATGATAAGAAAATGAGGATTGTTGACATTGAGTTGGACAGACTGGAATAAATCTTGGACACGTTTATGTTGAGCTGACATTCCATTGATCATGTATTTATTACGGCCACCAATAACAACCTGCATAATAAAAAGAAATACACTAATATATGGCAGAGTAGCAGTACAATACAGGGGAACTTAATAATTCAAAACGGAACTATTTATAAAGTACAAGGAATATTAATTAGGGCTTGAGTGTACATATTGGGCTGTGTTAGCCTTTTTTTTTTCTGTTTGCTTATAAATGTGTGTCTGACTTTTTCAAAAAGAGATCAACATTAGGAAAGACATCCAGCTGCAGAAACCATACTAAAGCAGATATTCAAGCTTGACTCAATCCTCTGACCTGCTGGATTTTGTTAAACTGTCCAACTGATGACAACATGGAAGATGGATGTTAAATGATGAGGAACATAAAGTAACCAAGGAGTAAATAAATAACTGAAGAATTTCATAAGTGCAATCTGGATGAAAATACTGATTCATAGCACCACACTAACAAGAGATATATTAATATATACACATAGATCTATGTGTATATGTACACATATACATGTTTGTGTGTGTGTGAATATATATATATATATATATATATATCACCATAGTCAACTGCTACAAAGGTAAAGGTGACGCATTAGATACAAATAATTACAGAGGTATCAAGTTGTTGGATCAGGTAATGAAGATCACGGAGAGGGTCATAGCCCAACTAATTAGAAGATAGTCAGATTAGATGAGATGCAGTTTGGGTTTGTGCCAGGGAAAAGCACCACTGATGCTATATTTCTGGTAAGACAGCTGCATGAGAAATACCTAGCCAAAGATAAGCCCCTGTACCTGGCTTTCATTGACATGGAGAAAGCCTTGACAGGGTCCCCCGATCCCTTATCTGGTGGTCAATGAGTAAACTAAGGATAGATGAATGGTTAACGAGACCTGTGCAAGCTATGTACAGAGACGCTGTCAGTAAGGTGAGGGTTGGCAACGAGTACAGTGAAAAATTCTGGGTAGAGGTAGGGGTCCACCAAGGTTCAGTCCTCAGACCACTCCTATTTATCATAGGCCTCCAGGCAATAACAGAGGCATTCAAGACAGGATGCCCCTGGGAGCTCCTCTATGCTGATCACCTTACTCTAATTGCTGAGTTACTATCAGAACTAGAGGAAAAGTTTCAGGTGTGGAAGCAAGGATTAGAATCGAAGGGCCTTAGAGTCAACCTAGCTAAAACCAAAGTCCTAATAAGTAAGAAGGCAGACAAACCACAAATCCTTTCAGGTAGATGGCCCTGCTCAATCTGTAGAAAAGGCATAGGTAGAAACTCTATAAGATGTACCCAGTGTAAGCTATGGGCACATAAGAGGTGAAGCAATATCAAAGGAAGGCTAACTGGGAAGATAGTTTTTGTATGTGGCAGATGCTCAGGAGCAATAAACATTGAAAATGTGCAAAGAACAACTTCTGCCACATTCCAGGGAGAAAACTAGAAGTAGTTGATAGCTTCCGTTACTTAGGTGACCAAGTCAGTAGTGTGGGTGGGTGCTCTGAAAGTGTAGCTGCTAGAATAAGAATAGCCTGGGTAAATTTCAGAGAGCTCCTACCTCTACTGGTGACAAAGGGCCTCTCACTCAGAATAAAAGGTAGACTGTATGACACGAACAGCCATGCTACATGGCAGTGAAATATGGGCCGTGACTGCTGAGGACATGCGTAAGCTCACAAGGAATGAAGCCAGTATGCTCCGCTGAATGTGTAATGTTAGTGTGCATACTCAACAGAGTGTAAGTGCCTTGAGAGAAAAGTTGGACTTAAGAAGCATCTGATGTGGTGTACAAAAGAGACAACTGCGCTAGTATGGTCACATGGTGAGAATGGAGGAGGATAGCTGTGTGAAAAAACGTCACACCCTAGCAGTTGAGGGAACCTGTGGAAGAGATAGACACAGGAAGATCTGGGATGAGGTGGTGAAGCACAACCATCGAACATTAGGCCTCACCAAAGCAATGACTAGTGACTGAGACCTTTGAAAATATGCTGTCTTTGAGAAGACCCGGCAAGCCAAGTGAGACCATAACCCATGGCCTATGCCATTGGTGTAGCCTGCCCACTTATGCATACCTTTCCTTCATTGGACACTAAACTCTTCTTGCAAAGACACGTTGAGGCAAGTGAAATCAAAATCTAATTCGATGACAGCACAGCATGACTGACATCCATGATAGTGGAGCGCTAAGAGCACCATCCAAGCGTGATCGTTGCCAGGGCTGCTGACTGGCTCCCGTGCCAGTGGCACATAAAACACACAGTGTTGCCTTACTGGCACGTGAAAAACAACATTCGAGTGAGCTCATTGCCAGTGTTGCTGGACTGGCTCCTGTGCAGGTGACACATAAAAACACCATTTGAGCATGCAGCTGTAGAAACTCTTCCAGATCAGATTGGAGCCTAGTGCAGCCTTCTGGCTCACCAGTCCTCAGTCTAACCGTCCAGCCCATGCCAGCATGGAAAGCAGATGTTAAACGATGATGATGATAAGTGTGCGTATATATATATATATATATATATATATATATATATATATATATATATATATATATATATGTGTGTGTGTGTGTATATTCTTTTACTTGTTTAAATCATTTGACTGCAGCTATGGTGGAGCACTGCCTTGAAGTATTTTAGTCAAACAAATCAACCCCAAGACATTTTTTTCTTAACCTAGTGCTCATTCTATCGGCCTCTTTTGCTGAATCACTAGGTTATGAGGACATAAACACAGCAACACTCGTTGTCAAGCGGTGATGGAGTGGGGCGGGGACACAAACAAAACACATAGCTATATATATATATAATATATATATATATACGACAGACTTTTTTCAGTTTCTGTCTACCAAATCCACTCACAAGGCTTTGGTCAGCCCAAGAAGACACTTGCCCAAGGTGCCACACATTAGGACTGAATCCGGAACCATGTGGTTGGGAAGCAAGCTTCTTACCACACAGCCATGCCTGCACCTTATATATATATGCACATACACATGCTGGTGAAAAATGTAAGACACCTGTGCCAGCGGCACATAAAAGGCACTTGTGCAAGTGACATGTAAAGGGCACCCGTGCCGGTGATACATGTAAGGTACGTGTGTCAGTGGCATGTAAAAGGCACCTACTACACTCTTGGAATGGTTGGCTTTAGGAAGGGCATCAAGTCATAGAAATCAAACAAAACCAGACTGGAGCCTGATACAACTCTGGTTTACCAGTTCTAGTCAAACTGTCCAACCCATGCCAGCATGGAAAATGGATACTAAAAGATGATGATGATATATATATATTAACCAATACTAACCTGTCTAGTAACAGTAATTTCATCATATTGTTCATAGCCTAAAGGACCATGCTTCTTGTCTAAATTGTCAAACACAATACTGACGGTAGCTTTTGTAACTCCAGCTTGGCCACTCTTGTATACAAGGTCCTGAAGGTTGGTAGCACGAACCTAAAGAGAACAGTAATTACATATATTAATAATAATCATTGAACTGAGTGGATTAAATATATCATAGAATATCAGGTAAGGTGTTCTTATAACATTTTCAATATTGACAATAGTAATTTCTTTGATTAGGGGCAATGGGTGATGGATGTTGAAGAATGGATAAAGAATGGTTGGTGAATGGAGATGGCGGTGTCTTGAGAGAAATTGTAATTTGAATTATTGCAGATCCATCCAAGCCTTGCTTAATTGTGCAGAAAAGCAGACATTATAACAATACGCTCAGAAGGTATTTTTTGTAAAAAAAACAAATGATGTTGATAATTCTATTTTGTACTTTAATAATAAAAAAATCTAAATCAAAATATTGTGAAGATTTAATTTTCCAGTTATTTGAAAATTGCCTGTGATTAAAACAGGTTAGAAGTCTCTTGAACGAATAACAACTGCTTTAAAATAGAACTTTAGGAAACTTCGGTATAAACTTGATCAATCTGTCTTCGAAAACATCTGTTAGGCTCTCGTGTAAGAATGGAAAACAAGTATTTTTTTTTTTTTATGACAGAATAAGAGGATATTGCGGTTGACTGAGAGATGCAGAATACATAGTGTATGAAGACAAAAATGTCTTTATTTGCTTATCTCCAAGTGTCAAAAATTAAACTGTCAACTCAGTATAAATAAATATGTATAGCAGAAATCATTTACAAGATTAATATGAATATGAAATAACCTTTTTTTTTCTTCTTCTACACACACACCACAGTTTAAACATCACACATTCACAGACCGTGTGATTCTGCGAACTAAAGAGAAATAGCCACGCAAAAAAAGTCTAAACATCATGATATTTGTAAGTGACAAATACAAATCTCTCTGTTTTAATAATACTTAATTTGGTTAATTATTATTATTATTAAGGCGGCGAGCCGGCAGAATCGTTAGTACGCTGGACGAAATGCTTAGCGGTATTTCGTCTGTGTTTACATTCTGAGTTCAAATTCCGCCGAGGTCGACTTTGCCTTTCATCCTTTCAGGGTCGATTAAATAAGTACCAGTTACGCACTGGGGTCGATATAATCGACTTAATCCGTTTGTCTGTCCTTGTTTGTCAGGTAATAAAGAAATAGGTATTTCGTCTGTTTTTATATTGAGTTCAAATTCCGCCAAGGTCGACTTTGCCTTTCATCCTTTCGGGGTTGATAAATTAAATACCAGTTACGCACTAGAGTCGAGGTAATCGACTGGTCCCCACCCACAAAATTTCAGGCCTTGTGCCTATAATAGAAAGGAATAACTATTGTTATTGAAATATAAGGAAATGTAACTATGTTGAAGAATTACTGTAGAAACGCGCTATATTCCCCCAACAGGTGTCTTCTTGCCATCCAACAAGTTGTAACTGTATAGTATATAACACATTACTTTAGAATACTATGTGTGCGTGAGTAATATAAATCATAAGATATCGCATCGAAATAACTTATCAGTTTACGTTCCAGGTTCAAATGACGCCCAGGTCGACTCAAAATGTTTTACTATAGGGGAGATTTCAGATTCATACCAGTTAGAGAAAATAGGATGTTGTGACGTTCATTCATTTCCTGTCATTACAGATGAGGTACAAAGTTAAACGATATTGCCTCAACAGAGAATTCAAACTCATCTCAGCAGCAATTTAATACTTTAATCAGCATAACAATACCATAAACAATGAGCGAAGGAAAAAGAAAAAAAATACAACTTTTATATAATAAACTAGCCTGAGGCAACAATAACAAATATTTACTTTGTTAAAAACGAAAAATGTTTAATTTCAACAGTTAAATGTTTGTGTATAGAAGATAACTTCTATAGTAGCTGACAATTCTACCAGAACTGCTGAACCTCTAGGAAACATTCCACTGGCTCGAAGAACCCCTGCGCAATAATTTAATAGTCTTATGCACACATATCTGCACAGGAGACTTAAAAATTACTGCCGATTTTAGCAGTTTTGTAACTTCTTGCGGAACCCCTGCACTGTACTGGAGGAACCCTGGTTGAAAACTACTGCTCCAGACATAGATTTAGCATATAAACAATGACACATAGATTAAGCATATAAACAATGACACATAGATTAAGCATATAAACAATGACATAGATTTGGCATATAAACAATCTAGAGTTCTTATGATAAAAGATAGACAAGCGTAACAGGAGAAATCTATGTGTGTTTATACAACTGCAAAGTCGGATGGCGGGTATTTAGGATGAGATTATAATGTCCGTTAGACAGAAACAAAACACGACTAATACGGGAATAGATTTTATATGACATGAATGATAACCTAATATACCAGTGATAAATTATATATATATATATAGAGACATGTAGTGAAATAAAGGAGTATATATATAAATATATACCTGTGACAAGTTGGATATACCCAGAAGGAAACATATCGAATCTAAAATATTCGATTTACCACTTCCATTTAAACCAGTAATGGCATTGAATAGATGATCGAATCCATTGATCTCTGTTCGTTGAGCATATGACTTAAAACCATCAATGACAATTGATTTAATATACATAATGTTGCTCTAGAAGTAATTAAAATGAAAACAACTCAAGATGCTGGCTTCGTTTTTGAATTTCCTCCTTTATCGTAAATGGCGCCTTAATTGACAACAGTTGATCACGCATGCGCATTAAGTGCTTCCTGTCTAGTAGCACATGCTTCTCAACATGGCAGATACAACTGTTGACAGGTTGTTTCACTATTTCTGTGTTTATTTTGTTATTCTTTATTTGTACATATTCCCTGATCTAACTGACTTGTGGTCAGTCGTGTTCCAACCGTAATGATTCCGTCTTATATATATTTATTGTATAACATTATTCGCTGTGTGCGTTTTTCTTTCATTTCTGGCCTGAATGTATTTTGAGGAAGTTTTTGGCTGCTATTTCTACCAGAGCAAGTACCCACGTAGTCTCCTTCGTATTTCTGTTGCTTAACTGCTTTTGTGTATGACTGTGTCATCAATCGAATTGTCTATACATGGCTGTGTGATTTAGTTGACTCCACTTTGCGGTTGCTTTGGTCAAATGAAATTTTGTAAACAGTGACAATGAAAGCCCGTCGTTGTATTTCGGTTGTTGATTTAATCCATCACTCGGTTTAACATTACCAAGTGAACGACGTCTGTCTTTAGCGGAGCCCGCTCTGTAGCAAGCATTCAAACTAGACTTTTTGCTTAATGATAACTTTTCCCCATCAATCGCAGAAACTTCCTAAAAGGGCCATTGTTTCAGCCCACCATCGTCTGATAAAAAATATTTAAAGAAGTACACACTAGTTGCTGGTTTCGGAAACATCTGTTTAATAGCGTAGCTGAGAAGGAAGGGGCAGCACTTCTCGGTCTGTTGTAGGCGAAAGTAAACAATACGTACACAGGGTGTTTACAGTTAGGGCTTTTGTTACGCCGAAAACGGGTGGTGTACATATTCTTTGCCTTTGCCCTGTTGTATAAGCTTGTTTAGATTTGAGGGTCCTTGGTAGGGACAGCTAAATAAAGAGCCGCGCCGGGCGGTACACACGAGTTAGTCATTGCTTTTATTGTTTCAAGAAGAATTTGAATTAACTCAGACCGTATAGTGTCGAACTAAATAATTAGCCCTTGTAAGTTTGTTTGTTTTGTTTTTTTAACTGCTGTTATTTTAAACTAACGAGCAAGTTACATTGTATAACTAAATAGCTAATGTAAAATAATTTCTTTTTCTAATGTTACTAATCAATTACGTAAAGACTAAATTAGATTTGTCTACTTTCAGTTTTGTTATTAGACTCGACTCTCTGAACAAATTTCTTATTACAAAAACGTTCCAGTCATGACCATGTGTCTTCTTTTTTTCTTTATTCGAATATAATGAATCTAGGACTACATTATTCAATGTACCATTTAAAAAAACAGTAACGTGTAATTTAGACCTTACTGTTATTTCTAGCAGATCAAACAATCATATAAAGGCTTTCTTGTTAGCGTGTCGTATGAAGAATTACTTCAAGTTTCACTCTTTATTATGCACAGCAAGTAATCACCGATTAACTATACTAAATTTCTCAATTATTGCAGGGCTGTATTCCGGTAGAACTACTCCAAAACTCTACCATTATTTCTATTGTTAAAAAAAAAACAACAACACTTTAATTCTATTGCAGAACCGAAACACAAAACAAAAAAATATATATATGTGTGTGTGTACTCTGCAAGTTCTTGTACAGTGGACTGTATTTTTAATTACATAGACAAAAGGTGACGGGTTGTTTTATATAAAGGTTGGGGCAAAATGAGTAATTTCTGATTTTTGGTTATTTGCTTCCTATTTGTTTGGAATGATTACATTGCAAGTATTACATCATCTTTAGGGGTAAAAGTTGGTCAGCATACTTGTTAAGGAAGTTGAGAGAGTTTGGAACATCGGTGATAATTACTTTTTTTTTTCAGGAGATTTTTCAACTTTGACCCAATTGTAATTGAGGTTACCATTAAAATATCTGGATAATTTTTGGTAGCCAAATTTGTCTTTATATGCTCGTTGTTTACTTCACTTTCCCTCTCTTTTCATCACCGTCTTTCTTTAATACATACCTACCGATGACTCCCTACCGTCTTTTTCACCCTGTCTCACCTGTCACATATTCATTTTTCTATTCACCTTCTTACTATTGTCTACATCAATGGTTCCCAAACTCTTTTCGGCTGCTTCCCCCTTGGCACCCAGGCCACGTTCCTAGCGCTCCCCTCCCCCACTCACCACCACAATCATAGACTACTTCCTGCTGCAAATTCAAAACGACTCTAATTCACAAAGAAAACTTAATCTAATTCACCCATAATTTTTTTGTTTTTACATCCATCACCCCCATTTGGTCACCCCATTATCACCCCACTTCCCTTCAACGCCACCTTTGATCTTTCCACTGCCTCCAGTGGAGAAGTACCAACCACTGGTCTACATTAAACAAACAGGCACAATTTGGGAAAGACTGAGAACAATTTAACCTCTCTAGTACACCCAGTATACTCTCTAAAGTGATTGGTGAATAAACAGGAATGGTGTAGGATAGAGAGGATACATTATTTTCTAAAGGCAAGTCAGCCTTTCTAGTGCTGGATTAGAAAACATTAAAGGACAACACATCCATCCATTTTCTTCAAAATTCTCCCCAAAATAGAGGTGATGAAAGCAGCACACATAACACAATTCTAAACTACACACACAATATCCATGGGTCACAAATAAGAATCTTTTGTTGCTCACACATATACCACACACGGGCAAGGGCAATGGTCACTCTAAGAGGGTATTCAAGCATCATGGCTACTGTGTGGGAGGGGATTCAAAGGTCATAACCCCTATCTGGGATAGGGTCATTGTGTGGTGTGGTAAGTGCAAAGTTCACTGCTAACTGAAAAATAAAAAATATGTTCAAATTTTGATGAGGTCGTCCTTACCTTTCATTCCTCCAAGGGTAAGTTTTGTGTTCTCCAATTCAAACATGTCTTTGTAGAATGATCAAGGTATTGAAGAAGAAAAGCATTAAAAGACAGAATTTTTTAAATTCTACATTTGATTTTTTTGTTTATGTATTTTATTAATTCTTTATGTTTTTCCTTTTTACAGTGAAAAGGTTCCCCCCCTCCCTGTGGCATTCAGTAGTATCAATGATGTACGATTCCAAAAAGATGTCTCTGAAGAATCCTCTTTGCATTCTCCAACATCCAGCACTACCCTTATTGAGAAGTATGAACTCGCCAGATGTCTGCAATGGATAACAAACAATGGGTTTCAAAGAGTAAGGCAAACTAATACCGTTCTATATTTAAGAGATGTGGAATTATGAACATTATTTACATTTGACATATTTGTCCTCATCTTGTTTGTTAACACGTTTCAGCTGATTTACCCTCCAGCCTGATGAAGGCTGGAAAGTATATCAGCCAAAATGTTGTGTTAACAACAAGATGAGGACAAATATCTGCCAAATGTAAATAAAAAGGCAAACTGTTTTGGATAATTAAAAATGACAGGGCAACTTTCAAATTATTACTCAACCATATGTCCAAATTCTTAAACTATCCAATTACCAAATTATAAACCTTTTTGATTCCATCCCTATCGGTAACTGCCCTTCTATGATACAGACTGCTTGCTTTAAAATGACCTAAATTAAAACGTTCCATCAAAATGTCGTGTTAATTAATGTTCCAAACACCAGCTTAACTCTTTTGATACCAACTCACCTGAGAATGCCCTTAATCCTATGACATAAATTCCTGTTTTAAAATGATTTAAATTAAAACCTTTTGTCAAAACTTTGTGTTGATTTATGTTCCAAACTCCAGCTTAATAACAACAAATTTATTTTTACTAAATTCATTACTTTAAAAGTTAACTGAAACGAAGCCGGTACATTTTAATAGAAATTTTGCAACAAAAGAATTAATAACAACCAAGTTATTTTACTAAATTCTGTATTATTTTCAAAATTAATTCAGATATCTGTGCTGTATTTCAACAGAAACAGTCACTAAAAGGTGGTGAGTTGGCTGAAACATTAGCACGCTGGGCGAAATGCTTAGCAGCGTTTCATGTCTTTACATTCTGAGTTCAGATTCCACGAAGGTCAACTTTACCTTTCATCCTTTTGGGCTTGATAAATTAAGCACCAGTTGCATACTGGGGTCGATCTAATTGACTGGCCCCACTCTATAAAAATTTCAGGCCGTGTACCTAGACTAGAAAAGAAACACAGTCACAAAAGGGTTAAACTATGAGACCAACTACTACACTCCAGAGTATGACTGTAAACTACATCCAGTTGTAAGACCCTGGGGCCCTGGTTTCAGGGTGTGAGGAGTGTGAAATGACCTCTTAGCCACAATTGTCCCCAGGTCTACTCTGGCCTGGAGTGGTAGCACCTGTAAGAGTCCCAGCTGTGGGTTACCTAGCAAACCCCCTGCAACTGGGGTAGTGGGGTTGGTAGAATGCAGTCACCGTATTCCTTGCATAGACCTATGAAGAAAGGTGTTCCTGCCGTAACAATTGCATTTCTTTCAAGTAGTCCTGGTTTCTCACTGAGAACCTCACTACTACATTATACATGTCCTTCACTAAGATGATTCTATGGAGATTTTGTTGTTATTCTGTGCAAGTCAAGTGACAACATAGAATCTGCTTCATCAGCTGTGGTGGCTTTAGCAGTTGCTATAAGTAGACACAGTCTCACTGGGATTGTTTAAGGTGTGAAACAACAAGCAAGGGAGATAATTCCAATACAATCGGTTAATTGAAATTTATTATCATTATAAGACAGTATACATTGGAGAGGATCTGAACTTAAAGGCAATTAATAAAAGTAATGATGGTGGTGGGGATTGGGTGAAACAACAGTGCTGATAGTTGTAGGGGGTGTTCATAATACTGGCAGTGAAGTGTGCAAGTAATAGTATTAACCAGTTTCTCATTTGTTTGAATCACCAGGTGTCACTTCAGTTTCCTGATGAATGTCTGGTCGACTCTGCTGCTATAACAGCATGGCTTGATGGAAATGTATCTGGCAAAGTATTTGTTCTTGGAGACACGTCTTATGGCAGGTGAGTTCTCATCTCCCTCTTTTATGTTGACTTCCTTCCACTAAGGAACAGTAGACATACAGACCGTATGATCATAAGTTCAATCATTATTACAACAGTTTTGTAACCCACTGACCAAGATATATATATATATATAGTGCTTGAAGAGACCTATTGAGTTAAGTACATCAAAATCAAATCAAATCACATACAAATGGAAATTGTAGTTGTGATCCCTGTGCCGGTGGCATGTGAAAAGCACCTTCCAATCGTGGTCGATGCCAGCCCCCTCTGGCCCCTGTGCCGGTGGCATATAAAACAGTGCCCACTACACTCTCAGAGTGGTTGGCGTTAGGAAGGGCATCCAGCTGTAGAAACTTTGCCAGACCAGATTGAACCTGGTGCAGCCTCCTAGCTTCACAGACTCCAGTCAAACCGTCCAACCCATGCCAGTATGGAAAACGGACGTTAAACAATGATGATGATATATACAAATGTAGGTTCCTCTCTGCTTCATTTGTTAGTCATTCAGTTAATTATTGTCTTTGAGCAAAACCCTTGGAAATTTCATGGGTTTTGTTTCTTATTATAACTGCCACAATTACCTTATATTTACAAGTAGGCTTGAGTTACAACCTGTTCTCTGCTTACATATGTGTGTATATACATATGTTTGCATACATACTGACAGACATATATATGGAAGATCTTAATATTTTTCTCTTATTCATGTACTTTTGGAAGATCTTAATATTTTTCTCTTATTCATGTAGCAAACTATTACCTTCAATTAATCATACCATTATTTATATACCAAGGTTCATTTCCAAAGATATTTCAAACAAATGCAAAGAGAGTAAGCAGGAATGAGATAACTAAAGATGCTGTGACATCACAAACTCTTGCTGTCTTCATATTCTCCCTCTCCTCCCCGTCCCCTTCATGTTTGACTTTCTACTTTCTCTCCTCTATGTTTACTTCAACTCTCACTCTTTCTTAATCTATCACGTTTCAAAATCCTCTGTCTTCCTCTTTCTCTGTCTATCTTTCTCCATTCACCGTTATCAACACCAATGTTCCTCCCACCACCACTACCATAACTCCCAACTATTTCCCTCTTACACTATTTGACTTACTTCCCTTAGTCTGACACAAACCTCAAGTAGACTGGTAAGAACGTAGTCTTATATTAATAAGGCGGCGAGCTGGCAGAACCGTTAGCACGTCGGGCGAAACACTTAGCGGTATTTCGTCTGCGTTACGTTGTGAGTTCAAATTCCGCCGAGGTCGACTTTGCCTTTCATCCTTTCGGGGTCGATAAATTAAGTACCAGTTACGCACTGGGGTCGATGTAATCGACTTAATACCTATGTCTGTCCTTGTTTGTACCCTCTGTGTTTAGCCCCTTGTGGGTAATAAAGAAATAAGTATTATATTAATGCATTTTAGTTAATTACTATCTATCTTAATTACAGCCCATCTAAATTAATTTCTGTCTATTTTATTCCTACGAACAGCTGCTGTGTTGATGAAGTATCTGCCCAACACTACACTGCTGATAGTATCATACATTTTGGCTACACTTGTCTCAGTCCAACAAAACGGTTACCTGTTCTGTATATATTTGGAAGATATTCTATTGATGTTGAAGATTGTTGTGCAAAGTTTCAAGAAATCATACCAGATCCCATGTCAAAGGTCATCATCTATTACGATGTTAGATACACACATGCTATTGGTAATTGTTGTTCTTATATTTGGTGATGTCTGTATTATATTTATGTATTATGTTGGTGATATTATTATTATTATCATTATTATTATTACGGGCTCATAGGTGCTGGTGCCATGTAAAATGCACCCATGCTAGTATTGCATAAAAGCACCTAGTACATTTTGTGAAGTAGTTGGCATAAGGAAGGTCATCCAGTCATAGAAACCATGCTAAAACAGACATGGATCCTGGACAGCTCCTGTTAAACCATCCAACCCATGCTATCATGGAAAAAGGATTATTTACATTTGACGGATATTTGTCTTCATCTTGTTTGTTGTTAACACAACGTTTTGGATGATATACCCTCCAGCCTTCATCAGGTGACTTGGGGAAATCTCAAACCTGGGTTCTCATTCCTAAGGTATTTTTCGATGTTATTATTATTCAGGTCACTGCTTGGAATCGAACTAGGAATCTTGAGGTTAGTAGCCCACGCTCTTAACCACTACGCCATATGCCCTTAGGAATGAGAACCCAAGTTTGAAATTTCCTCAAGACACCTGATGAAGGCTGGAGGGTATATCAGCTGAAATGTCGTATTAACAATAAACAAGATGAGGATAAATATCTGTCAAATTTAAATAATGTAAATAATGTATATAATTCCTCATCTCTTAAATATAGAACTGTATTGGAAAAAGGATGTTGGCATTTGAAAAGCACCATTTGAGCATTGGGCCCCATAGAGGCAGTGACTGGTGAACGAGACCTTCGGTGATATACTGTGCTTATGTAGACCTGTCAAGCCTAGTGAGGCCATAGTCATGGCCGATGCTAGTGTCAGGTCAATGGCATATAAAAAACACCCACTACATTCTCGGAGTGGTTGGTATTAGGAAAGGCATCCAGCTGCAGAAATCTTGCCAAATCAGATTGGAATCTGGTGCAAATCCTTGGCTTACCAGTTTTCAAACAAACTGTCCAACCCATGCCAGCATGGAAAATGGGCGTTAAATGATTATTATTATTATTCCTTCATAACAGTGGAGGTAAAAATGCACAAGAGTCTTTAGTTATCTGTCAAGTCACAACAAGGACCTCAGACAGATAATACTTTCCTTGCAATGTGCACTGTGCTCAATAAGGCTGCTTTTTGCAAGACATCAATCTTGTATGGGATTTCCAGTTGCCTTAAGAAGTCTTATTATTATTATTATTATTAAGGCAGTGAGCTGGATAAATCATTAGCATGCTGGACAAAGTACTTTTGCAGTATTTCCACATCCTTACTCTGGTTATTCATTGATTTTCCTATCCTTTTAACCTAAAATTCTCTACTCAGACCATCCCATTTCAGCTTATAGTGATAGGACTCTCTCTGACGTTTGGTGTTTTAACTCCAATGTATCACAAGATTTGATTTTGTCTACTCAAATTCTTCCTGGATGGTGGATTGATAGAATTGAAACACTGGGTTCAATTTACCCTAGGATCAACCTAGACTTTTTACATATATATTTGTAATCCTGGTGACTTGGTTATGTATCAGTCTGTATGTCTTTAACCATACCTAATGTACCAAGTATTATCGGGATTATTTCTGTTTTCAGGTTCCACATTTAAGTTATCTCTATTTCCAGATCTTTGTATTTTGAGAGTTTCCCTGTTTCTTTTAGAGATATGTTGTCATCTGTTAGGACTAATATGTGAATTACAAGGTGTATTTTTCTTGGTGATCCCTGACAACAATATCTGTCCTATTAGCCTTGATTTCTCTGTCTGTGTGTATTGGTATATCCCAAAGAATGGTTGCTTTGTCATTTCCTGAAACCTTTTCTGGGATATGCTTATACCATTTTTTTAATTGTCATTACAAAGTGCTGGCACAGTTCCCTATATATGTAGGTCCCAACTCTATCATGTTTGCGGATATATTCTTTCTTAGCCAGTACTAGGCAATCAGAGACAATATGGTTTATTATTTCTTCTCCATCACCACATACTTTGCAGTTAGTTATTGTATTCTTGTTCATTATGTGTTTTTGCTGGTTTCTGGTGGAAAAGCTTTGATTTTGTGTTGCAGTTAAAACCCCTTCAGTTTCTGGTTTGTGTCCTGAGCTTCTCAATCATTGATGGGATTTTACTTTATTTCTGTAGTCTTATGGTGCATATTTTATAGTAATTTTGTAGTTGTAAAATGTCTGTACCACATTCAATTCATTGTCAGATTTTGGGTGGTGTAGTCTGAATCCCATCATAATTTTGTTTACCTATCTAGTTTGGTTAGTTCATTTAATGTCTAAATAACAATATTGTAACTGTAACTTATAACCAGGGCAGGTAGAGTATTGATATTTATCTTATTTTTTGCTTTGAGCTCTGTTTTAAGTACTAATCTAAATCATCTATAATATTCCTTCATTAGCTTTTCTTTCATTTGTGTGTGGTCAACCATATCCAGTTCACTGATTCCTAAGTATTTGTATATCTAGGTTTAGTCTAGTTCTCTTATTTCATTTTCTTTATCATCATCATCATCGTTTAACATCCACTTTCCATGCTGGCATGGGTTGGATGGTTTGACTGAGGGCTGGTAAGCCAGAAGGCTGCACCAGGCTCCAATCTGATCTGGCAAAGTTTCTACAGCTGGATTCCCTTCCTAATGCCAACCACTCCAATATTCTTATTCTTAACTAGTTTTCCTCTTTTCAAGGTGCTTTGGCACATTTTTTCAAACCAGATTTCATATATATTCCTTTGGTAAATCCAGGTCTGTAATAATGTTTCCAGCTGTTTATCATTTGCAGCATACAGTTTTAGATCATCCATATACAAGGAATGGTTGATTGTTTTGCCATAGAAGTTGTATCCATGTCCAATACTCTTTAGTATGTCTGTTAAAGGTATCAGTGCCAGATGGAAAAGGAGTGGAGAGAGCAAGACTCCTTAGAATATTCCTCTTCTAATGGAATGGTTTTAGCTTTTATAATTCCCTCTTTTGTCAGTAACTGCTGTTGTTTTTATTATTATTATATCTTGGGTTTTGTTGGAACTCCTGGAGTCTTGCATGCATAGCGGGCTTCCTACTTGGTGCCTACAGTACCATACAGTCTGTTCTTTTCAATTATCTACCTGATTATTCCGGCCATGCCAAGGAGGCAAACCTTTTGTAACGTTCTGCTGGGCACTCTATTCCGATTTCCTTTATATTCCTTTTGATGCTTTCTGATACTGTCCCCAAGGATCCAACAATAATTGGCACTACCTTCACCTTCTTCATTTTCCACAGTTCATCTATCTGATATTTAAGAGAACTTTATTATTATTATGTGATGAAAACTCACAGCTTATTACGCTGGGTATGATGGAAAGTGTCAGCTGTCCACAATCAGCAGACTAAGGTGACACTTCCTTACTGGTCATACTTCAAGAACTCTGCTAAGAAATCTTGCAGTTCCTAACAATGCTGATTCTTGCAGGTGTTATATCTTTACATTTATACCAATCTTTTTCAGTCATGTTGGTAGTTGGGTGCTAATACTTCCAAGTGTGCCAATTACTATTGGTTCTATGTCTACTCTCATTGACCACAACCTGCGTATTTCCCACTTCATCATAGTTGTTCAGTTTTTCTTCTTTGTCTTTGATCCTGTTTGTCACCGAGACATACTATGTCAATTATCATGCATGTTCTTTCTTTTTTATTAACCACAACAATGTCCGGTTTCCAATGTCTGGTCAGGCGATTGCACTGGATCCTTGCTTCCCACAGGATTTTGCAATTTTCACTCTCAGTGACTCCTTCTGAGGTTCGCTCATATCACGTCTTTGCTCTTTGTAGGCCATGATTTCCACAGAGCTCCCAATGGATCATTCTTGCCACATTGTCATGTCGTCTTTTGTATTCACATTGTGCCAATTTCAGGCTTTCACTAATGATGTCCCATACTGTTTCACCCCTCTCACCTCACATTCTGCATTTGTCGCTGTTGGTAGCTTTGTCAATTCTGCACTTCATATAGTTAGTCCTTAACGCTTGTTCTTGAGCTGCGCATATGAGTGCTTCTGTCTCTATCTTCAGGTCACTCCTCATTATTAGTTTGGAGGCTGTTCTAAAGGTCTGTAAATTTATAGATCTAACTCTTCAGGTCTAAGTCTCCAAATATATAGATGTAGAAGCTCACTATGCAGTATAGTGAGAACATTCTGTTGTGTGCTGTAGTATATTAGTGAAGCCTTGTGATGTTGTAGGAAGGTGTTGTTGTGTATTGTGGATCTGTGTAATATAGTAGTGAAGACATGTTGTGTGGAGAGGATAGGGGGATGGTCTTGAGGACATAAACCTGATGATGGCATATTGTATGGTAACTTGTGTATGTTGTGTAATGTGGAAAGCAGGTTGTGAGTGTGATAGGATGGACATACTTCATCCAGTTTGCTGCCCAACTTGGTCTATTGTTATTTTAATGTTTGTAACCAAAGTTGATATTGGTAATTAGTTGAAACGTTGTAGGTTCGATTTCTTGATATTTATTCTAAAATGTTGCAATTCTGCTTTAGAGACAATATTGAGACTGAGACTTGTTTTGTGTTTTTACAGATGATTTCAAAGCTGGTATAACCGTCTATGAGAATGTCTTGATAACTAAACTGAATGTCCCAACAGATGAATTAGCTGAAGAGAATGACCAAGGAAATCAAGAGGAATTCTCAAACCACTCTATATGTGGCCGGACATTTACTGTTCCTGATAATGCAACCATTTGTGACTATTCTGTATTCTTCATTGGTGAAGAAGGATTACTACTGACCAACTTGATGTTTTCATTTCCTAAATGTCCACTATTTTTCTACAACACAGTGTCAAAAGAAATTTGTCAGGAAACATTAATTAACAAAAAACTAATGAGAAGATATTACATGATTGAAAGAATCAAAGATGCCAATATTATTGGCATTGTAGTTGGTACTCTTGGAGTGTCTGATTATCTCCAGTGTGTCCACAGAATGGAATCCATTATTAAGAAAGCAGAGAAAAAAAGTTACACATTTGTGGTAGGGAAGCTCAATGTTGCCAAGCTGTCCAATTTCTTAGAAATCGACATTTTTGTTTTAGTCGCATGTGCTGAAAACAGTCTCATAGACTCTAAAGAATTCTTTAAACCTATTGTGACACCATTTGAAGTTGAAATTGCACTGAATTCATCACGAGAATGGACTGGTGATTACTATACAGACTTCCGACAACTTCTTCCTGGTAAAATATATTATATATCTCTAATGTAAGATGTGTATAACTTCTGTAGAGTTATATACACCTTATATGTGTTTTCATGTAGTTGTGTATTTAGGGGCAACAGAGCTTGAAAGAGGCCCTCCAAGTCCAGGGTATAAAAGAGGAATGGAACCGAACAAGTTGCTGAAACATCTTTTATTATAAACTGCTAATGCTGTTTATAACTGTCAACTGAAATTTCTTGTGGTGCCTATTTACAGTTGAGTGGACTGAGTCACATGAGAATTAAATGACCGAGTCGTGGATGTTGTTTGGTACTGGTTTGATATTTGGACTGTAAACTTGGTAGAAGCATGGCAGTGTGGTTGAGAATCCTGCAACCATGTGGCCTCAGGTTGTCTCACAGATTGTGTCTTCTACTAAAGTCCCAGGCCAACGAAAACTTTGTGAGTGGATTTGGTAGGCAAAATCTGAAAGAAGCCTGTTGTGTTTGTGTGTGTTTATCTTGATATTTTGTGATGATATTTTGTTGTCGTAAATTGATGTTGCTCATTTCCAGTCTTTCCATAAAAAACATGTCTGGTCATGGGAGACTATTACCTGACTTGGAAACATGCAAGGGTTGGTGACAGGAAGGACATCTGGCCATAGAAAACTGGCCTCAACAAATTCCACCTGGCCCTTGAAAGCATAGAAAAGAGGATGTTAAATGAGGATGATGACAAACCCTTAGGTTAGTGGGCCCACAAAATATCAACTTAAACAGAGCAGTTGTTCTCTTCTAGGGATTGAACCCAGAAAGTCAGAATATTTATTAAAATGAAATAACACATCATGAGAGTATGTGAATTAACTTTCTTGTATTATTTAACAATTACAGTGTGGAAGGTGTTAATAAGCCATTTAAAAACACACAAAAACCGCTAGATTCATTTCAACATTTAAAGTTAATTTGTCAAAATATTTTTGTTGCTTTGAGACTGCGACCTGTTCACTGACAAAATTCCAGCACGGAATTTTGTCGGTGAATAGGTCGCAGTCTCAAAGTGATGAAAATATTTTGGCAAATTAAATTTAAATGAAGTGAATCTAACGGTTTTTGTGTGTTTCTTAAATGGCTTATAAACACCTTCCATGCTGCAATTGTTTTCGTTCCAACACATGATCTCAGATCAGGTCACTTCCTATGCAAGTACTTTTCCGTAATTATTATTTAACTTTTCTCAAATTATTAATTCATATAGGAGCAGGTGTGGCTGCATAGTAAGAAACTTGCTCCCTAACCACATGGTTTCAGGTTCAGGCCCACCATGTGGAACATTGAGTAGTGTCTTCTATTATAGCCCAGGGCTTACCAAAGCCTTGTGAGTTAGTAGACAGAAACTGAAAGAAGCCCATCATATATATCATCATCATCATCTAGCGTCGATGTTCCTTGCTGGCATGGGTTGGACAGTTTGACTTGAATCTGATGAGTCAAACATTTGCATCATGCTCCAATGTCTGTTATGGCCTGGTGCTGTATGGCTGGATGCCCTTCCTAATGCCAACAACTTTACAGTGTGCAATGAATACCTTTTTCATGCCACCAGTACTGTTGAGGTCACCATATAAAAAAAAACCTTGGGGGAGATGTGTGTGTGTGTGCATGTGTGTACACATGCATGTCTCTGTGCATTACTGTCTCCTTGTTTTGACATCGCATAATTGTTGTAAGCATATCACTGGTATGCTAGTGGTGTCTTTCATTTTCAGTTTTCCATGGAAATATGTCTGGTCATGGAAAGATATTACCTTGCCTGCAAACAGGCAAAGGTTCATGACAAGAAGGGCATACAGTCATAGAAAACTCACCCCTCTAGGTTCTGTTAAGCAGATGAGATATCAACCTTTATTTGTCTGGTCAAATCTTATTAACCTTTATTTGTCTGGTCAAATCTTTCCATACATCTACAGAAAACAAAATGAAATGAACCCTTTGCATTCTTACCCTTTGTGATAAAGAATTGTTCTGTGATTGAAGGGGCCTATTATAAATTTTATATATTTTAATTGTTAAAGGTTAATGGTTTTGTTTCACTGCAGTATCATTGTTTATTCTCTCTCCAGGTGCCGTAGCCCATGTTCCTCTTTCTGATGGCCCATTTGATAATACAGATGTGTCATTAATCACAGGAAAACTACGAACATTAGGTCAAAGTGATAATCAACCAGAACCATCAGACACCATCATTGCCAGACCAGAAGCACTTTCTGTTACCACAGTGAAAGCCAAAGATGCAGGTTTGTTGTTATTTTTTTCTGGAGTAGATAAATGCATCTCTTTAGATAAGTAGAGGCTTTAAGAGCATGTGTGTAGGTAGTTCTGGTTTAAAGCCTAGAATTTAGCTCTGGTTTACGGTCCAGGGTCTAGCATTAGAATTGTTTGTATTGACATTGTTGAGTTCTGAACAAGTAGATATTGTCGAATCATTCAACTACTATATGCTGATGACTGTGCTCCTATAACAGAATCGGAGAAGAAATTCCAGGTATGGAAGCAAAACTTGGACTCAAAGAACCTTGAAGTTAACCTGACAAAGATCAAAAGTTGTCGTTAGCAAGAAAGCTCCTAAAACTCTCTTTCCGTCAAGTAAATGGCCCTGCCTAATGTATAGGAAAAGTATTGAATGAAATTCTAGTCATTGTACCCAATGCAGGCTAATGACATGTAAGTGGTGGAATCACAGGTATATGAACAGAAAAAGTCATCTTCATGTGTGGCAGATGCACAGGAACAGTAAACACTAAGGGCACACAGGACTTAGACTCTCTCAAATGCCCAGGAGGCTCCCTTGCAGTTGTAGATAGTTTCTGTCACCTAGTTGACCAAATTGGCAGTGGTGCAGGATGTTCTGAAAGTATTGTTACTAGAATAAGAATAGGATGGAAAAAGTTCAGAGAGCTATTACCCCTGTTGGCAACAAAAGGACTCTCTCAGAGTGAAAGATAGACTATATGATGCTTGTGTATAAATGGCTATACTTCAAGATAGTGAGATATGGGCTCTGAATGAAGATGACATGCATGAACTAGAGAGAAAGAACAAGTGGACATACTTTCAAGGTATGAGAATATAAATAGGGTGGTAGAGTATTGCCCAGGGTACATGAGCAGGGAGTCCATATTAATGTAGGCAGGGCAGGGAGATAGGATTGTACTGCAGGCGTGAGGAAATATATTAAGAGAAAAGTTGAGCATAAGAGGAATCAGATGTAGAATGTAAGAGAGAAGACTATATTGGTTTGGACATGTGATGTGTATGAATGAAGATGGCATGTGTAAAAAGATTTGAGCGAGGTCGTTGCCAGTACCGCCTGGCTGGCTCCGTGCCAGTGGCTTGTAAAAAGCACCCACTACACTCTCGAAGTGGTTGGTGTTAGGAAGGGCATCCAGCTGTAGAAACTCTGCCAGATCAAGATGGAGCCTGGTGCAGCCATCTATTCGCCAGCCCTCAGTCAAAATCGTCCAACCCATGCTAGCATGGAAAGCGGACGTTGTACGATGATGATATATATATATATATATAAAAGCAATAATAAATCTCTGAGCGAGGTATAAACAGTAGCTGCATGACATCATGAGGTATATTTGCCACTTACATGTGGCTAACCTTTAGTAGCATCCACACTTAAGGGTTAGCCATATTTAAGTGGCAAATATACTTCACGACACACACACACACACACACACACACATACACACACACACACACACAACTGGCTACTTTCAGTTTCATCTACCAAACTTCCTAAGGTTTTAGTTGTTTTGGGGCTGTAGTAGAAGATACTTGCCCAAGGTGCTGCATGGTGAGATTGAGCCAGAGACCACATGGTTGGGAAGCAAGCTTCTGAAGCACAGTCGCACCTGTGCCTATACAATTCTTTGATATTTATGCTGACAGACATCTCTCACCTCTGCCAACTAAGATGATCATTTCTTTCTTTCTCTCACTCGCCTATCATGCAATAGACATGTAGTCCAAGTTCAGTCAGTGCAGCCAACTCTGCCCCACTCCCACCATGGCTGAAACCCACAGCTGCTTACTACCAGTCAAAATAAAAAAACATGTACAGAACAAATAATAATTCTTCTGTCAAATTAAGGTAGATAAATATCAGAAATACCCCTTCCCCAATAAAAGCCTTCCCTCCCCCCCATTATCCATCCCCTTCTTGTACTCAACAACCTCTGATTCACTTTATATTCTTGTCATTGTTATGTTGACATCACATGTCACTTAAATGTCACTCTCTTTTATTTTAATCTTTCAGTTTCCTGTGAGTAGTAGGAGGAGGAGGGTTGTCTGAATTTCTCAAAGCACAACTTTACATTAATTTCTCAAGCAAATACTTGTTTCAGTAGAATTTTTCAAATGTGGTTGGATGAATTGAAGAATTCATATAATATTTATGAAGAATAATTTTAGTGATAATAATTGCATTCGTATTCAGACAGATCTTGACTATTTGCTAATAAAATATCTGCATATTCGTAGAAATAATAGATAGGATCTTTATTTATTTTAATATATGAGATTTTAAGGCAGCGAGCTGGCAGAAACGTTGGCATGCCAGGCAAAATGCTTTGGGGTATTTCATCTGTCTTTATGTTCTGAGTTCAAATTCCACTAATGTCAACTTTGCTTCCATCCTTTCGGGGTCGATTAAATAAGTACCAGTTACGCACTGGGGTTGATGTAATCGACTTAATCATATTATAATATTCATGAAGAATAATTGTGTCTTTGTTTGTCCCCTCTATGTTTAGCCCTCTGTGGGCAATAAAGAAATAAATATTTATGAAGAATATTTTAGTGATAATAATTGCATTCGTATTCAGACAGATCTTGACTATTTGCTAATAAAATATCTGCATATTCGTAGAAATAATAGATAGGATCTTTATTTATTTTAATATATGAGATTTTAAGGCAGCGAGCTGGCAGAAACGTTGGCATGCCAGGCAAAATGCTTTGGGGTATTTCATCTGTCTTTATGTTCTGAGTTCAAATTCCACTAATGTCAACTTTGCTTCCATCCTTTCGGGGTCGATTAAATAAGTACCAGTTACGCACTGGGGTTGATGTAATCGACTTAATCATATTATAATATTCATGAAGAATAATTGTGTCTTTGTTTGTCCCCTCTATGTTTAGCCCTCTGTGGGCAATAAAGAAATAAATATTTATGAAGAATATTTTAGTGATAATAATTGCATTCGTATTCAGACAGATCTTGACTATTTGCTAATAAAATATCTGCATATTCGTAGAAATAATAGATAGGATCTTTATTTATTTTAATATATGAGATTTTAAGGCAGCGAGCTGGCAGAAACGTTGGCATGCCAGGCAAAATGCTTTGGGGTATTTCATCTGTCTTTACGTTCTGAGTTCAAATTCCACTGATGTCAACTTTGCTTCCATCCTTTCGGGGTCGATTAAATAAGTACCAGTTACGCACTGGGGTTGATGTAATCGACTTAATCATATTATAATATTCATGAAGAATAATTGTGTCTTTGTTTGTCCCCTCTATGTTTAGCCCTCTGTGGGCAATAAAGAAATAAATATTTATGAAGAATAATTTTAGTGATAATAATTGCATTCATATTCAGACATATCTTGACTATTTGCTAATAAAATATCTGCATATCCATAGAAATAATAGATAGGATCTTTTAATATATCTGAGATTTTAAGGCAGCGAGCTGCCAGAAACGTTAGCATGCTGGGTGAAATGCTTAGTGGTATTTCGTCTGTTTTTACATTCTGAATTCAAATTCCACCAAGGTCAACTTTGCGTTTCATCCTTTTGGGGTCAATAAATCAAGTACCAGTTGCATACTGGGATCGATCTAATCAACTGGACCCCTCCCCAAAAATTTTGGGCTTTGTGCCTAGAGTAGAAAAGAATATTTCTTCAAGGCACCGAGCTGGCAGAAACATTAGCACACCTCGTGAAATGCTTAGCGGTATTTCATCTGTCTTTACATTCTGAGTTCAAATTCTGCCAAGGTTGACTTTGCCTTTCATCCTTTTGGGGGTCGATAATTTAAGTACCAGTTGCATACTGGGGTCGATCTAATCAACTGGCCTCCTCCCCAAAAATGTCAAGCTTTGTGCCTAGAGTAGAAAAGAATATATCTAAGGTTTTATTTTTAATATTTGTATGTTTATTTCTTCTTTAACTTGTATCCGTTGGTTTGTTTAACTTATTTAGTTATCATGCGTTAGAAGTAAAACCAGGACTATAAAAGAAAGAGCTTTTTGATCGCCATGAGGGTTCATACATCAGGCTTTCCATATCAAAACTCAAAACATCTCATGGCTTGAGCACAAGACATTCATGGATACATTCCATCAGCTCTGCTGTTGTTGCTTGATTCAGGATAAGCTTTGCTTGCCACTGCTATCGTGCTGAACAAACAAGCCATACCAAATGTTATATTTTGGAGACTTCCACACCCTAATAGAGGATGGAGACTATTTAATAACATTGATGCTATTGGCAAAGACACAATATGAAATTGAAAATCTACCAAAGCTAATGGGGGACAATTTTCTGGTGCAGTGTAGTGAAACATTTGGTTGTAGAAAGCTAAAAATGTTTCCATTAGTCATATAATCGCTAAAAATTCCTCCTTAATAACATTAAACCAATTCTTTGACTTGTCCATATTTGGTCTATTTTATAAATTTTCACATCACAGTTGATAATGGCCAGTAAAAAGTTTTGACATAAGATTTAGTAAAAAATAATTTTTTTCCAGTAAAATTTTATATATAGTGTGGTTTGTTAGTGCTAAAAGCTTCAGCTAAAACCAAAACATACATGATGTACTGCTGGTACTAATTTCTCATTTTTTCAAATTCTAACTTTATATAAAAGTTAATATTTACATATCCTAAAAGAAATTTTCCATGTTTTTACGTTTCGATTGGTATTTTTCTAATTACACCCACGTCATAGCAGAGTTAGTTGCCCTTCCTAAGCCTTAATCATGGTCTAAGGAAATATTAACGTCTCTTGTCTACTGATATTAGTGTTAATATCCTGAAATATTTGATAATCAATGTAATAGGTTTAATGATTATTTTCCTCAATCTAGCTGAGATGTTCTTACTTTCTTGTTCACGTTTTTTGAGATTTTATTTAATTTTAAATCCATTCATCAGTGAAACAAGTAAGTGTTGATATGGCTATTTGTATATTGTCAGAAGAATTAAATCTTTGTGTTCTTAGCTTACTGACAACCTTTCAATAGTGAAGTGAGCCAATAAGGAAACCTCTCCAGGCATCACTTTCTGGTTAGAAACAGCAGCCAAATCTCATTCAAATTGCATTCTATTGTCTTAAGGAAAAAAGAAGATATTTGATAATGTAGTCTAGAATGCACTATGTCAGAATAAAAATGGGCTGGAACCTTTCCTATTTTTGGTCCATTGAACTATGGCTAATCTGGTATTAAACAACAAAAACATCAGTGTGATAAAAGTGGAACATGTTGCTCATCTGGCAAACAGAGTTAACACAGAATGTCTGTTGTATGTTTTGATCTCGTAACCATAGATTCAGTAGCCCAGCACCATAACCACACCGCCATTGAATTGAAATTAATACTGAAAATATTTTATATATTTTTAAATAAATCCTTAAAATTATTAAAATACAGAACCAATATTCTTTGATACTAGATTGTCATTTAGAGGCCACAGCTGTCTGTGATAACTTAATCACATAAATTTATTATATCCTACAATGAAAGACCACAAATTTATATTGTGATGTAATAGTTTTATTTTCTCAAAAATGTATTTTGTAATTTTGCAGGAGAATTCCTGGCACAGAGATCTTGGCAGGGTTTGCAGCCACAACTCGGTGAGACCCCAGTTACCAAGGCAGTCGAGGGCAGCAGTGGTATCGCTTGGAAATATTCCCATGAATGTTCATAACAATTTGATATATTTAATAAACATAAAATATTTGATAAAATTAAATTCTTTTCTTTTTGTTTCTCTGACAGAAAAAAAATCTAACAATGAACAGACATTTTAATGTCTAATAACCATTTGTTTTACAGACACAGGTTCCAGTGTTGCAGGGAAGAACAATCAGGAATTTGAATCATCTACACTATATTACTGGAGATTTGAACTAACAATTTAACAAGTTACATTAAATACTGTAGGATATATGATGGAACCATTGCTTTACTGTTTCAGCAAACACATTCAAAGCTGACCAAGACAGTATTTTCAACTTCAGAGTTCAAATTCTGTCAGAGCCAACCTTTTGTCTTACTTAGGTCAACAAAATAACAGTAGAGCCAAAGGAGCTTCTATAAAGTTCTTGACCTGCTAAAAATAGCAGCCAAATCTCCCTTAAACTATATCCTACCACCTCAAAAAAATAAAAGCATTGGACAATGTAATCTTGGCTATGCAAAAATACTAGATGGTCATGACTAGAATGTATTTGATCATGGATCTGTTTGATTGTCTAAATAACAACAATTAACTAAGTACCAATAATGTAGCAAGATTGATTCAATTTGTTGAATCCCTACTTTACAAGGATTAGCCTTGTGCCTTGATGAGAAAGGCTTTCACACTTCTCAAACACTTTTTTTTTTTACATGATTTACAAATATTTCACTGAAATGTTGTTACTTTGTCATAGAAGAACAGATGGCAGAATAAAAAACATTTACTTCAATTCCATCTTCATGTTTCAAGAGCCAAAAATAACCATCAGAAAGTTATGCATCAGTTTAACGAGTAAATTGAGGACCTTTAAGGAGTTCTTTGGCCCTTTCTGATGACCAACCTTGGTTCTTTAAGGGTCCATCTGTGATTTGGATGAATGTTTCTAAAGCTGTTCTTCCTTCGGATATGACATCAATTGATCTGTCGGTGCCTTGGCTTGTTTCTGTGTTGCATGACTGTAGATACCAGTTACACAAGTCACCTTTGTACATCAAACTCAGAAGATGGGTGTCTGAATAAATACCTGCAGTGAAGGATGAAAATCAACAGTTTCAGATTGGTAGAAAATGGGAGGTTGCAGTGACATTTTTTAAATGTTTTAACCAGTGAGACATGAGTCCTGAATGCAGAGGACAGATAAAGGCTGTAGAGGAACAAAGCTAGTATGCTCCAATGGATGTGCGACAAAGCATTGGTGTATTGAGGGAGAAGTTGGACACAAGGAATTAGATGCAGTGGGCAAGAGATAAGTCTG
Source organism: Octopus sinensis (assembly GCF_006345805.1). NCBI lineage: Eukaryota > Metazoa > Mollusca > Cephalopoda > Octopoda > Octopodidae > Octopus > Octopus sinensis. Next base: position 27,925,729 of record NC_043005.1, read on the forward strand.
CGCTGGTTTGGTCAGGGGATGTGAACAGCTGCATAGAGAAAAAGTGGCAAGAAGCTGTGGAAGAGGGACACCCGGGAAGGCATGGGACAAAGTTTTGAAGGCCAATCTCAAAACGCTGAACCTTACGATGATGAGGACAGATGTGTGGTGCAGAGCTTTACTCGAGAAGATCCAAAACAGAAATGAGATCTTAAAACAAAGGTGCCGCACATATGTCTGTATGTATGTATTGACATCGTGAGACGGATGTAAATGAGCATCACCTTCATACAAGCAATGTTCTTTGTTTTCAGTCTTCCATAAAAAAAATGTTGGGTCACAAGGAAACATTACCTTGCTAGAAAGCTGTATATGGGTGGTAATAGGAAGGACCATGGGCCATAGAAAATCTGCCTCAATGAATTGTCTGACCCATGCAAGAATTGAAAAGTGAAAACAAAAAAAAACAAATTAATTACTGTTGTTAAATATCTCTGTTGAAATGTTAATAATTAATAGTAAGCAATTTCAGAAAACAGACTCCATCACATGCCAGGGGAAGGAACTAGAAGTAGTTGATAGCTTCTGCTACCTAGGTGACCAAGTCTGTAGTGGGGGTAGATGCTCAGAGAGTGTTACCACTAGAATAAGAATAGCCTGGGCAAAGTTCAGAAAGCTTCTATCCCTACTGGTAACAAAGGGCCTCTCGCTCAGAGTGAAAGGTAGATTGTACGATGCATGTGTGCGAACTGCCGTGCTTCACAGCAATAAAACATGGGCAGTGACTGCTGAAGACATGTGTAGGCTTGAAAAAAATGAAGCTAGCATCATCCCTGGGATGTGTAATGTCAGTATGCACACACAACAGAGTGTAAGCACCCTGAGAGAAATGCTAGATATAAGAAGCATTGACGTTTGCATTGGTATGGTCATGTACTGCAGATGGATGAAGAGAGCAGTGTGAGAAGGTGCCACTCCCAAACAGTGCAAGGAATCCAGGGTAGAGGGAGACTTGAAAAGATATAGGATGAGGTGGTGAAGCATGACCTTCAAGCGTTGGGCCTCACAGAGGCAATGACAGGGGATCGAAACTTCTGGAAGTATGCTGTGACTGAGAGGACCCAGCAAATAAAGTGAGTTCACAGCTATAACCTGATAGTGTGGTGGGTCCTTTTTACATGCCACCGGCACAGGGGCCAGAGAATCTTTTGAAAGGAATTCATTATCTGTTAATTATTAACCAGCCAACTCAAAAGTACCTTGGATCATAGGGCGGCATGTTGTGCTTGAGGAGACCTACTGAGTCAAGTACATCAGCAATATCAAAATCAAATCAAATGGAATTCGTAGCTGTGACCCCGTGCCGGTAGCACATAAAAAGCACCATCCGAATGTGGCCGATGCCAGTGCTGCTCTGAGTGGCATCCATGCTAGTGGCACATAAAAAGCACCATCTGATTGTGGAAAATGCCAGCTCCTCTGGCCCCTGTGCCAGTGGCATGTAAAAAGAACCCACCACACTATCGGAGTGGTTGGCATTAGGAAGGGCATCCAGAAGTAGAAACACTGCCTGGTGCAGCCTCCTGGCTTCCCAGACCCCAGTCAAGCTGTCCAACCTATGCCAGCATGGAAAACGATGATGATGACAATGGCATCAAGTAGACTTAATTTTAAAATACAATGAATCCAATCACTAATCATTCTATTAACAAAACATTATCCACCAAAAATGTTTAAAAGACAATTCCTACCTTTTTTGATTAAATTAATAGTGTGCTGGCAGTTACTTTGGAATTCCTCATTATCCTGGCATTTTCTCACCAGAAACATCTTTGACAGATAATGAATTCCTTTCAAAAGATTCTGAAATAAAAGATAGATGAAAGATTTTTTAACTACTTCCACAATGTGTATTTCAAAAATTCATTAAATCTTTTTGTCAACTTCAAGAATAATATGTAGAATGAAAATTATATTTAAAATGCCACACAAGAGGAGACAGCTTTCTCTCTATGTTCAACTATTACTGAGATTGTGACATTTTCTTTCATCAACCTAAGATATAAAATAGCACCTGCTATATACTGATCCTATTTCATTAATTATATTTCCTAACAAGTCTAGATTAATGACCTCCAGTATGGGAAAGTGGGGAATGGGAAGCTAAATATCCTGTAGTACATTATTTGCATTATTTACATTTGACGGATATTTGTCCTCATCTTGCTTGTTGTTAACATGTTTCAGCTGATATACCTTTCAGCCTTCATCAGGTGTCTTGGGGAAATTTCGAACCTGAGTTCTCATTCCTAAGGTATTTTTGATGTTTTTATTATTATTATTATTATTATTATTATTCAGGAATTGAACTCAGAATCTTGGGGTTAGTAGCCGTGCTCTTAACCACTATGCCATATGCCCGTGGTGTAGTGGTTAAGAGTGTGGGCTACTAACCCCAAGATTCTGAGTTCGATTCCTGAATAATAACATCGAAAAATAACTTAGGAATGAGAACCCAGGTTCTCCAAGACACCTGCTGGAGGGTTAACAACAAACAAGATGAAGAAAAATATCCGTCAAATGTAAATAATGTACATAATACCTCATCTCTTAGATATAAAACTGTCTTGTAGTATGATGGAATGGTAGACTAAATGCCCTATGGCATAGTAGAGCTGATGGAGTGGCAAGTTAAATGCTTTATAGTATCTGACTGTGTTTCTTTATGTTTTGAATTCAAATTCCTTCTCAGTCAGTTTTGTCATTCATTTCTGCAAGGTTGTTAAATGACAAGGGACAGGCTAATTAACAAGCAGTGACTCTACAAACAATAAAGTTTCTTATCTACAGCTGACTTCACATCAAACTAAATACACTGTAGTAGTATTTGAACCATAAACAATCTCACCTGATTGAACATGTCTTTTGTTCTATTTCGTCTCTCTGCATCATCATTAACAGTACTGCAGTACATATACAGCAATGCACCCTGGCGCCAACAGATGCATTCATATATTTCTGCGCCTAAAATCTCACCAACCTTCGATGTTAAATAAGAAAATGTATTAAATATTAAAACAGAATTATCAATAACTTGTTTAGGAAGGAGGGCTAAGTACAAGTGATGGATGAAAGCTACCACACAGCTGAATAATGAGAAAAAACATTTATTCAAGATTCTAGGTTTACTAATAATTATAATTATTTCTAATTTTGGTACAAGGCCAGTAATTTTGAGGGTTAGATGCGAGTGTTTACCATCAAACCCAGTACTTGATTGGTACTTATTTTATAAGCCCAGAAAAGATGAAAAGCAAGGCCAACCATGGCAAAATTTGAACTCAGATGGTAAAATTCAGGGACAAATATTGCATTTTTTTCTGATGCTTTAACAATTCAGCCAAGTTGCTGCTTTACATGATAATGAAAGTAATGGTTTCTGATTTAGCTACAAGACCAGCAAATTTACAGAGGCCAGTGCTGCCTGACTAGCTTCCATGCTGGTGGCACGTAAAAAGCACCATTCAAGCATGGTCAATGCCAGTGCCATCTGACTGTCCCTCATGCTTGTGGCACGTAGAAAGCACCCACTACACTCTCGGCATGGTTGGCACTAGGAACGGCATCCAGCTGTAGAAACTTTGCCAGATCGGATTGGAGCCTGGTGCAGCCTCCTGGCTTGCCAACCCTCAGTCAAACCGTCCACCACATGCCAGCATGGAAAGTGGATGTTAAATGACAACGGTGGTGATGATGATTAGTCAAAACCATCAATTTTATTACTTGACTGCTACTTCATTTTTATCAAACTCAGAGAGATGAAGAGATGAAGTTGACCTAAGTGGGATTTGAGATCGGAATGCAAAGAGCTGCAACAAATATTACATTCTTTCTGATGCTCTAATAATTCTCCCAGCTCACTCCTTTATAAATTAATAATTATTTCTACTCTAGACACAAGGATAGTAGATAACATCAACCCCAGTGCGTAACTGGTACTTATTTCATCTGAAATAAACTCGACTGCTCTCATAAATGAGAACACTAAAAATGAACCCAACCGCTCTCAAAAATTAAGTAAAAAAAAAATGGAAAAATAATCCAGAATCCTTGTCCAGTACCAGATCAATCCCAAAATCGAATCAGTTTGTGCCAGTCATGAGGCCAAACATCCCTAAAAATTTCATCTGAATCTATCCAGCAGTTCTTGAGATATCTTGTCCACGGACAAACAAACAAAACTGAAACAATACTTCCACCTTTTCTAGGGTGGAGGTAATAAATTTGCATTTCCTTTCATTTAAAGTTCACTTCACAACCCATAGTTTTGTGTTCAGTCCAATGGTGTGGCACCTTAGGCAAGTGTTTTCTACTACAGCCCCAGGCTAACCAAACTCTTGTGAATGGAAGCCAGTCATGTGTGTGTGTGTTTGTGTCACCTTGTCTTGATGTTGTGTGACAATTGTAAATGCATGTCACTGTCATATAAGCAGTGTCCTTCATTTCCAGACTCCCATGAAGACATATCCTGTGATGGGAAACTATTAGTTTTCCTGGAAACAGATGAAGGTTGGCAACAGAAAGGGTATCCACCTGCTGAAAATTTGCCTCAATATCATCATCATTTAGCGTCCGTTTTCCATGCTAGCATGGGTTGGACGGTTTAACCGGGGTCTGTGAAGCCGGAAGGCTTCATCAGGCCCAGTCAGATTTGGCAGTGTTTCTACGGCTGGATGCCCTTCCTAACGCCAACCACTCCGCAAGTGTAGTGGGTGTTTTTTACGTGCCACCTGCACAGGTGCCAGACAGAGCTGGCACAACGGCCACGAACGGATGGTGCTTTTACGTGTCACCGGCACGGGGCCAGCCGAGGCTGGCAACAAACACGAGCGGATGGTGCTTTTACGTGCCACCAACACGGGGCCAGACAGAGCTGGCAAACGGCCACGAACGGACGGTGCTTTTACGTGTCACCGGCACGGGGGCCAGCCGAACATCTGCAGTAAGTTACAATGCATTACTGCCATTAGTATAGTTTATTTCTAGTTTTAAGCAGAGTTTGGTGTTGGATACACCAAACACTGATGTAAACAAACAGGAAAACAGTTGTTGTCATCGTCATTTAACATCTGTTTTCCATGTTGACATATATAGGACAATTTGGCAGGATCCAGCAAATGCAGGGCTGCATCAAGCTCTCACACCAGCTTTGGCATGGTTTCTATGGTTGGATGCCCTTCCTAACACCAACCACTTTACAGTATGTGCTGGATGCTTTTTTTCCTGCCACCAGCACTAGTGAGGTTGCCAAGTAACTTGCAAGACAGAAAAGAGAAAAGCTCCTGCTAGTAAGGAGAATATTTGAGGAGAGAAGTGGCTTTTTGCCAGGTATTTATGTCTTTATTGCCCACAGGGGGCTAAACATAGAGGGGACAAACAAGGACAGACAAAGGGATTAAGTCGATTACATCGACCCCCCAGTGCATAACTGGTACTTATTTAGTCGACTCTGAAAGGATGAAAGGCAAAGTCGACCTCGGTAGAATTTGAGCTCAGAATGTAATGGCAGATGAAATACCACTAAGCATTTCACCCAGCATGCTAATGTTTCTGCCAGCTCACCGGATATTGAAAGGCTAAAGTATGAGAGAGAGACAAGCACAGATGTCTCGTTATAGAGGGGATACATCGGTACCCCTTATTATATAAGGGTGGGTGAGAGTAATAAAGATGGAGATAATTAACATGATAATTGAATAAATTTTTAATTAACACCAGAATTATCTGTCTTACCTGTTCTTGAGGAAACAATTCCTGACACAACTCCACTGGTTTTTCAAGTTGTTCTGAAACAAATGATCACTTTGAATAAACAGCTGGAGACAGAGAGAGAGTGTGTGTTGTGTGTGTGTGCGTGTGTAATTATACATGTTATTGTTATTTCTCATAAATCTGAGAGAACAAAGAGGAAGAAAGTCAGGAATACTTACTTAGTAGATCTCTCACCTTCTCTTCACTAGAATGTTCCGGAAAATCTGTTTCTGTCAGGATTGACTCTGTGTAAAAAGTGAAATCAAGCATAGCCTGAAATCAGTTTAGAAAAAGAAAAGAAAAGAACAGTTCCACTATAAATCTATGTGTATTAACATGAGTGTATTTGTGTGTGTGTGTGTGTGAGAGTGTATATGTAGCTATGGATGTGTGTCTATGTGTATATACATACACACACACACACCATTATTGTTGATTCAGTTCCATTATGAATGCACATGTATTAACATAGCTATATTTATCTATTTGTACATCTCATAGGCACAAAATCATATTCAGTTTGGCTATCAATGTATGAATTTATATAAGAGGCATAAATAAGCGACAGACAAACCAATGAACAAAAATCATCACAGAAAGGCAACTAATGAGAAAGAACAAGAAAGATACAACATAACAAAATCAACAAATACTGAACCACCATTAACTGGTTACATCAAGTAGGGTACCAAAAGTTGGCAACAGCAACATTGAGGCCTTCATCTAGCAGTAGACTAACAACAGCTATCATCGGTAACGCGGCGTGGTAGATATGCTTTAGGATACATAAATGTATTGAAAAATAATTAGAAAGTACATTATTTACATTTGATGGATATTTGTCCTCATCCTGTTTGTTGTTAACACAACATTTCGAATGATATACCCTCCAGCCTTCATCAGGTGTCCTGGGGAAATTTCGAACCTGGGTTCTCATTCTTAAGGTATTTTTCTGATGTTATTATTGTTATCATTATTATTCAGATCACTGGAATCGAAGTCAGAATCTTGGGGTTAGTAGCACGCGCTCTTAACCACTACGCCATATGCCAGTGGCAAAGTAGCATTGAAGATCTCGACTATGTTTTAACCAGTGAAAGAGTTTCTTAGCACTCACTCAATATACACAATGTAACAGTCAAATTTTCCACCATATAATCCTTACATTCTTTAAAATGAGAACCCCAAGAAACAGGGAGGGAATTAATCAGTCAATGTCACTTTATAATTAAATTATTAATTAATTTCCTTTCACTCAGTGTTTTTTACAAGCATTTCCATACAATAAACTACATAACACAGAACCAGTAATCAATAATGAAGGCAATACTTCAACCAAGTAGGCAGTGAGCTGGCAGAAACATTAGCACGCCGGGTGAAATGCTGAGCGGTATTTCATCTGTCTTTACATTCTGAGTTCAAATTCCGCCAAGTTGCATACAGAGGTCTATCTAATCGACTGCACCCTCCATCCCCAAATATTTCGGGCCTTGTGCCTATACAAGAAAATAATATTTTAGCACGGGAAGGTGGCAAGCTGGCAGAAACGTTAGCATGCGTTCTGAGTTCAAATTCCGTTAGCTTTACGTTCTGAGTTCAAATTCCGTCAAAGTCGATTTTGCCTTTCATCCTTTCGGGGTCGATAAATTAAGTACCAGTTGCGTACTGAGGTCGATCTAATCGACTGCCCACCCCTCCTCATCCCACAAAATTTCGAGCCTTGTGCTTAGAATAGAAAAGAATATTTCTACCAAGACTAACACAGCAAGAACATCCGAGTTGTTTCCCTTGCTAACCTGGCCTAACAATTATGATAACTTAATCTAATCACTAAATTTACACAGCTGTGGTTAATTCCGATTGGAAAACATTTGAAATAATCTGACCCAGCTTTTTAATGAGTGAACACGCAATCATTCAACTGAAAGGTGTTTCTATACCTGTTAGTCATTTGATTAACTCAGAACATAATTTTCAGGAGAAATCAGTGTGACACAGTGTATGTGTGTGTGTGTGAGACAAGGCTGAATTATAGGTACAATCAATGCAACCAATGAATTTTCAAAGATTTTGCCAACCCAGTCTCTCATAGGCCATGGTTAAGTTGACCTGAGGCTATGGTAAGAGAAACTTGCTCAAGATGCCATGCAGTGAAATCAAAACTTAAGATCTCAAGGTTGCAAAACAAACTCCTTAACCACTCAGCCATGCCTACATCCATGTTTGGTAAAGACAGATTCTGTTGAGGACACAACTGTCATTACAGGGGATTCAACAAGATGTGAGTTCAAATCATAGTGGGTTTCACATTACTCATTTCTCTCTCATATGTAATCATATCCAGATGCGTTACTTTGTTCAACCTGTAAACATGTCATTAATATTAACTTAAATCCTTTGGTTCTACATGAACCAAAGATAAATTTAAAGGTAAAACGATCATGGCAGAAACGCTGACTGTGTGGTGGACATCTTTTACCAGCAAATGGAGATTACCGATCCTGTGGTTTATCTCTAAGTTTGTCATCAGCTTCGTCCTTATTGCTAAGTGCTTTTAGAGTAACCCCACCACTTCTAACTATACGCTGATGGGACTTCATCAGCAAAAAGGATGTAATTTAGAAGAACAGGAAGAGCTTTTTGCAAGGATACAGTGGCACTCAGAAGTTGGTTTATAGGATACATTTTCCATCATCATCATTTAACATCTGCTGTCCATGCAGGTGTGGGTTGGACAGTTTGATCAAAGCTGATAAACTGAAAAGCTGCACCAGACTTCAGTATAATTTGGCAAGGTCTCTATGGCTGGATGCCCTTCCTAAAGGTTTGGAAGGGTGAGAATGGAAATGTAGGACAGCAGCAAAAAAAGAAAAGAGGAGGCCAAGAAAGATATAGAATAGTTATGCACAGCTTCAACTCCCAAGGCAGCTTGGAAATGGCCAAAAATGTATGAGAACACTGTTGGTGAAAAGTGTGGACATAATGACAGCAGTACACTTGCCTGACTCCCTGCCCACTGACTACAAGAAGGAGCACAAAAGATTGGAGAATGAGGAAAATATAAAGGAGAGAGAGAACCTACCAAATACATCAGGCAGAGAGAGACCAGATACTGAAATTGGCAGGTGTAAAATTAAAACTACAATTAATAACATGAAGGCAAGGAGAGCAATATGTATATTTTCAATATGCATACATATGTACGTACATTCATACAAATGAATGTATGTATGTATACTGAAGATATTAACAGTTAATTTTCAGTGTATTGTTGAGACATGGCAAGAATAACAAGTTGAAAAAAATATTGATTTAAGTTCATAATAAAGAAAATGTAAATCATCTATACTAACCTTAGCATAGAGCTGAAGCTGATGTTTCAAGGAGATATTCCCAGACAATCCTTCATTACACATTAGACTGCATTTAGACAAAGTTTCACTCTTTTCTAAACACAAAAATACAAGATAAATTTCAGTATTAAACATCTTAAAAGACCTTTTAATAATTTGTTATATATTTGAAGAAGTGCCACTCCCAAACAGTGGAAGGAATCCGGGGTAGAGGAAGACATGGGATGAGGTAGTGAAGCATGACCTTTAAACGTTGGTCCTCATAGAGGCAATGACAAAAGACCAAGACCTCTGGAGATATGCTGTGACTGAGAAGACCCAGGAAATAAAGTGAGTTCACAGCTGTATCATACGCCAGTACCACATAACCAGCCCACTCAAAAGTACCTTGGATTGTAGCGTAACATTCTGTGCTTGAGATCTATTGAGTCAAGTACATCAAAACCAAAATCAAATGGAAATTGTAGTTGTGATCCCTGTGCTGGTGGCACGTAAAAAGCACCATCTGAATGTGGCCAATGCCACCTTGACTGGCTTCCGTGCCAGTGGCACGTAAAACGTACCCACTACACTCTCAGAGTGGTTAGCATTAGGAAGGGTATCCAGCTGTAGAAACACTGCCAGATCAGACTGGAGCCTAGTGCAGCCTCCTGTCTTCCCAGACCCCAGTCAAACCATCCAACCCATGCCAGCATGGAAAATGGACGTTAAATGATGATGTGTGTGTGTGGAGAGACAGACAGACAGACAGAGAGGTATAGCTAGAGGTGTAGTCATGGTTGTGTGTTTCAGAAGTTCACCTCCATACTGTTCAGTTATGGTTCTGTTCTGCTGCATGGTACCTAATGCTAGTATCTTCTATTATAGCACCAGGCCAACCAAGCTAAAAGAAGTCTATCATGTGTGTGTGTGTGTGTGCCTGCGTGCATGGCTGTTTAAATCTGTGATTGTCTGTATAAAAATTGCAAAGTATGTTATGGTCGTCAGTTCTCCTATCAACAAATAATCTACTCACTTCATGCCTGCATGAATATTTGATGAGGAAACATCAACAATTTTGTAGTAAGGATTATTTGCCAACATAACATGGCAGTCCTGGTTTAGGACGAATGTTGCTGTGATTTAGCCCCAGGAGACATCGTCTCCAGCTGGCTATGTGGCACGATCTGTGTCTTTATATTTTCGAACAAGGGAATCTAGCATATAAGGACACAGATCATGTTATATAGCCAGCTGGAGACGATGTCTCCTGGGGCTAAATTACAGCAACATTCGTCCTAAACCAGGACTACCATGTTACGTTGGCAAATAATCTCTACTACAAAGTACTGTTGCTGAATACCTCTCGTTGTGAGATTTACAAATAGTAATTTTCTAATCAACAGTTTTGGTCTAAACTGAGAATGGAACAAGTCAAAGTTACACTCCCTTGGTATGCTACATGATGCTACATGGCTTCATGTTGTGGTGCTACAGAAACACCTGTTTGTCACTTTAACTCCATTATTTCTTCCTCTTCATACAACAGCAGTAATTTGAGCTGAGTGCTTGCAGCTGCACTTAGCAGTTGCAAGCACTCAGCTCAAATTACTGGCTAACTGTGAACATGTGACAATAGCACTATATTTACATTGGTAAGTAGAATCAAAATTTATATTAAACTGAAGTGTACATGGATGTTATATTCATGATAAATAAATAACTGATTAATTAAACATGAGACATAGTCGTAGCTGTGTTCAACAAGGTCATTATGCAACCACATGGTTTCAGCTACAGTGCCACTGCACGGCACCTTGGGTAAGTGCCTTCAACTCTAGCCCCAGGCAAACCAATGCCCTGCAAGTGAATTTGGTAGACAACAACTGTGAGGATATGTCATGTATGTGTATATATATGTATATATATATATTTGTGTGGGTTGTGTGTATACACACAAACACACACACGTCTTTGTGTCTGTGTTTAACGCCCCAGTTTCCCCACTGCTTGACAACCGGTATTGGTTTGTTTATGTTCCCATAAAGTCGTGGTTGAACAAAAAAATAGGATAGAATAAGTACCAGGTTTTAAAAAATAAGTACTGGGGTCGATCTGTTCGGCTAAAACCTTGCAAGGTAGTATCACAGCATGGTCGCTGTCCAATGACTGAAACAAGTAAAGGATAAAAGTGGATTTTAAAATTGTTTTTTCCGCATTTCCTGAACGTGTCATAGGTCTCACAACATCATGTAGATGTTGGAACCGTATGCGCATGGCTATGCATGTGTAGGTGTGTGTGTGTGTGAGTGGTTAAGAGGTTTGTTTCGCAACTACGCGGTTTTGGTTTCAGTCCCACAACGCAACACCTGGGGCAGGTGTCTTCTTACTGTAGCCCCGAGTTGACCAAATTTTTGTGAGTGAATTTGATAGGCAGAAACTATATGGAAGCCAGTCTCTCTCTCTCTCTCTCTCTCACACACACACACATATGCGCGCGCGCGTCTTTACATTGGTCCCCACAGCACTGAGACAGTCGGTTTGTTTACGTCCCAATGAAATAGCGATTCGGCCAAAGAAAGCGATAGAATATGTAACAAACATTAAAAGAATAAGCAATTAGATCAATTTGTTCAACTGAACCCTCGAGGGCGGTGCCCCAGCATGGTCTCAGTCCACTGATTGAAACAAGCGAAGAAAAGAATAAATATGTGCGCGTGTGTGTGTGTGTGTGTGTGTGTATGTATGTATCGAGCTGGCAGAAACGTTAGCACGCCGGGCGAAATGCTTAGCCGTATTTCGTCTGCCGTTACGTTCTGGGTTCAAATTCCGCCGAGGTCGACTTTGCCTTTCATCCTTTTGGGGTCGATAAATTAAGTACCAGTTACGTACTGGAGTCGGTGTAATCGACTTAATCCGCTTGTCCCCTCTATGTTTAGCCCTTTGTGGATAGTAAAGAAATATAGTTATAGTTATAAAAATATGTACACCTAATACAAATAAGCTATTCTTACAATTAATGAATGGATTTTAGTTTTTTATTTAATATTGTCACGTAGAGTTGATAGGGATGAAGGCACAATCAGTTGTAAGAAGAAAAGAAAAAACAGTAAGCAAAGATGTTGCTGTCTTTCTGGTGTGGGTGTGTGAATTTAGACTAGTGTCCAATCTAAACACACGCCTCTCGTATTTAAGTATACAAACAAATCCTACTAAGACATTCATTCATTCATCATAAACATGTTAATTATCTGATACATACATACATATCTCACAAGTTCCTCTTTAAAAACTTTTTACAGACATTAATTTGGAATCTTTTATAATAATCATATTTTAATTACCATAATTATCTGCATTGTTATTCGTTCTCAGCATCTTGTTGCAATCAGAAGCGAGTGTTTGGAGTAAATTTACAACTGTTAAAGATTTCTCGTTCGGATGACAACAAGGAGCAGCCATTATGCTGTCTGTTTGGATCATACGATTATATTTAACTCCAGTATATATATAGATATCACTGCAACTATAACTAATGGGACTTCAATCGAACCAATATTTTCCTCCGCATAATATACGCTACACTATATAAAATGTATGGCAGGTAAATTTCGTTAAAAAACACAAACAAACAAAACATTCATTATCAAGAAAGTTACAAGGAAATAAAGTCGGGAATGAAGAGAATATCCGAAACTTCTCCGCAAAAATTACTTTACAAATTTTTCCACAACATAATCGTATTCTACCCCCATCTAAATTCATTTCTGGAAAATTTCATTAAAAAAAATATGCATTTTTAAGAAAGTTATGAGGAAACAAAGTCGTGGAAGGGGGTCACACTTCTGATGATATGCCTATATTATTGGACTGATTCCTATTCATTCGGTCCAATATCCTGAGGTCGTTTCTCAATACAACAAGCACCTGAAGAAGGTCAGAGAAAACAACAACTGAATTACTTTGATTAAACAACCAAACTGAAGGCATTGGTCTGAATTAATCTGTGTATAATAATAAATATATAAATATTTACATTTGTTTCATGTAAAACATATAAGAGAAGGAAACAGAATCATCGGAACCCAAAACTAATGTGTTTATGGAATAGAAGGCTAATGGATTATATGATATGCCGTCATACAAAAGAAAATATACCGCTAGTTATTTCTCCTTTAACGTGATTAAGTTTTATTTTGCACACACACACACACACACACACACACACAATGATTGATTGACTGATTGGTCGATTGGTTGATTGACTGATTGATTGATTGATTGAGGGGATAATTATAATCCTGGCAGTCACTTCATCAGAACATCACATGGGATTCTGGCTAGCTTAGTATTCCAATAATCAAAAGAAGATAGGTGAGCCATCAATTAATACGAAGGAGATGCAGAATTAATAATAATAATAATAATAATAATAATAATAATAATACCTTGATGCAGTACCAGGCACTGGCTCTCATAGATTCTGATCTTAACTGATTGGAGGTGTTATCATGTACATGTTATGGGCTACAGTAAATATTCTACTTAATACCACAGATCTGCATGTCAATTGTTTGACCTTAACCAGTTGAGCATGTCCCTTAGTGACTGACAATATTTGCATCACTGATCACGAGCAGAAGTAGTGGGGTAACATTATAGCCATGTGTTGAGAGAAATTCTTTGAGGTTTGGATAATTAACCTCTGGAAACATGGCTGTTTCATTCAACATCCTTAAACAACCCTTATTCAGGATAAACAACCCTTGTTCAGGATTTTGAGCAGGATGGGCTACTCAATCTGAAGAAAATTCTAATTGAACCCATCTACAAGGTTATGCACTGTTTATCTTGATGAGATCACTATGCTGCGCACATATGGTTGTGATGCATGTGCCTGATGTTCCCTTATCAGACAGGTTATCATGATGGGTATACTGGCCTTCACATATTTTACCCCAGTGTCACTTTGATGGCATGCACTGCTCTTTCACTCAATAATAATAATTATAATAATAATAATAATAATAATAATAATTGAAGAAGAAGTATGGTGTAGATACAAAAGGTCTGAATATTGTAATTGAAGAACTGAAGCAGTGCATACATGCAAAAAAAGCAAAGCTAACTAGGTTTAAACAACGGATTAAACAATACCAGCAAAACCAATTGTTTAGAATCGACAAAAAAAAATTTATCAAGAAATTAATGATGATATAGAATGTGAAAGATTAGTTCCTGATGTTGATGAAAGTCAACAGTTTTGGGGTAAGATATTATGGAGTAAGCAAGAACAGCATAATACTGCAGCTGAATGGCTCTGCAGCCTGAAGTAAACAGCTTCTTATCCCCCAAAAGAGGCTATCCATTTCACAGAAGAGAGCATCAGATATATGAGTAAAAAGATAGGCAACTGGAAAGCTGCAGACCTGATGGTGTACAGGGATTTTGGATAAAAAAAGTTCAGTAGGTGCCACAAATTGATTGCAGAGCAATTTAATGCATTGGTCGATGGAGAAGAAATTCTGGGTTGGTTGACAAAAGGGCGAACAATGTTGTGTCTGAAGGATACATCAAAGAGAAATGTTGCCTCTCATTAATGTGGAAGTTACTGCCAGAAGGAATTGCAAAAGAACTGTACAGATTTTTTGATGAGCACGATATATTACTGACGGAACAAAAAAGTTGTAGGAGGAGATGCAGAGGTACCAAAGACCAATTTTTGGTAGACAAAATGGACAAAATGGTAATGCAAGATTGAAAACAAAGGAGGACAAATTTGGGAATGGCCTGGATTGATTATCGCAAAGCTTATATGAGCCCACATTCATGGATCATCAAGTGCTTAAATTTGTTTGGAACTGCAAGGCATGTAACATATTTTCTGAAGAGAAGTATGGTTGGGTAGAAAACTGAGTTGGGCACCATGAGCATCAGAAGAGGAATTTTCCAAGGCAACAGTTTATAGCCATTGCTTTTGTTCTTTGCATAATCCTTCTGACCTTAAATTTAGGAAAATGAACTGGGACATCAGCTAAAGGGAAAATCTCAAACAATCAACCACTGCCTCTTTATAGATGATTTGAAGCTGTATGGCAAGGATGAAGCACAAGTGAGTTCTTTAGTGAACACAATCCACTGTTTTAGTGTTGATTAGAATGTAATTTGGACTCAAGAAGTGTGGCACAATGTACCTGAAAAGAGGCATGGAACAGTTCCATAGAACTACCTAATGGAGAACTGATTAAACAAATTGAAAAGGAAGGCTATGAATACCTTGGAATACAAGAGATCAAGGGAATCATGGAAAAGGAAATGAAAGAACAACTGAGGATGGAATATTTCCGAAGATTAGTGTTGTGCTCAAAATTGACCGGGATGAAATAAAATCCAAGCAGTTAATATATGGGCGATAGCATCACTTTGGTATGGAGCTGGAATCATAAACTGGCTAAAGAAAGAACTGATGAACATGGATACGAAGACAAGAAAATTATTGACAGTGCACGGAGTGGAGCCTTTCATCCTAAGAGTGACACTGATAAGCTGTACTTGTCCAGAAGAAAGCGTGGGAGAGGTTTGATCAGTTGCCAGGATTGTATCGAAGCAGACAATAACAGCATAGGGTGACATGTAAAAAATACTGGGGAATCATTGTTGAAACATGCGAAGAAGTCCAGCATCATCAAAATTGATAATTGTGTAAAGAAAAACTCGAAGAGGAAAAGAACACAAAAAAAAAACAGCATGGAAGAAGAAAAAATGTACAGTCAGTTTGCAAAAGGTACAAGCATCAATACAGATACAGAAGACCAGTGGCTATAGATGAGGAAGAGTGAAGTTAGAGACAGAAATACTTATATGTGCAGCACAAGAACAAGCGACAAGCTTTAAGGACTAACTATGAGAAGTGCAGACTCGACAACACTACAAACAACAACAAATGCAGAATGTGTGGTGAGAGGGGTGAAACAGTATGGCACATCATTAGCGAATGCCTGAGTTTGGCACAATGCAATTACAAAAGACAACATGACAATGTGGCAAGAATGATCCATTAGGAGATCTGTAGAAATCACAGCCTACAAAGAGCAAAGACGTGGTGTGAGCAAACCCTAGAAGGCGTCACTGAGAATGAAGATTGCAAAATCCTGTGGGATGCATGATTCAGTGCGATCACCTGACCAGACATCGGAAAATGGACATTGTTGTGGGGAATAAAAAGAATGAATTTGAATGATAATCGACATAGCATGTCCCGCTGACAACAGGATCAGAGAGAAAGAAGAAAAAATAAACAACTATGATGATTTGAAGTGAGGAAATATGAAGGTTGTGGTCAATGAAGAGAGTAGATGTGGTACCAATTGTAATTGGCACACTTGGAAGTATCAGCACTTAACTACCAACATGGCTGAAAAAGATTGGTACAAATGTAAAGATAGAACTCCTGCAAGAATCAGCATTGTTTGAAACTGCAAGAATTCTTCACAGAGTTCTTGAAGCCTGACCAAGTTTATGTTATTAGCCTTGACAGCACACACATAGATCGTAGCAGACGAGAATCGCCTGTGATGGGCGCCGGAATTCCCATATCACTTGTCATTTTAGACCAGTGGTTCTCATTCGCAGCTCCCAGTGCTGCGTGCAGCCCTCAAGCATCCTTTCGGCTGTCCCCAATGGTTTTTTTCCCTATAAGTAAAAATTTTTCTTTAATTGAATTGTGCATTACCTTTTGGGGGTGCTGCCCCCAACAAAAACCTTGGTTTAGGATCTTGTCTGGATATTAAAATGGTTGAGAACCATTGTTTCAGGTAAGCAGAGACTAATGGCCAGTCAGTCGTTTTTTGACGGGTCAAACAGAATACACGACTATTTTTCACCATCATTGCATGATGTTATTTTATTCAAATAAGGACAAGTAGTCTGTGAGCCATGTTTTAACTATACAAACACGATGTCTCTCTTTGCTGTCACTGACAGTCATGACTAAGCTGTTCTCTCTCTCTCTCTCTCTCTTTCTCTCTCTTGCAAGTTTTTCTCTTTATGGCTAGCCATAAATTGGTTGTACACATTTCACTCTACAAAACAAATTATTCCGTAGACAAGATCCTTTTCTTTACAAACTGACCCACTGACTTTGACAACACGAAAATACATATGTACATTTTTCATAATTTTTTTTCAACAGCATAAATTATCTAATTGATTTCTGTGTTTACATTTCTACAAATTATTTTATATAAATTCTTTCTTGATTGATATTGTAAATTAAGGGTTATACATTGTTTCTGAATTTTGCTCAATTTTGATTTCTATTCACAACCCATGTTGAACTGGCAGAATTGTTAGCATGCCGGGCGAAATGCTTAGCAGTATTTCGTCTGTCTTTACGTTCTGAGTTCAAATTCCACCAAGGTCGACTTCGCCTTTCATCCTTTTGGGGTCGATAAATTAAGTACCAGTTGTGTACTGAGGTCAATCTAATCGACTTAATCTGTCCTTGTTTGTCCCCTCTATGTTTAGCTCCCTGTGGGCAATAAAGAAATAATAATAATTATTATTATTATTATTAATATTATTATTATTTAACCAAGATTTCACCTACAAGATGGTGATCTGATAGATTCGATAACATTTCAGACAAAATACTAAGCAGCATTTCTTCCAGCTCTTTATGTTATGAGTTCAAATCCTGCCGAGATCAACTTTGCTTTTTATTTTTTGGGTCTATAAAATGAAATACTGGTTAAGTGCTAAGGTCGATGTAATCGATTTTGCCCCTCCCATCAAAACTGCTGGCCATATGCCAAATTTTGAAACCACTTTCCTGTAGCGATGCCTAATGACTAGGTCCCAACTACACTTAGGTCTAGTGATATGTCGTGGATATTAACCAGACAACTCACTGGAATATCACCCCATATTAGAGAATGTTCTATTTTGTTCCAGTAGTTCCCACGCTTTTGTGGTTATATATGCACAACTCATTTCAGAAGCACAAGCAACAAGCCCTTTACATCGACAAGTTTCTCTTGGCTGAAGTTCAGCACCAAGTTAAAAGGATTCTTCAACAAGGATGATCAAAGCTTCTCACATGAATCTAATGCTTTCTGGTAGTGATGTAATTACAAACTACATTCGTGTCTAACACATCACAACAGGCAAACCACAATTAAAATTGTATTTATTGTAATAGACTTTGATAACAATAAATGTTATTTCAATAACATTCTAAGTTGGTTTATTATGAGTTATAGCTAAATTTAATGCTCATTCAATGAGCCCAACATTAGCAAGGCCTAAATAGGCTTGCTTTTTGTTATTATTTAGAAAATGAAAGAAAAATATTGTCTGTTGTCAGTTATGTCAATGGATAATCTTTAATACCCTACAACTGTAAAAGGTATCCACATTCCCTTAATTATGCACACCAAAAAATACTAAAATTTCCTTGAAATCATTCATAGCATTATTGCGGGTGTTCTCTATTAGTTACTCCTTCACTGTTCTCATGATCATTAAGTATTTGATCAATAAGAATAATTATAATTAATTCTAGAAAATAATAAAGATAACAATTCGGAATAGCTGTAAATTATTTAGAAAAAATTATCAGGAACCAGTTGATTTGTTTAAATTTTTTTGTCTTCTCTGATTACATTTTGCAATAATAAGTGAATTGATTGGTTAAACTTCGGTGGACGAGTATATTTCTACTGACATCTATCTATATCTATTAACAGTTGTTTGGCCGGAAATATTCACATTCTTTGAGATGTTTTATATTTCTTTACACCCTCCCCACTTCTACATATGCCTACTGATGTTAGATTTCAACGAGACTATCGTCACTTGAGTCTTTTGAAAGTGAAGCCAACAATATCTCCTGAATCAATATCCTCAAAGCTGAGTTCTTTTACAATGGTAACAATTTCATTAATGACATCGTTTATTGGATTTTTAAAGCTGCTAAATTCATTATCGCATTCAAGCAGAAGATTCTGCCAGACTGCTCCCATACAGCTAACTGGCTGCCACTTCTAATGATTTGTGAATATTTTCAATTGTTTGCTTAATATTATTTTTATCCAAAAGCACTTTCTTGGTTATAGTATTACCTGTGAGAAAGCTTTTCAAATACAACTGGTCATAGCCATTGTTCCATCATTCTGGTCGTGGTACAAATATAACCAACACATTAATACAAAAATCATTGAGTTAGGATGACTGGGAGTATTCTTATCAGGAATTAAAAGAGCTGCAAAGTTACATAATTTTTCTTGCAATAACTTTCAATTTCTGAGCAAAAATGCAACATGAGGCAATCATCAAAGTAATCCATGTCTTTTTATTAGATTGCTGAATCACTAAAAGTTATTGCTTATTGCAACATTTTAAAGGCTTTGGATTATTATTCAACAAATAGGCATTGGTTTAGATTTGAAGCCCTCTCAATGGTTAAGTGATTTTTTTAATGCTTTTTAACCAGGTTATGATGCTTCACTTTTTACAAAAGGTTCTTGATGGCTATTTTAGATGAATGGCTGGTTTCAGAAATGTTGAAAATTTGATGATCATAGTAATTATTTTCCTTGATTATTTTTTTATTGTGCAGCAAAATATTTAGCTGCAATGCCTTCATCTGCTCTTTCACTTCTTTTATTCTTAGGTTTTTCATTCATTTTCTAGTTTTGACGTTTTCTAATCATCTTAGAAAGCATAAGATGTCACAAAGGAATTTATATGTCCTGGTATGGTGCATTAAAAACTTACACAGGCTTTCTACAAATCTTGGAAATTTCTGATTTGTCTCAAACACTCACAGGTGGCACATATATATTGTACAGCTTTACAATGCTTTGTGTATACTGTTTAGCTATTACTGCTATACCCAAATATTTATCACAAACATACATTTTTTTCAATTTCACAGGTTGGTCATTATCCAATGCATGTTTACATAGCTTGATCAACGGTGGTTAATAATTCAATCTAACAGCAAATCTTCATGGTTATTATTTGTGAAAAATTGTGGTTAGCTGATTAGTGAAGTTGAATTTGGCTGCGTGTTGTTCCTCCAAAATAACCAAAACCATAAAAGATTTCTTACTTTTTTTTCTTTCTGACGAGACCATTTATTTACACATTACTTGACAATATTTACAGTTGTACTTACTGGGGCCAGTTAGCTATATATGTGTTTTTGACTAAGAATTTAATAGTTACATATTCATAGTATGAGAGGTAGGGAAATTACACGTTCATGGTAAACAAATGGTTTCTTTTAGCCCAGGTACTAGCATAGCTAGAGAGTGTGCTGCCCAGGGCGGCCCTTCAGTTTTCCACTCCAGGGTCAACCCCCCACCAAAAAAAACATATTGCCTACAGCAGACCCAAAAGTGGTGCTACGCAGGACCGAACAGCAACCAAGAAACTTGACTTCTCACAGATCTCTTACATGTTTGGCTTTATTGTGATATGCAATTACATTCATAACCAAATTTTGGCAGGAACATAATGGAAAATCCACTAGACAACTTGCAATCGAATGACTGGGCTGAAATATGATTGGTCGACAATTAGGGCGATGCTGTCTGATGTGCTCTGGCCTACATCTTGGTACAGGGCTAACAAGGTTTTGATTCTTAGTTTCGTTACACATTCTACTACCCAGTCGTTTTTTAGCAGACGTATAAATCAGTTAAAACTACTAACAAGCAAGTCATGGGTTTCTCTATTTTGGCTGACATGTTAGCATTCAGAAAGACTATGGTTTAAGGGAAAACCTAAGTGTGGGCCTTTGTTCGAGTTTGTTTTCATCTTTCACTTCAGTTGCTCAGCTTCATTATATAATTAGTTGCAATATAACAAATGATTTAGGGTAGTGGATAAAAGAGTCGAAAGGGCGTCGGATAAAATACTTTATGGTATTTAGTTACGTCCCTTCCCTTTCTGAGTTCAAATCCAATGCAGGTCAACTTAACTTTAGATAATTTATATTTTAAACGTCTAGTGCTCAGTGAATAATGGTGACTAACTGTTACAAATGCTGGGTGATGTTTGATGGACAGCTTTGCTTTTTACATGTAGGATAACTCTTAAAGCCACTTGTTTGTAGGATTTGTCAATAGGTGAGGTGTATAGAAGCATACTAAAGTGTTTGTTTTCGTTACACGCATTGAAAAGTTTCGGAAAAATTCACAGCTTATAAAGTAAAGATACAACTAATTAGCCATCTTGAATGGCTAGAGGCTGTTGCCTGATCTGTTGATGTGGGTTTCCAAATCAGTATAGATTCATTCAGCTGCAAGGTTGTATATTGAGGGAAAACTACAAATTGTGCAAGTTAAAGTCAGTGACTATGTAACAACAACCAGAAGAGAGCTGAGATGAATGGTTTTCAATATAAAATGAAAAATAGTACAATGGTTAGTGATAATTAATAAGTGAGCATGATTCATAGTTACACAGCATAAGTTTAGCTTATGGTCAATACTAGTAGCATACGGTGATCATTGTCACAAAGTATGCATTATGCTACTCTGCTAAAACTGTCAACGTAAGTGTTAAATTATCACTTAAAAATAACATACTTAATCTGTGTTTTTAGTGCATCTTATTAAATTTAGAGACAGATTATTACTAGATTAATAATACTGCAACAGCAGAATTATTATAAAGAATTTTTAGTGAACTGATGCATATATCTTCACAGATATATGGAATATTGCTCAGCCTTCGGTCGTTAGCCATTATTTTGATTACATTCCCAGTAACTCACCACCCCTTCAGTGTCATATCCTGATACAACAGGTTGTGGGATGTGCACTACTATCTCAGAACAACTGTCACATTGTTGTATTTCATAAGAACACACACACACACACACACATGCAAAAATTGTTTCTTATTATTAAATTATTGAGTGAGTCTAATATTTATGCATGAATTTGCCATCGTCGGCAGGTGTACGCAACACACCTAACATATCTCTGGTCAATACAATTATGGACTGAGTGACAACTCCGGGTCATATTGATTATTTTTCGCTTAGTCACAGGGATCATGGATAATTTTTGTAGGGGAAGGGGTGAAGTGTAGAATATTATTAGTCCTTGTATCTTTGAAGAGACAAAAGGTGAAGTCTATTTGAACGAAAATCAAACCAATGAGGTACAGAATTAGATAACATAAAACTTCCGTACAGACTCCATGCAGACACTTCTATCAGCTTCAATGGCATGTTTTTTTTTTTCTGTCCCTCCTTTATTCTGTCTGTCAGCCTATACCATTTTGCTTCACTTCATTCTTCTATCATTCCTTCAGTTCTTCATTTCATCCCAATCCTGTCTTCCACCCCATCCCACTTTATACAATATATCTCTGTCGTTCCTAACAATCTCCACCTCTCCTTTCTCTTCTGTCAGCTCTTCTTTTAATCTTCTCCCCCTTCTATCGGTTCCTCCTTTCCATCGCCACTGCACTCTTTATCCTCTCATCTCTCTCCTCATGCAGCTACTTCAACCTCTCATCATCTTTCTCTTTCTTCATCACACCTAACCTCCTTCTTCACTTCCCTTTTCATTTCTTCTTGTACTCATTCAATTTTACTTTCTTCCAATTATGTCACCTCTCCTTCCCTTGCTTTCTCTTTCTCTTTTCACCCTCTTTCTCTCTAACACACACACCAGCTCGTTCTATCTTTTCATTCCATTCTTTCATCAAACTCCCTCTCTTAGTTCTTTCGTCATTTATTTTCTGTCTTTCTCTCATTCATTCATTCACTCTTTCTTTCGTTTCCTTGTCCCCCCCTCTCTCTAGTCTGTCTTACTCTCATTTGTAGTTCCTCAATCTTCAGTTCCCTTTCTTTATCTCTTTCACGCTCTCTCTCACTCTCTCTGTCTCTCTCTCTCTCTCTCATCTCTTTCTCTTTTAAAATTATTTCACTCTCATACCTTTATTTTTATTCTCTCCATTTCTCTTCTTTTTTCCTTCCTCTCCCCCTTTCCTCTTTTACTTCATTCTTCTTTCACTTTCTCTATTTCTCCGTTACCTTTTTATTTCTTTCACTCTTCATTCGTTTCCTTCATTTTCATTTCTTTGCCTTCCTTCATCTATTTCCATCTCTCTTTTACTTCACTCTCATTATCCCCATTAAAACCATTTCCTCCATTATCTGTCTGAGTCAGTCAGTCAGTCAGTCAGTCAGCCAATGTGTGCCTTTGTCTAATGTTACGATATATCGTCTGCTCCTTCCATATTTTCCACCATGCCTCATTTACCTTCAACTTCAACAAAACATCATCAAAAACAACATGACAGGAAAGCTTCATCAGCTAAACCGTTTTAAATATTGTTTGATTGATAGTTGTATTAGCAAGTAACCTCAAACGATCTCAATTCTCATTTTCTCTTGCACTGGGATGCAGCAGACATTTTAACATGAATTTCTGTTTTAACTATTTTTTCTTATTTTTTGTTATTATTTTAGGCTTAGTTTTATTTTATCATTTTCCTTTCTTTATTTCGTGATTTATGTGTTTGCTGTTTCTCTGTGTGAAATGTTTTTTGCTTCGTTTTTGTCTTTACATTCGGTTTACTTTCCATGTAAGTAAATTCCATTTAGTTACAACAGTCCATCTCACTTTCTCACAACACTTCCTCCTTCCTCTCGCTTCAGTATATTTTTGTGGATTTGCACACACACACACATACATACATACATATATATATATATATATATATAATATATATATATATATATATATAGAGAGAGAGAGAGAGAGGAGAGAGAGAGAGAGAGAGAATTCCAAGGTGAAGAGTGAAGTAGGTGAAATAGTTATTTACCCACGATCTGTGTGTGTGTGTGTGTGTCTGTGTGTATTTTCTGCCATGTCCGAAGAAAAATCTATTTACATTCTCCCAGCGTTCCACCAGAATAAATAGTTCTGCTCCTACAATTACCACATACAGATACAGATGCACATACATACATATATACATTAACACATGCACTAATATATGTATAAATATACTCAGACATACATATATACACATATACACATGCACAAATACATATTACATACACACACACACACACACACACATATATATAACACACACAGACATAGATATACATATATATATATATATATATATATACATATATACATTAAGGCATATTGGCTTACCAACACTCTTAACTGAAAAGCTTGAAAAATTGTGGATCCCCTTGCATGATACCAATGGTAGCATTGTTAATCTACAAATAAAGTACATACATACATATGTATATTTATATGCATACATACATTTTTTCCTTCAAACGAAAACCTTATCACATCAAACACCACTTGGGACCTCGGAGTAATTGTTGACAAAAACTTAAACTGGAGTGCCTGCATAAACAACAAAGTCAACATGGCCCACAAGGCTCAAGACTTTTCGGTCAAGAAACACTTTTACCATTATCCTTCTCTTCTCTACCTTTGCCCATCCTCACCTTGAATACTATTGTCTGCTGTGGTTTCCATACCTGAAGCAGAATATTATAAAAATTGAAGAACCCCAGATATCGGTCACAACGAAAATAGACAGCATGGCAGGTCTTGATTATTGGGATCATCTCAAGAAACTCAATCCTTATTCCTCCAGCATTGCCATGAATGCTATATCATTTGTACGATGTGGAAAATATTCCAACAGCATTGACTAAATGATGTTGGTATCAACTTTAAAGTTCACCCAAGGCTTGGTCCCTGTGCTAGCCATCCTCTATAAAAGTCATGTTTTTGTCACATCACAACTCTAAGACAGAACTGTTTCACCTCAACTGGCCCTGCTCTCTTAAACATCATATCATGACACATGAGAGAAGAAAAAGATCTAATAATAAAATTCCAGATAAAGCACCAACCCCTGGATATATATCAGCAAATAATAATTCTCAACTCAAATGGGCTGTGGTGCCCATAGAATGACTAATATCAATCACCTTTAAATGTCTTTTCAGGTGGTGCTATTAAGTTAGACATGGCCTGGAGTGGCGAAAACTTATCTAAATATCTAAGCACACACACACACACGTGTGTGTATGTACTGTTTTTAGTGAGTTCAATAAAAAGAAATTTATGTTAGAACACAGTAAAGATGGTGAAGAAGAGCTGCCAAGCCTTAACTAAAGACTGAGAAGGTGAACCGAACAGAAATGGATCTAAACTGGAGATGGAGTCAAGAGAGAGATTACCACCATGCTGGGTGGGGATCAATATCCATGACACTAAGTTTGGACATTATAACTGAAATCAAAAACAGTGAAACAAATTTTAAAAAAAGGCTTCTGGTCACCAAACATCTGCTTATTTTTCTATTCTTTTACTTGTTTCAGTCATTTGGCTGTGGCCATGCTGGAGCATTGCCTTTAGTCAAACAAATCGACTCCAGGACTTATTCTTTGTAAGCCTAGTACTTATTCTATCGGCCTTTTTTGCTGAACCGCTAAGTTACAGGGATGTAAACACACCAACATTAGTTGACAAACAATGGTGGGGGGACAAACACAGACACACACACAAATACACGCATGTGCGTGCACACACACATATATAAATGACAGGCTTTTTTCAGTTTCCGTCTACCAAATCCACTCACAAGGCTTTGGTCATCCCAAGGCTATAGTAGAAGACACTTGCCCAAGGTGCCATGTAGTGGGACTGAACCCAAAACCATGTGGTTGGCAAGCAAGCTTCTTACCACACAGCCACACTGTGCTTCGGAAAATTTAAATTCACCTAATAATTAGGTTGAGTAATAGAAACAAACCAAGGGACAGTTTTGTTAGTTGGCTGTGTTGATGTTGATTGAGATAATAAAGCAAAATTTCTACAACAGAAATGGTTTTACTGGAGGTCTCTGGCTGCTGTTGCCATTGTGTAGCACAGTTGATTGAAGTAGCCAAAGAATACAAACCATTAGAATTTATTGGTTTTAATGGAAACATGTTTAGCATCATTTATTGCTTGTTATGGTTAGGCATATGTGAAATTGTCCAATAATGTTACTTGTGGTTAAATGCTGTCTTAAATACATCATATTGGCAGTGACTTTAAAGTTTCATTCTTTTATTCTTTTACTTGTTTCGGTCATTTGACTGCAGCCATGCTGGAGCACCGCCTTTTAGTCGAGCAAATAGATCCAAGGACTTATTCTTTGTAAGCCTAGTAGTTATTCTATTGATTTCTTTTTGCTGAACCACTAAGTTACAGGGATGTAAACACACCAGCATCGGATGTCAAGTGGTGTTGCGGGGACAAACACAGACACTCAATCACACACACACACATACATATATACGACAGGCTTCTTTCAGTTTCCGTCTACCAAATCCACTTTGGTCAGCCTGAGGCTATAGTAGAAGACACTTGCCCAAAGTGCCACACAGTAGGACTGAACCCAGAACCATGTGGTTTGTAAGCAAGCTACTTACCACACAGTAACTTCTGTGCCTATATATAATTATTTAATATATATTCTTGTATGGCAGTAAGTGAGGAAGGGTCAGGAATCACTGACATAGAGGATTCCTTTTTACCAGGAAACATTGTAGTTGTTTTGTCCCTCACTATCCCTGATAAAGCAGAACTGTGATCAAAGCTTTCTAGCTGTAACCATCTGGGTTTTTTAGTAGAGGTTTTTTTTTTCTTTTTGTTCCTGGAGATAAAGTCAGACAATTGGTATGCTAATGATGGCTACTGAACCAGAAACATATGTCCATGATTGTCTTCTTATCTCCAGACAATAAGCCTGTCCTTTACCTTGATGACATCTCAACTCTAGAGAATTCTCAAATCTTGAGATTATCAGATTATCTCCCCTCCTCAAGTGGAGCTGGTCTTATCTGCTGTTTGGTACTTATGTGATAACTTCAAGAGGCAGAGACAATTTTAATAAATCAAAAATTTATGTTGTTTAGTATTTGATATTTAATGATATTTTGTCTAAGTTGTTCAAATACATGTTACAGGTCACTCTGAGTTATTTCTCTTATCTCGTGCTTGCGTGTGTGTGTGTGTGTGTGTGTGTGTGTGTGTGTGTGTGTGTGGTGTGTGTGTGTGTGTGGTGTGTGTGTGTGTGTGTGTGTGTGTGTGTGTGTTCTCTTCCCATTTTACATTTAGAATTAATTCTGACCAGTCACCTGCTTGGTAGCAAGGTTGTGAAGGGAAGCATCTTGTTTTGTTCATCTGCTTTTAAGGCTAAAGAAATTCTTGCAGATTTTTATAGTTCCAGATATCATGATCATTTCTAGTGTATGAATTAGGGAGTTGAGTTCCCTCTCCAAGAACCCTAAGTTCAGCCATATTTTGCTCCAGGTGGGTTGGTACACATCTTGTTGCTCCAATAATAGTATGAAACTGAAAGTGTATCCCAGGTACTGGATTTGCAAATTTCTTATGTACGTATGTATGCATTTGTGCATGCATATGTGTGTGTATGGATGCATGAATGAATGAATGGATAAGTGACAATTTCCCAGAAGACATTCAGCATTTTACTTAATTATATTAAACTGATGATGCTTATAATATATCTGAACACTTGAGTATCACTTGAGTATCTGATGTTTGAATTTAGAGCAGATATCTAAATATGCTGCTACATGTGTAGAAGGAGCAAACCTGCCATCATATTTTCTCTTAGGACAATGTATTTGCTGTATGTTGTAGACATAAGTGTCTATAAATAATTAAAATATATGAGAAGTCATATTTCATATTCACATGCAGTAAGAAATGTCACATGAAAACAAGGTTTTTAACTATACTGAGAATGTTGTCACCTTCTTTTGTACTGTGGTGTGGTTGTGGCCTGGTTCTGTAATTATGTAAGCATGAGAGAGATAGAGACAGAGAGAGGGTTATTGGATGAATACAAGTATCAGTGACCATAGTATAGCCCTGGGCTAGCTGAAGTTTGATCACTTTGTATCGCAGATTCTTCCTATTTGGCAGATTCTTCCTATTTGGCAGGTCTAGCCGTCCACGGCTGCTGATGGTTGAAAAGTACCTGGTGTGAAACACATGACTACCCTCTGTTCTCTTTCATCTGTCAGTGTTGCTTGTCAGTCTTTGTGTATGACTACATCTATTCATCATCTGCTCCTCTCTCTTATACTGCCTCCCTCTGTCTCTGTAAATTTAGTCTCTTTTAATATGCTCCAGAACAAATCTGATTGGACAGAATTGTGGTGACATCATCACTGGAAAATCCTGATGCTTACATTTAATTTTTATTGGTCAGATTTTTATTGATATCAATACTCGATATTAAAGATCTGTTTTTGTCTAGGAAAATTTTCCTCCTTAAATAAAAAGAACAATCCAGGTTCAAATACAGGCAATCATTTGCTACAAGTCTCTGTAATTTTTCAAACTTCTAACTGTAAACTGTATATTTTCACACATGAACAATCCGTCCAACCCGTGCTAGTGCGGAAAACGGATGTTAAACGATGATGATGATGATGATGATGATGATGAAATATTATTAAGCTGTTATGGATAATTCACACCAAGAGCTATTTTAAACCATGAAAATATTTTTTTCTCCATATAAAGAAGTAATTAAAATCTGAAAGGGTTAATTGATAAATTCAAGCAAATAGTGATTCTGATTTGAAACGAAACAATTTCTAACACAAACTAAAATTTTTAATGTTTCACCCTAAATAATTTGGCATATCATAAGACCACATGACCCTCTTGTCTTTCCACTTCACCCAACCCTGCTCTCTGTCATCCTCTCTTCCGAGACCGACCTCTCCTGCTCTCTTTAATACTGTGATTTCTATGTATTTATTAGGATTAAGAAATTATCTAAAAGTTGTTCAGAATTTGTGCTATGTTTTTTGTGGCACCCTAGGGTCCAGGTTTCTGCATGCAAGGTGATTCCTAGTTTGTCTCATATGGATGCAAATTCTGAACAACTTTTAGATAATTTCTTAATCCTAATAAATACATAGAAATCACAGTATTAAAGACTGGTTCACTGAGCACTTCTGAGACATCAGACTCGGCAATGACACCCTGGTCTCACACCACTTCCACTCAACTGGTCATTCACTACAACATCTGTCTGTCTTTGCATAGAGGGCCACTTGCACACCTGCTTCTGTTGTGAGAAAGAATTGATCTTTTCATTCTTTTGCTCCTTATGGCCTTAATTCATCTGAAACCAACCCCGCACATATTCCCACACTCCTCTCACCTTTAACTGCCACTTCCCTTCACCCATACACCTGTACACCACCTAACTCAGTAACTTCACCGCACACACAATTATACAAACACCTATACGCATTGCTCAACTCAGTACCCACACCACACACGATTACACACATACACACTCATATGAACATGCACTCACACACATTTTCTCACTCCACACACATTAGCACTCAATACCTCCTGACCCCTAAATCTAATCACCCCTACCCCACCTTGCATCTCCATGGATTCCCACACAGCACACTGTATTCACTCCTAAAACTACAATGCACAGGAACACAACATGCATAAACACAGACAACCTTTGCACATCAACATACACAATACACACACACACTATAGGGTCACAAACGCACTTCATGCACTAATTCACACACACACACATGTGCAGACACCACTTGAACAAGCATACACTAACTGCTACATGCAAGCATTTGCACTGCACACACACACACACACGATAGCCTCACAGAAATACTATACTACAGCCTCACACACATATACACACGTCCAAATGCACACACACTCATAAATATATGAAACACACGTTACTCTACACAATGCACGTACTCGTTACTTATACACATACACACACACATGCTCCCAGATGCACACACAGGCCCACATAATTTTAAGCTTGCCAACCCATACTTACACACATACACTCTCACACACCATACTTACATACACACACACACACACACACACTTATGCACCCTAGTTCACCCGGGTCACTGTTATTATCTCCCTTTCATTCAGCCCCTTTCTTCTGGTTATTTCATCATACTGAACTATTAATCCCTACACATTTTTTTCTCTCACTGTTACTTTTCATTCTCTCTCCATTTTTTTCCTCTCAGCCCTTTCTGCCAAAGAGCATAGGCTTGAAATGTCAAAGACTTTTCCTTTCTTCCTGAACTAATATACCTGCTTGTTGTTCCTTCACCTGTCTTTGTCTTTTGTTTTCTGTAAACTTGAACATACATACATACATATACATCACAGCTTCTTGTGATAGTCACACAAACACATGTACAGATGCTATAAATATAAATAAAGAATTTCATAATATACTTTCCAGACTTGAATTTTGGAATGTAGTCTCTGTGATCTTTATAACCAAGGAGACTCTTAAGAAGAAATTCAAACAATGCAGCATGACTTTCCTTCATAGGTTCCTTTATAAATTCATAAAGGAACACATGGAGTTCTAAAATATTGGCTTTGCATCAAGCTCGTTAACATGCACTTTACAAACATACACACACGCATGTACACATGTGCATATGTGCATGCCCAAGCATACACATGAGATAGAAGGAAGGAAAGAAAATATTACTGGGAGGAAAACTTTCTGCTAATCATCTAGAATGCAAACTTGCAGATGAGGAAATAAAATAAGTAGAGGAGTGATGTGAAAGGGTAGATGTAGGGAAGGAGAGGGATAAGCCAATGTGAGATGATGTGAGTAGTGAGGAAGAGAAACGATGTGGGAGGAAGTAGATTGATGAGGAGAAGTTAAAGTTGATAGTAAGACTCAGATCATGAGGAATTAAAAGGACCTGGTAGGTGGAGTTGAGGGGTAAGTGAGAAAAGTGGGCTGAGAGAGAGAGAGAGAGAGAGAGAGAGAGGAAGAAAGAATGTGCTGACAGGAGTGGTCAGGGAATAAAAGTTTGTTGGAAAAACATAAATTTAAGGAATTAGTAGGCTATGTAGAATGGGTATTTTAAGGAGCGGTTAGAGTCATAATGATAAAAATGTAGAGAAAATGGAAATAAAAGTGTCATCGTCTGTAATGGGAGGGGAGTAGGGAGAGGTCTAATGAGAGGGGAGTAGGGAGAGGTCTAATGAGAGGGGAGTAGGGAGAGGTCTAATGAGAGGGGAGTAGGGAGAGAGGTCTATATAACAAATTCATGTCATTGGTTCATTTGGAGTAATTTTTCTTTGCCCATTTTATTAAATGAAAACAGAATAGTAATTAGATACACTGTACAAACAACATATTCACACACATATGTTTATATATGTAGAAGCACATGCAAGTATACATATGCATGCATACAATCATGCATGTACATATCCATATTTGCACGTGTCCATATTAGCTGTTTGTTCCATAAAGACTGAAATCCACATTTTGAAATACAAGACACAATTCTGATAAAGACAGAGTATTTTACATTATTTAGTTAAAGTTTATAGTTTCTATTCTCTGGAGTAAAGATTCTCTCTCTCTCTCTCTCTCTCTCTCTCTCCCTCTCTCTCTTTCCTCTCCCTCTCTCTCCCCCTCTCTCCCTCTCTCTCCCTCTCTCTCTCCCTCTCTCTCTCCCTCTCTCTCTCTCTCTCTTTCCTCTCTCTCTCTCTTTCCTCTCTCTCTCTCTTTCCTCTCTCTCCCCCCCTCTCTCTCTCATTTATACTCTGAATTCAAACCCTGTCAAAGTTGAACTTTGACATATTTCTGGTGTTTATGAAATAAAGGTATCAGCCACACACTGAAATGTGTATTTAATTGAATGTTCACTCTTGTATGTTCAGCTAAGCAGAGAAGAATGATGGGAGCTGAGTTTAAGTGAAAAGTGGAGATCAAAGAAATATTTAAGAGTTCACACTGATTAATATGGAAAATAACAGAGCATAAGAGGTTTTATCTTTACATCTGAAACAGATCTATATGTTGATTTGAACACCACTCCTCTAACTTTCAATTAGGACAGGAGTTTTAGCAGATTGAAAAATGGCATCAACAAAAAGCTGGCCATCTAAACATTTTCAGGATGTTCAAATGATAATAACACCACAGGTTTGTCAAATTCAGATTTGTTCTGGATCATATTAAAAAGGCCAGGATTTACAGAGGGAAATAGTGAAAAAGTTAGGAGCTTAACAATGTGAGTAGCAAAACATAACAGTAGGCAACTATTTAGATTCAGCACAATCTCTAGAGTTAAGACTGTCAAAATGCTGATCTGTAAAAAATAACACTAGCACACTCTCTGGCTTCTCTCTCAACACACATACTACTATGAACAGAACTTTCCAATGTTACTCTGTTGTTTCTTTTCTTTGGACTGCTTGGTCCAATACAAACTTTTAACAATAGATATATGATGAATTGAAAATGAACAACCCATTGCATGGCACCTTGGTCAAGTATCTTCTACTATAGCCTTAGGTCAATCAAAGACTTGTGAGTGGATTTGGTAGATAGAAACTGAAAGAAGCCTGTCGTGTATATGTATATATCTATGTGTGTGTCTTTGTAGCTGTATTTGTCCCACCAACTCCTCGTGACATCTGGTGCTGGTGTGTTTACATCCACATAACTTAGTGGTTTAGCAAAAGAGACCAATAGATTAAGTTCTCAGTTTAAAAAAAACATAAGTACTGGGGTCAGTACAGTTGACTAAGAATTCTTCATGATAGTGCCCCAGTATGGCCACAGTGTAATAACTGAAACAAGTAAAGGGTAAAAGATAAAAGAACTCTTTCTATTTATCCATAATTCTTCAACATTCTTCTTACAGTTAAATTGGTAGACCATAAGATTCTTCTTATAATGTGAAGCGCCCAAAGTGAAGATTTATGAGAGTCTACAAAGAAAAAGAGTTCAAAAGGTTAATGGCATAGTTCATATAATTGATATATGAGGGCGGGGTAGCTAGAAAAGACATATCCAGTTAATCTGTTTGCATGGATTTGAAATACATGAAAATTGAATGTAAACAATAGTATCTTTCACCACCACAACCACCACCACCAACTATGGTATCATTTTAACTTGCTATAGACAAACATGACTGGCTGCTATAACAGAAATATTACTAATCACTCATTATTACTCAACTAGCGTTCTAAAACCTAATCACCTAATATAAAACATTTTTTACACAGTAACTTCACTGTTATTTTTAAAATCCACCACCACAACCACCACCACCACCACCACCACCTCCATGTCAGCTTGATTAAACTAAATTCAATCATTCATAGACACTCCCTCCTCCTTCCTTTCTTAGTCATTATTCATCTTGCCCTCCTCTACTTATTTCGCTTCCTCATTTTTTTTGTGTCATTTAATATTTTTATCTTCTCTTTTTATTTTCTTTATTTGATTTTTCTTTTGTGTTTTGTATATGTTTTTTTTAGATCCACCTATATTTCCTTCTTCTTTTCCCTCATTATATATTTCACTCTTTCCTTCTTCAAACTTTTGTCAAACATTTTTTTTCATTTTAAACGCTGTCCCTTTTTTTCTGTCTCTTAGTTGATATCCAATAAAAAGGTTACAACAGAATCAATGATACAATACCCAGCTGAAGACTTTTGCAGGGTCTAGTTAGATCCCTTTACTTCTCAACTCTAAACCTTCTGAGGCCAACAGAATCAATACCAATCCTATATTAAGGAACCAATATAATCAACTATTCTCCATCCTTTGGACCATAGCTGGAATTCCAAATGGTTTGGTAACAAACTTCTTACCAGAATCACATCTGCACATATATGCGTGTGTGTGTGTGTTTACACGATGGACTTTTACAGTTTCCATCTATCAAATTCATTCACAAGGAACTTGCTCAAGGCATCGAGCAGAAGAACTGAGCCCAAAGCCAATGGTTGCAAAGTTAGCTTCTTTTCTGCATCAAGGATATTTTTGTTCTTTGAAATGGGCAGATTTGTTTTAAATTAGATTATCTAAAAGAGAGAATTGCATTCTGGGGTTCATGATATCAATACAAGTTATGCCTGGAGTAAAAAATCCCCTTTTAATGTTTAAAATGCAGTGAAGGCATTTTTGGTGGAATTGTTCAAACAATTTGAAATGTCTTTCATTACACATCTATATTTCAGAAGAATACAACAAGAATGGTAAGACAAACAATTTGACCATCAACTTGACCAAAGAACATATTTTAAAAAAATTCTGGTACTTATTCTATCAGTCTCAATCCAAAGCAACGGTTTCTATGGCCTTTGGATTCATTTCAAGTGACTTTATGGTAGTCCTTAAAACCTCTTTTTAGGTTTACACCAATTATGTTTCCTCTCTGCAAGCTTGCCATAAAACAGCTGTTTGCTTGTGCACTCATCCGCCATTCGAACAATATGGCCAGACCATCTCGTTTGACTTTTCAGAATCCTTGATTTAATTGAAGTTATGCCTGGAGACACAAAGACATCGGTGTCTAGAGTAAAAAAAAAGCCCCATTTAATGTTTAAAATGCAGCAAAGGCATTTTTGGTGGAATCGTTCAAACAATTTGAAATGTCTTTCATAGCATGTCCATGTTTCAGAAGAATACAACAAGAATGGTAAGACAAACGATTTGTAAAGAGCCAACTTTATGTTGTTATTTATATGTCTTGGCACTAAATGCATGACTCTAAACCACCAAACACTTGTGCTGCCTTTTGAATTCACAGATGTATTTCTGTGTACAGATTTCCATCATTTTGTACAGAGCTTTCAAGGTAAATGAAAGAGTTCACAATCTCAAGTAACTTACCCATAACAAAAATTTTAGGAGGAGATGCAAACAGGACCAGGTGCAGGTTGAAACATTACAAATGTTTTTTTTCAAATTGGACCACCAAGAGCTGCAGATAAGTTCTGATCTTTGTGGATCTTAAAATGTCTTTTGAGGTCTCCATTAGATTTGCATACACTGCATTGAAAGGTGTGCACAGACATATAAGCAGAATAGTTGGTGGAGGTTCATTTTATATGGGTTCACAGATGAGATTTGAACCCAGCAAAAGACAGGCATGGTCTTTCGCAAACTATGCACATAAAAAGGTAATTGCCATTCACCTTCTCGATTGTTGTAGAAATAACAGAAAACATATATTTCTGACAAAATTTTACAATAAGGTATAAAATTATTTGGTTATCAACACATGGGCTGATATATGCATATATATATAGTCCTTAATCTCTGAGGGGTAAAGATTTTCAGCTGAAATGTCTTTTAATTAAGATAGCCAATACATTCAAGGTTTTCCCCACCCTCCACCCCATCCCCACATTTGGAGTATAGATTATTTGAGTGAATTCAGAAATCATTGAATTCCAATTTTGGTTTGAAACAAAGCAAAAATAACAATAAAACCTTAAAGTGTTCTTTTTGTTTTTTCATAATTTTGCGTATCATTTTCCTATGAACTTGTACTAAAATAGCTAGAAATTTATATCAGTTTCTAACATTCTCTTCTACACTAGGCACGAGGCCTGAAATTTTGGAGGAGGGAGCCAGTCGATTAGATCGGCTCCAGTTCCCAACTGGTATTTAATTTATCAACCCCGAAAGGATGAAAGGCAAAGTCAATCTCGGCAGAATTTGAACTCAGAAAGTGGAGACAGATGAAATACCTATTTCTTTACTACCCACAAGGGACTAAACACAGAGAGGACAAACAAGGACAGACAAATGGATTAAGTCAATTAGATCGACCCCAGTGCATAACTGGTACTTAATTTATTGACCCTGAAAGGATGAAAGGCAAAGTCGACTACAGCGGAATTTGAACTCAGAACGTAGTGGCAGACAAAATACCGCTAAGCATTTTGCCCGGCGTGCTAACGTTTCTGCCAGCTAATGTTTCTGCCCTATATCAGTTTCTTACATTGACAGAAAGAGACAAGTTTGTAGAGTGGGAAAATGAATGTGATTATACTGACCAAATGAATTTGACTGGGAATTATTTTATTGGCCCTGAAGAATGAAAAGCAAAGTTAAGTATTGTGAGATTTGAACTCAAAACATAAAATTACATATCTAAATACTGCACATCATTTTAAATAACATCCTGCTGATTCTGATATCCCCCACCTATATTCATAAAAATGTATTGATTATATTCCAATATCAGAACAGTAATCGATTTTAAAACAGCTCTCTTTATTTTGTATCATCTTAAAACAATAATTTTCATGAAAAGAAAAATTTTAATTTACTTTGTTATTTAAGCTCCGTTATTCAATAATTTGATTTAACATTGGCAGTTTTTAATAAAGTCTTTTAAATTTAAATTATAAAAATATTGAGCGCAAATAAGTTAACTGGTATATTTCTATAAACTGACAAAATGTTTCTAAAAATATAATTACTAATATACTTTGTAGAATTCTAGAAGTGAATATGAAATTAATTACATAATTTCTAATTTGGCACAAATCCAAAAATTTTGAGGGGAGGGGTGGATGTCAGTCAATTAAATCAACTCCTAGTGCTTGACTGGTACTTTATTTCATCAAGTTTGAAAAGATGAAATGCAGAGTTGACCACAATGGAATTTGAACTCAAAACATAAAGTCCCATAATTAAATACTGTTTTAACAATTCTGCCAATCTATCACCCATAGTAATGGTTTCTTATTTAGTCCCAAGACCAACAGTTCTCAGAGGAGAAGTTTAGTTGATTACATTGGTTCCAGTACAGGGCCAGTACTTTATTTTATTGATCCTGGAGGGAAAACAAAAAAGTAAAGATAACCTCACCAAGATTTGAACTCAGAACACAAAGAGCTGCAACAAATATTACATGCTCTAACAATCCCACCAGCTCACCACCTTTTTGTCACTCTTAATAATAATTTCTAATTTAGGCACAAAATCAACAATTTTGAGAAGTGGGGCTCAATCTCAGTACTTGACTGATAATTTATCAACACCCTGCAGAAGAATGAAAGGTAAAATTAAGCTTGCAGGAATTTGAACTCTGCAGGCAAAGAACTGAAGAAAATATGGCAAAAGTATTTTCTTCAACACACTAATGATCCAGCCAATACACCAGCTTTAATATTTTCTAACATTGGCACAAATCCAGACATTTGGTGGAGGAGTGGGGACTTTTATATTCTCAAAGCTGCATTGAACAAGTGCAATCTAACATGACCGCATTAATATCGTTTCCATTAAATTTTCTTGTATATTAAATATACATTTATATCTAATATAATTACACTTTTCTATATATTTATGACACAGTAATATATAATTATATTAGATGTATATTTAATATACAAGAAAATTTAATGAAAATGGTATTACAAGTTTTAAAGCGAGAAATAAAAATATAAACTTACTTCTTTCAATTATTTTCAAACTTCACATGAATGGTGGTGCACTGTTGCCAAATTTTCATTACACTATGAATTTAGCACAATTATATGTATTTATGCTACGCAGGAAATTTCTGTATTTGCATAAAAGTGCAAATGAAAATTTCCTGTTTATGGAAATTTTTCTAGCAATTTAAGAACATTAGAATAAATACTGTGTAATGAATGATTTTTTTTCCTTTTTAATACAAAATCGACTTCTTCCTGAAGGCTGTACTATTTATGGTTCATAGGATTTCCACTCTTGTTACAGTCAATTTAATTGATCCCAGCACTTGGCTGATACTTATTCCATCAAACCCTGAACGGTGAAAGGCAAAGTCAAACCCATCAAGATTTGAAGTAGGAATGTAAAGAAGCGTAACTAAATAGAAATCTTTCAGCTTAGCACCCTACCATCTCAGCCACTGTGCCACCTTTTAATCTGTCTTAAAAAGGGATTTCAAAGTTTTGTATAAGGTAGTCAGTTTAGATGTCCCAGTGTATTACTGGTACTTATTTATTAACACTATAAAGATGAAATGTAAACTTGACACAACAAGGGATGTAGTTAAATAATGCAAGATAGTTTGGCACTTCACTGTTGCTGTTGAGTGGCAGACAATGTATCTTGTGGTATTTAGTTCTGGTACTTTATGCTTTGAGTTCAAATCATTCAGGATCCGACTTTACCGTTCGTTTTTTGGATCTTGATATTATGAAGTACCAGTGTTGGTTACCTTGACTACTACTGCTCTCCAAAAGATGTGTCCTTGTTGCTCTATTTAATACAATCACTAAAGACTTTTAGATAGCTCATGATCACCATTGAGCAAGGGGAAAATGTCCCCCTCAAAGCAAAACTGAATTATAGATTTAATTACTGGTGTGCCATTTTACATTTACCTTGTTTTCAGAAGAGACATGAACACCACAAAATCATTTCTCTTCCCTTAAAAGATATCTTTGGACGTAATCAAAAAGAAACTTGATCTACACTGATATTCCCCACAAATAAACAAGTTTATAATAGAAGGACAAAATGTGATGTAATCCTTATGACTTTGTCAAAATTTGTCATTGTTATCTACTTCTGCTGTACATTGATGACACTGCAACAAAAGTCTTTCCAGTTAAGTGCAAATTCTCTCCTCAGATGAAACCATATTGTTACTTCCGTCCGGTTTTCTTATGGTATTTTCTTAGCAGAGACATTGGGGTGGTTTGCCATTGGCTTCCCCAACTGGATGGCCATTGAAGCCCATCTGCCCTACTTTGTTTTTAGTCCTGCTGGGTGGCCAGATACCAACAACGTTTTGGTATCTGGACAGCCTTTCTTCTTAAGGAAAAAAAATGTCTAAAAAGTTCATATTGTAAGATTATTGCTATGTTTTGCAGTGCCATATTTTCAATAAAAACATTCACAAGTTCTGAGTAACTTCAGCTTTTGGCTAAAGCATCAGAATTTCTTTCTTTCTCCATCATACAATTCTTTTCAGATCTTTTTGCTTTGATTCATAGGATCCAATTTTAAAGAAAATTTCTAACAGATGTAGTTTTGCAAGCTAATAGTGAAAACCACAACTGTTTTTTTAGATAATTATCATCATCATCATCGTTCAATGTTTGTTTTCCATGCTGACATGGGTTGGACGATTCGACTGGGGTCTGGAAAGCCAGAAGGCTGCACCAGGCCCCAATGTGATCTGATAGTGTTTCAACAGTTGGATGCCCTTCCTAATGCCAACAACTCAGAGAGCGTAGAGGGTGCTTTTTACATATCACCGGCAAGGGGCCAGAGGAGCTGGCATCGACCATGATTGGATGGTGCTTTTTACGTGCCACCAGCACAGAAGCCAGTCAAAGCGGCACTAGCAGCAGCCACCTTTGGATGGTGCCCTTTATATGCTACTGGCACGGGGGTCACAGCTACAATTTCCATTTGATTTGATTTTGATATTGCTGTTGGTGTTGATGTACTTAACTCAATAGGTCTCCTCAAGCACGGCATGTCGCCCTACGATCCAAGGTACTATTGAGTGGGCTGGTTACATGACACTGGTGTAGGTTACAGCTGTGGACTCACTTTATTTGCCAGGTCTTCTCAGTCACAGTCAATTAATAATAAAAGAAGTTTCAAAATAATAACGACTGAAATTTTTTGAAATTTTAGCTAATCAGATTCGTTCATTCTCAACATTACAGAAATTCATAATTTGTTATTTGTGCTTACTCCCAAACCAATAAGATGAAGCTATCATGGGCATTGGGTTAGTTTGATGGTTTAGAGCTGGAGTTTAGGGTGTAGGATTGGGGTTTGCTATGCATCATAAAAATTTCGTTGTAAATGTTAATGTGTCATTTTCTTTCATTAAATATTTTCATCTTCAAAGGTTTTGTTCAAAACAACAAGCTGTAATTTTCATAACAGCACATCTTGAAGGAAAAGCTAAAAACATGACACTTTCCATAATGTCACTAAGGCATATTGAAAGTGGATGCAACTGGTTAGCTAAAATTACAAAACATTTCAATCTTTAAAGGTTTATATTCAACAGCACAGCTGATGGGTGGTGGCCAATTGGGGCAGTCCACCTCAGGTGGCACTTTTATGGGAACAATGCTTTTGGGACTACTGAATGCATACATACATACATACATACGTGAAGACAGTTGCATCAAGAAGTACCAATCTTTTGTTGTGGAGGGAATGTGTGGAAGGGGTAGACCCAGGAAGACATGGGACAAAGTGGTAAGATAAGATCTTCACATGTTGGGCTTCACTGAGGGAATGACAGGGGACTGAGACTTCTGGCAGTTTGCTGTGGTTGAGAAGACATGTCAAGCTAAGCCTGTATAGGAAGCGATGTGACGGGGGGTGGATTCAAAGGCTGCTCTGAGTTTCACACAATTTATCAATGTCACCATTTATATTATTAATTTTTCTCAAAAAAATTATTGTGATTTTCATTATTGGTCTGAAAAAATGTATAAAAATCAGATCCTGTTTATCAAAATGAAAAGAATTTTGAATTCTCCAATTCACCAGTTCAGACCAAAATTCTCACAAAACAAATTTTAAAAAGCTGAAATATATCATAGCATAACATGTTACAATAAACACATTATAATACACTAAATTACCAATTGTATCAAAGAGAAATTTATGCCATGTTTGGATCTAGAAATAATCTTTAGATAGGTAGACATCTTAAATTCTTTTATCATGAATTTGTTTCTTAGAATAAAACTAATCAATAAATATATTAATGCAACAGATTATATATAACCAATAGAAAAAGGTATGACAGGGAAAAACTGGGAAGTTAAGAAGTTCATTTTGCAACCAGATGGTTTGGGGTTCAGTTCCATGGCATGGCACCTTAGGCAAGTGTCTTCTACAATAATATTGCCCAACCCATGCCAGGATGGAAAATGAACATTAAATGGTGATGATGATGATGATGTATTTATGTGTGCCTTTGTACTTGTGCTTGTCCTCCTCCTCTGCTTGACAGCCAGTGTTGGTTTGTTTGCTTCCCAGTAACTAAGCAGGCAGGCAAAACAGACTGATAGAATAAGTAGTAGTTTTCAAAAAAAAAAAATAAATAATAATAATAAGTACTAGAGTTGATTTATTCAACTAAAACTCTGCAAGACAGTGCCCCAGCATGACCAGAGGATCAAAAGAGAGATAGTTTATCTCTAACTATATTATAGTTCTCATGGCATTCAGAATTTATTCAAACATTCTATTAAATAGCGCTGTATTAAAACAAACTAACTTACATATCAGCTGTGGCGTTTGTGTTGTTAATACAAGAGAGGACCACCTAAATGTTTCCGTTAGTTTATAATATTAAAAAAAAAGGACGCTCACTTTATCATGTAATTGCTTAAACTTCTACTGCTTAACCAGTGATAGTGACACTTTCATTTGTAAAACCTAGATAACCAAAAGGTCAGCTTAAGCATTTCAAATTGCACTTAATTGCAATTAACATATATGTTAAATTATGTAACAGCTGTCCTATACATTCACTAAAAAACTTTAATATTAAGTGACATTCACAGCATACAAAATACACAGGTGGCAGGGCACTCCTTGAGCTAGAACCACTGCACATAAACATATCTATATAAACATTTCAGTACATAAGAAGCTCATATATATGTGTTTGTGTGTATATATATATATATATATATATATATATATATATATATATATATACACGCACATAAGAAGCTCATATGTGTATATATATATATACATATATGTGTGTTTGTGTCTATCTATCTATCTATATCTATCTATCTATCTATATCTATCTATCTATCTATCTATCTATCTATCTATCTATCTATCTATCTATCTATCTATCTATCTATCTATCTATCTATCTGAGGGCTGGGCATGCCGTGGTTGATGATGCGCAGACACGCGCTGAGACTGCGACATCTCTGGCTCTATGTAGACGACGGTGAACAGGTGTGGTCGCCGTTTGTGAGGCACGCTTTCCCGCAGCTCGTCTCCATGACCGAACTGCAGTCGTGGATCAAAAAGAGGCCGAGGAAGGGCGATTGGCACCGCGAGTGTCGTGTTGCTCTCAAGCAACTCTGCCGTCCCGGGTCGACCTTGAGTGACTTCAACACAACCAAAGCATTCTATAGGGGATTAGTGGAGGGGAGGTACGACGACGAGCTCGGGGCGAACCTGGACGTCGACGAGGAGTACCTGACCCGCCTGTTCAGGACGACTTTCGGGCCAGGGCCCATGGACAACTTCCAGAGATCCCTGGCCTGGCAGTGCTACCGAGAAGCGCTACCCGTTCGGGATAAGCTCTACAGACACGGCTCGAGAAACACGGGGCCGACCTGCCTGAGATGCGGTCAGAGCGACGAAACCGTTCTGCACGCACTCGTGCAGTGTCCAACAATTTCCGACCTGTAGGCTTATGTCGAACAACTGCTGTCACGTGTGGGATGAGTCGGTTTATCAGCTGAGTCTATCGTCAATATTGTCACGCCTCCTTCCTTCAAACGGGAAGGAAGAGCTATTTTCATCATCCTTGTGGCTATGGCGAAAGAATGTATCTGGTGGACGCGTCTGAAAGGATTGGAGACAAACACTTTCCTCTCTGGTCAATCTCTCATCAACTTCTTCAAGTACCACTTGAAAAGGAAAGTGAGAGTAGAGAGGCAAGTTTTGTCTAGCGAATGTTTTAAAAAAAGATGGGTGAATGTAGCAAGGATGGCACGTATGAATGACGAAGCCACCTTGAGCATAATCCTATGAACCCAGAAATTGAAAACAGAGGGTTACCCACTTGCAAACAAATGTGGTAACATATAACAATATTGACCAAGGTTACCGTGGTCTTTTTCGTAGGCTTTTCTTCCCACGGATAAACCTTACTTGCTTTCCCCTTTACACCATATATCATAACACTGTGATACACGATCCCTATTGATCGTTCTTTTTTTTCCTCTACCCCTTTTTTCTTCTTTTTTCATTTCTCTTTCCTTTTGTTCCCTTTCCTTTTCTTTTTTTTTCTTTTTATTCTTTTAATTTTATTCAATTTTTTTTTTTGTTCTTTTCTTCCCTTTTACGATCCCTCTTGATCAAAAACCTACGCCACACCCCTTTTTTTTCTTTTGTTTTTTGTTCTCTTCATCCCCCAAAAGAAAAGCTCTACCTTGTAACTTGTCCCATCTGTGTGCAGCCCTGTGTGGCCAATAAAGAAACTTATTTATATATATATATATATATATATATATATATATATATATATATATATACACATATAATCATATATATATATATATATATATATATACACATATAATCATAGCAATAATTCTAGGATGGAATTTATAAATATTTAATACATCACTATGTACTAGAAAATTACTATTTTTAAATCTGTCAACGAGAGATATTCAGCAACAGTACTTTGGAGTAAAATTTGTTTGCCATCATGACATGGCAGTCCTGGTTTAGGACGAATGTTGCTGTAATTTAGCCCCAGGAGACATTGTCTCCAGCTGGCTATATGACACGATCTGTGTCCTTATGTTTTTGAACAAGGGAATCTAGCACTCCCACTCAGCTTAAAACAATATCTGTGTATTGCGATGTCTCCTGAGGCTAAATTACAGCAACATTCATCCATGTTATGTCTGCAAACAATCTTTACTACATCGCTATGTATGTTTCCATAAATCCCATGATTTTGACATCAGAGTCAGTATCTTTGGGATCTTGAGATTGGTACAGCATAGCCCGTATTATGTGTGAGCATGTGGTTGATCATCATCATAGGTTCATTTCATCAGGCGATAATTATTGGATGAATCACAGAGGGATGTTCATCCCTTCCTGCCAATATGAAGGCCAATCTGACTATATAGCCAGATTAGCCTTCATATTGGCAGGAAGGGATAAACATCCCTCTGTGATTCATCCAATAAATATCGCCTGATGAAATGAACCTATGATGATCAACCACATGC
Organism: Octopus sinensis; assembly: GCF_006345805.1. Lineage (NCBI taxonomy): Eukaryota > Metazoa > Mollusca > Cephalopoda > Octopoda > Octopodidae > Octopus > Octopus sinensis. The sequence continues at coordinate 27,969,749 of NC_043005.1, forward strand.
TCACGCATAATATGGGCTATGCTGTACTGATCTACTGATCCCAAGGATACGGACTCTGATGTTAAAATCATGTGCTTTGTGAAAACTTACATAGCGATGTATTAAATATTTGTAAATTTCATCCCAGAATTATTGTTATTGTTATATTTATCCTACATCATATCGGTATAACCATGATGCAACCCTAAAAAACTGACTCACTGGTCAGTATCATTAGACAGTAGCCAGCATAATGATATAAGAGCTTTATTTGCATACCCTTAACGTTACCTTTAGCGAATTTGAAAGATATACATATCTAAAAGCAAAAATGCTTGTTCTAAAGTCTCTCTAAGAGATCAACGTAATAGTTGTAGTAACAAGTAATGTTTGTAGCCACTTCAACATGGCTGTTTGTTCGAACAGACTTTACTGTGATTTTTTAACCCCAAGAGGACATCTCATCTAGCTGGTTAATGATGCATCTGATATATTGCGAGTAGGGGAGCAAACCCCTACCACCTTCTAGCGACAGGACCAGCATACCAGCCTGGTTTTGGGCTATTTCTGCCTCTCTTCAATACTGGACACCTCGTCTGCTTGAGATGGTAGTAGTTTGCCTCTGCTTGCAATATATATGATTTCAAGCAACACAGTCACTGATTTTGCAACAAGCAAAAATGCTACTTCTAAAGTCTTTATAAGGGATCAATGCAGTAGTTGTACTATCAAGTAATGTTTGTAGCCACTTCAACATGGCTGTCCATTTGAAGGGTTCACTCCCTTGCTTGCAATATATCAGATGCAGCTGTGCATCATTAACCAGCTACAGAAGATATCCTCTTGTGGATTAAAAAAAATCGCAGGAAAGTCCATTCGAATGGACAGCCATATTGTAGTGGCTTTGAACATTACTTATACATATATAGGGAGAATTCACAAAAAAACAAAAGACGAAGACAGGTGGTGTAGACAACAAACAGATGTATTAGTATAACGCTCGGGAAGTGAAAAAGTCTTTTAACATTTTGAGCCTATGCTCTTCCATAGAAAGGAACACAAAGAAACAAGGAGAGAAAATAAAGAATGTGCAGTGGCTAGTGATCTATCATGATACATACATACATTCATACATACATACATACATACATACATACATACATACATACATACATACATACATACATACATACAGGCACAGGCTTCGGTATATACTAAGAAGTTTGCTTCTCAACCACTTGGGTCTGGGTTCAGTCCGATTGTGAGGCACCTTGGACAAGTGTCTTCTACTACAGCTCCAGGCCAACCAAAGTCTTGTGAGTAGATTTGATAGATGGAGACTGAAAAACACTTGTTGCATATATATATATATGAATATATATATATTTGAATGCCACGCATCCTCTTCCAAGTATGTTTTATCTTAATAATTCTGATGCACACTCTGTATGTTCTTTTTACTCTTTTGTTTCACTCTCTTATTCTTTTACCTTCTCTTCTCCCACTATTCTATCCTATTACTTTGTTACTTTCTTTCCCTCATTCCTCCTCCCTTGCTCATGTGGCTCCCACGTGACAATTGGCCATCTTTTTTCTCCTTCTAACTTGTGTTTCTTTCTTTCTCTCTGTTGTAGCTGGAACAAGGAAGACATGTTCAAGCTTGATTTACGCCTTTGCCAAAATAAGCAGGAAGCAGCCCTTCCTGCTTGTTTTCACTGTCCTGTTTGTGTTACCAATTTTGACCCTCTGCAAAATCCCAAATTTGATTTAATTTGCCTTGCAGGAGCAACTGTTTTATCGAAAGCGTATATTGTTGTTAAATGCTCGAAATACGAGACTAGAAAAACAGCCAACAACTGATGAAGGATCTTTCTTTATGTTGTTTGTCTTGTTTTCCATTTGTGTCTTTCATTGTTCAAAAAAATAGTCCATATTCCATGTACTCATACTTTGTATTTTTTGTTGTACACATTTCATGACGTCCTGTGCCCACATATGCACATATATATATATATATATATATATATATACTTTAGGGACATACTCATCAAGAAATTTGATGAGAGGGAGGAGGAGCTTCAGACGTCAGACATAGAAGGTAGCTGGGAATTCCTACGGGACAGCTTGCTGAGTGCCACAGACCAAGTCTGTGGATGGTGCAAAGTCCCTTCCAGACCTAGAATTACGTGGTGGTGGAATAGTGCAGTAGATAAAGTTATCTGTGAAAAGAGACGGGCCTGGAAAGCCTGGAAGGATGGGGGCAGCAGGGAACTGTACCAGATAGCCAAAAGGGAGGCTGGGCGGCAGGTATACATTGCCAAAGATGTAGCAGAAAAGAAGAAGTTTGCCAATGTCCAGCGTCGCGAGGATCAAAGAGCTGAAGTATTTCGGATTGCCAGACAGTGTGTCAGAGAAAATAGCGATGTTATAGGAGAGAAATGTGTCCGCATGGATGATGGGGCACTTGCTTTTACTACTAGTGAAAAGAAAGAGGCTTGGAGAAGCCATTATGAAAGACTGCTGAATGAGGAGAATGAATGGGAGGAGGAGAGCCTGCCAAATGTTGACCCAGTAGAGGGACCAGCTACCCGAATAGACAGCTCCCTTGTAGATAAGGCAATTAAGGATATGAAACCAGGCAAAGCCCCTGGCCTATCAGGAATCACTGCTGAGATGCTTAAAACAGCTGGCTATGTGGGCTATGCCATAGTCACCCGCATTGTAAACCAGGTAGTTCACAATGGAGTCATACCCAATGACTGGTGCAGCAGCACCATAGTCAACTGCTACAAGGGTAAGGGTGATGCTCTAGATAGAAATAACTACAGAGGTATCAAACTGTTGGACCAGGTGATGAAGGTCTCAGAGAAGGTCATAACCAATCTCATTAGGGAGAGAATTTGTTTAGATGAAATGCAGTTCGGTTTTGTACCAGGTAGAAGCACCACTGATGCTATATTCCTGGTCCGACAACTGCAGGAGAAGTACCTAGCTAAAGATAAACCTCTCTACATAGCTTTTGTAGACTTGGAGAAAGCCTTTGACAGGGTTCCCCGTTCCCTTATCTGGTGGTCGATGCGGAAACTGGAGATTGAAGAATGGCTAATAAGGGCTGTACAGGCTCTATACAGAGAGGCTGTCAGCAAGGTTAGGATTGGCAACAAATATAGTGAAGAATTCCGGGTAGAAGTAGGTGTGCACCAGGGCTCAGCCCTCAGTCCCCTTTTATTCATCATAGTCCTTCAGGCAATAACAGAGGAATTCAAAACGGGATGCCCCTGGGAGCTCCTCTATGCCCATGACCTAGCTCTCATAGCAGAATCACTACCGGAACTAGAAGAGAAATTTCGGGTGTGGAAGCAAGGGTTGGAATCAAAGGGCCTTAGAATAAATGTAGCAAAGACCAAAGTATTAGTAAGCAGCAAGAGGTACTCAGCACACACCCCCTCGGGTAGGTGGCCCTGCTCAACCTGTAGGAAAGGTACAGGTAGAAACTCCATAAGATGCACCCAATGTAAGTTATGGACACATAAGAGGTGCAGCAACATTAAAGGGAAATTAACAGATAAGATAGCTTTCATGTGCGGCAGATGCACAGGGACAATAGACACAACAGACACTCAGAAAACAGATTCCATCACACTCCAGGGAGAGAAACTAGAAGTAGTTGATAGTTTTCGCTACCTGGGTGACCAAGTTAGTAGCGGAGGTGGATGCACAGAGAGTATCACCACTAGAATACGAATAGCCTGGGCAAAGTTCAGAAAGCTCCTACCCCTACTGGCAACAAAAGGTCTCTCCCTCAGAGCAAAAGGTAGATTGTATGATGCATGTGTGCGAACTGCCATGCTTCACGGTAATGAAACATGGGCTGCAGAAGACATGCGTAGACTTGAAAGAAATGAAGCTAGCATGTTCCGCTGGATGTGTAGTGTCAGTGTGCACGCAAGACAGAGTGTAAGCATCCTGAGAGAAATGCTGGATATAAGAAGCATCAGATGTGGTGTGCAAGAGCGACGCTTGCGATGGTATGGTCATGTGCTGCGGATGGATGAAGAGAGATGTGTGAAGAAGTGCCACTCCCAAACAGTTGAAGGTATCAGGGGGAGAGGTAGACCCAGGAAGACATGGGATGAGGTAGTCAAGCATGACCTCAGAGCATTGGGCCTCACTGAGGCAATGGCGAAGGACCGAGATCTCTGGAGATATGCTGTGACTACAAAGACCCGGGCTGCTTTCTGCAGCAATTCCACATACCCCCTACCCATTCTAAGTACCCCGGATCCCCAAAGTACCCTGGATCCCCAAAGTACCCCGATCCCCAAAGTACCCCGGACCTCGTTGCCCCCGTGCCGCTGACACGTTAAAAGCTCGAACCGATCATGACCGATGCCGGACCCTCCGGCCCCTGTGCAGGTGGCACGTAAAAAGCACCGAATCCACTCACGGAGTGGTTGGCGTTAGGAAGGGCATCCAACCGTAGAAACTCTGCCAGATTCAGACTGGAGCCTGGAGCGGCCCCTGGCTTCCCAGACCCGGTCGAACCGTCCAACCCATGCTAGCGCGGAAAGCGGACGTTAAACGATGATGATGATGATGATGATATACGTATAGATGTATGTACATATATGTATGCATATATGCATATATATGTTATCATTTCCCTTGCCAGAATATCACTGGCTTATTTGGTTAACTTTCTGCCAAGTTAACTTCCACATATATATATATATATATATATATATATATATATAGTATTTAAATTATTCTGTGATTGAAAGCCATGCATCCTCTTCCAAGTTTTATCTATCTATATATATATATATATATATATATATATAGTATTTATATTATTCTGTGATTGAAAGCCACGCATCCTCTTCCAAGTTTTATCTATCTATCTATATATATATATATATATATATATATATATTCATTTTTTCATTTTCATTCCCTTGTTTCAGTCATTTGACTGTTGCCATGCTGGAGCATTGCCTTTAGTCAAGGAAATCGACTCCAGGACTTATTCTTTGTAAGCCTAGTACTTATTCCATCAGTCTCTTTTGCTGAACTGCTAAGTTACGGGGACATAAACACACCAGCATCGGTTGTCAAGTGATGTTGGGGGAGGGGGGCAAACACAACACACAAACATACACATATATATATACATATATACGACGGGCTTCTTTCAGTTTCCGTCTACCAAATCCATTCAAAATGCTTTGGTCGGCCCAAGGCTATATTAGAAGACACTTGCCCAAGGTGCTGAACCCGGAACCATGTGGTTCATAAGCAAGCTACTTACCACACAGCCACTCCTACGCCTATATATATTTAATGCATTCATGGATAATTAATGGGTGGGATGTGGTGGTGAAAAAGGAGCAAGAACACCTGAAATATGCATATACACTCATTACCTATTTTTCCAACTTTGACCACATTGTATACATAAACGTATTTGTATACAAAGCAGACAAATGTCAAGTGAGAGTAAAACAGTCAGCAATGAGTCAGCAACAACTTTAGTGTTTACAGGCAGGTGTCCATCAGTACACATTTTTCTTAATCCTCTCCTTTTTATTATAATCTTATAAAACATCACAAAAGAATTTACGATAGCTGCCTTGGAAACTCTTGAATACTGATGATTTAGCTATAGCAAAAGTTCAAAACTTGGAATTGAAAGGTCTTAGAGTAAACTTAGCAAAAACAAAGCTTTTAGTGGGAAGGGAGAAAAACAGGGCTCTTGACACCATCAACATCATCAGGTTAGTGGCCATGATCAGTAATCAGAAAAAGGACTCAGAGGAAATTCCTTATAAAGTACTCATTTTAATCAATGGATTCTCAAAGCGAATTTAGTAAAAAATGAAGAATTAGTCGGAAATGACCTTGCTTGGTATGTAGAAAAGGATTAGGTAAGAATTCCATATAGGCACAGGAGTGGCTGTGTGGTAAGTAGCTTGTTTATCAACCACATGGTTCCGGGTTCAGTCCCACTGCGTGGCACCTTGGGCAAGTGTCTTCTACTATAGCCTCGGGCCGACCAAAGCCTTGTGAGTGGATTTGGTAGACGGAAACTGAAAGAAGCCTGTCGTATATATGTATATATATATATGCATGTGTGTGTTTGTGTCTGTGTTTGTCCTCCTTGCATTGCTTGACAACCGATGCTGGTGTGTTTATGTACTCGTCACTTAGCGGTTTGGCAAAAGAGACCGACAGAATAAGTACTGGGCTTACAAAAGAATAAGTCCCGGGGTCGAGTTGCTCGATTAAAGGTGGTGCTCCAGCATGGCCGCAGTCAAATGACTGAAACAAGTAAAAGAATAAAAGAAAAGAAGGAATAGTGTAATCAGTAAACTACGGACACTCAGGGTGCAGTAGGTTCAAGGTTGGCTAACAGATTAAAATAAAATTCACCTGTGGCAGAAAGACAGAGTCAGTAAGTACTAAGAACACTTGAAAAATAGACACCAACTAACAGACAAGTCACTGATAAACAAGTAGTTGATAGCTTTTGTTATCTATAAGACCAAATTAGCCAGTGATATTCAGGCAAGGGAAATGATAACATTATTGCTTGTGGCTCAGTAATTTCAGAGAAGTGAAACTGTAAACATAAACACACAAACAAAAGTATGCACACACGTGTGTGTGTACACATGCACACACATATGCATGTACATGCACACACACACACACACACACAAGGTGTTTGGGCTAAATTTGATGATTTTCTTTTAATATCTCCTTTTTTTTCAGGAACAGCTCTATGTATTGGTGAACAGTCTACAGAATTGGAGAGCATAAAGATTAAATTTGTGGTTGAGAAAAAATGAGATGATATGGAGGACTAGAAGCCATTAAATGTTGGAAAAGATCTTCCTGTATCATCATGAATCATGCTGGGTGTCAAAATGCCGACATAATGACTGCTGCTCAATGCTCTGTGAGCATTGTAAAGGCTGTAAGATGTGACATGGACAGCCACAGCAGAAACTATGATGCCCAGCAGAAAAAGACACAGCAAACGTTCTGACTGCATCTACATGCCAGAGTTCATCCAACAACTGCAGAACAAAGTGATGGAAGATCCAAGGAGGAGAATCTGGGCTTTGACAAGAGTGATGGGAGTTGGAACTGCCACTATGAAGCTGGCCCTGAATGAAGACCTTTGCAACTATTCCTACAAGAAGCACAAGGAACAAATTCCAACAGCCAAGGCCAAAAGGGAACCACTTGACAAAGGAAAAGAAGCTCCTGAACAAGCTGAATCATCCTGTTGAGTTTGGGATGATCTGGTTTCTCTCAGATGAAAAGAATTTCTGCCAGGACTGCACAACACCCAGAACAACAAGGAGCTTACCTACAATCCATATAATGCCCCAAGTATTATGCAAACCAAGTTCTCCCAAACTGTGATGGTCTTTGGGTGTGTCTCCGGTGAAGGTGACATCATCTTTGAACAGAAGTTTAGGCTCAATTCAGATGGTTATGTGAAGCTGTTGGAGACTGTGGTCAATCTTTGGTACATACACATACCTATTAATACACATGGTGGTTGTCTACTCCTTATGAAGTGTTTGACAACCTCCTGTACCTACACCTTAGAAATCATCATGACATCTGATGTGACGTTTTAAACCAGACTGTGTTCTGAAAAGACACCCACATGCATTATACATCCAACTTGGATCACCAAGAGCTGCAGACAAGTTCTGATCTTTGTGTATCTTAAAATGTCTTTTGTGGCTTCTGTTAGATTTGCAAACCTTCTGGCATACATTGCATTCAAAAGTGTGCACAGATATATAGGCAGTATAACTGGTGGCAGTTTGTTTTCCATGGGTTCACAAATGAGATTTGAGCCCAGCAAAAGACAGGCATGGTCTGTCATAGACTGTGCATGCAAAAAGGTCCTTCACCTTCTCGATCATAATGTTCTTCCTTAAATTTCTTTTCAGTCTTGCATGCGTTATCCTGGTCTCTTCAAATGCTTTCACTCCACTCCACACTTTTATCCGCCATCCAACTCGATCCAAAGCAAGGGTTTCTATGACTTCTGGATCCATTCCAAGTGACTTCATAGTAGTCCTTATGCTGTCCTTAAACGTTTTTGTAGGTTTACACCAAAAGCAATTCCCCTCTACAAGCTCACCATAAAACAGCTGTTTGGGCATGCATTCATCTGCCATTCAAACAATATGGCCACACCATCTCATTTGGTTTCTCAAAATCATAGCTTTAACTGAGGTGATGCCTGCAGATGCAAGGACATCTGTGTTTGGAGTAAAAGAACTCCATTCAATGTCTAAAATGCGATGAAGGCATTTTTGGTAGAATTGTTCTAACAATTTATTCATACACATATATATCTACATACATACACACGTACACACTTTTATGCATGCATATAAACATTCATACTTACACATGCATATACATACGTGCATATATATATATTGGCAAGTACAAATACATGCACACACACACACACACACACGCACACACAACTCTAAACTGTGTTCTTTGACAGGAGTACAGATTGTGTGTATGTAGTGTACTCTGTGAAGGAAGGATGCTGATGGGAAGAAACTCTTATGGAAGTGTTAGAAATATGGTTGAGATAGGATTACTTTGTAAAACATTCCTTTTGAGGGAGTGATTCATATTTATGTGGAAGTTAACTTGGCAGAAAATATATGTCTGAGTGACGCCCTACAGGAGGACAGACAACAGACAAATAACAAATTCATCGAAATGGAGGAATGTGAACACACACACACACACATGTATATATATATGTATAACATAGATAAATAAATAGATAGTTAGATAAGTAGATAGATAAACATGAGACAGACACATACATACATACATGCATACATACATGCATACATACATACATACATACATACATACATACATACATACATACATACATACATATGAGATAGATAGATATGAGAATAGATAGATAGACAGACAGACAGACAGACATCTAGACAGATAGATAGATAGATGGATAGATAGATAGATAGATAGATAGATAGATAGATAGATAGATAGATAGATATCTAGATGATAGATAGATAGATAGATAGATAGATAGATAGATAGATAGATAGATAGATAGATAGATAGATAGATAGATAGATAGATAGATAGATAGATAGATAGACAGACAGATACAAATATTATTTGTTCGTGGGTGGTGGGAAGATGAAATCACTGGCTAAGTCTTTAAGTGTTATCTTTCTTTAAGATACTGTGAATTGGTTAGCACCAGAGGATCACTGACAGATGATAAATCGTTTATATTGACTTAAACTTTGATAAAATATATATGAAGTAATTTATATGGCAAATAAAGATAACTGATAAGGAATTGTGGTTCTGATGAGACATCTAATCCTGCCTTCTTCCTACTAATGCATATTTTTAATGGCAGACGCAAAATTATGAAATGGGAAGGGATGGCGGTGGGCATGGATTAATAGAACTTCTGCTGATTCACATGCAAATATCTACCATACAACTCCCTCCCCTTCTCCCTTTCTCTCTCCCTTTCTCACTCATACTTTTCCTCTTTCTCTGTTTGATTCACACTTTCTCTCTCTCTCCTATTTCGTCTCGCTATCCCTTAGCTCCCTCTTCCTTCTCCTCTCTCTTTATCTTTCTCTCGCTTTCTGTCTATTTTTTTTATTTGTTTTGTAGTTGCTCACTCTCCTTGTCACTTTCTGTTTATCACCCTCTCTTTATCACACACACTCAGTCTAAATTTTCTCTTCCTCCTCCCCTCCTCCTCCTCACACACATACACACACACACACACATACACACGCACACACACACACACACACGCGCACACACACACACACACACACACACACACACACACACGCACACACACACACACAACACACACACACACACATGCATACAAAATTCTCATCAGTGTTGTACCCTGGGTACTCTGAAAGCTTTACATAAGACAACACATTCTTTCCTCACTTAAGACAGTAGTTTATGATTTGAGGAAGAGTTGTCTACTATTTCTCAAGGTTTGAATGACAAGATGGTCAAGGCTTGAGTGCTTTGTGTAATAGGTCTACTCAGTCAGAATGGACTTTGGTCTCTGCAGCAACAACAACGACAATGTACAGTTGTGAGGAAGAGATGAGTCAGAAGGAAAGGGCTGTGATGTCAATGGTCAAGGGACCTGACTGGAACAGGAAAGGTGAGTGAAGAAGTAAGGGAAGGAAGACCAGGGTCATCCTCTTTTGCCTTAGGGCACTCACAGCAAACAGCATGCAGCTACATCAAGAAACAAGAAGAAGGGGCAAACAGGGGAGACAAAGTGGGAGAGGGGATGGTGGCAATGATGTGGGAGATCCTAAAGAGGATAAGAGCAGAAGAACCAGTAAGAAGGAACTGGTACTTATCCAAATCGGAGAATGGGATTGTATGGTGCAATACTAGCAGCATAGTGAAAGGGGCTGTATTGGAAATCAGAGGTATTGAAGTGGAAGATGCAGCCTGGCTTCAAAAAGCAGACGATTACAACCACATCAACATCATGGCTGAGTTGGATGCAGTGCTGAAATGGGTAAGCTTGACCCTGAAATGGGGGCTGCACTCCATCGAAATCCGAACTGATTCAGTCACAGTGCTTGGGTGGGTAGGATCAATGATCACCGACAAAAAGAGGGTTTGAACCAAAGAGACAGCAGAAATGTTAGTAAAGTGCTGCCTAAGGGTTCTAGGAGAGCTAGCTACTGAATTAGGTTTGAAGCTGAGCATGGTCTTTGAATCTTCAGAAAAGAACAAGGCAGATATTCTAACCAGGGTGAAAAAGTCCTGGTTGGTGGAGCTGGAAGATTTGAAGCATGGGAAAGCTGCAGTGTGTTGGTTAAGTGACTCAGAACTAAGGAGACTGCATGCTATGCATCATATAGGTGTGGATAGAACCCTTTATCTTGCCAGGAGGGCTGATGCCAATATTACTAGACATAATGTCCAAAAGATGGTTGTAACTGTGACAGGTGTCAATCCATTGACCCTGCTCCAAGTTTGCATGAGTGGGGAAACATCTTGGTAGAGCACAACTGAGGACAATTGTCAGTGAATGTGACACACTAGTGGCAGGGGACATATTTCTCGATGGTTGACTGTGGAGCAGGTCAGATGGCTATTTGGAGTGAATTGAAGACAGGCACTGCAAAAGAGATTGTGTGTATCCTCAACAAGGTATTCCTGGAACGGGGCCCTGTGGATGAATTGCTGATGGACAATGGCACTGCATTTTATTCGGAGATACTGAAGGAGATGCTTGATAAGTGGAACATGCACCACTTCTTCAGAGCAGCATACAGGCCAAATGGAAATGGGATTGTGGAAAGACATCATTGAACGATCAAGGCCATGGCAGAGAGTGAATGCATCTCATCACTAGAAGCAGTATTCTGGTATGATATGTCACCCTGATCAGGACAGGCTGAAGAGTCTGTGCCACACAGAGAATGATATTCAGATATGAATGGCGGCATCTGAGCAAACCATCAGAATACCCTGTAGAAGAGAGAGGGAGATGAAGTCTGGGTCAAGCACCTGAAGGCATGCTGCACATCTCAGTGGAACAGAAGAACAGTGATGACTGATTCCAAAAATAATGTTACTGTAGATGGAATGCCACGTCATGTCTTATATGTTTGCAGGATTGTTGGTTCATCGGATGATGAAGGTGAAGGAGAAGAGACTGAGGCTCCTTCCCTATGGAGATCACAGCGTGTGAGGCGTCCATCCGGGTGGATGGCAGATTTTGACATGGAGTAAAGTGTGGATCTAAGAGATCAGGGAGTGTTTAGGAATGAGATGAGCTAGATGGAAAGGGCAGTGACATCAATGGTCAAGGAGCCTGACCAGAACAGGAAGGGTGAGAGAGAAAGTGAGGGAAGGAAAACCAGGGTTTTCCTCTTTCACCTTGGGATGCTCACCATGAACAGATGTGTGTGGAGTGAGACTGGTAATAGCAGCTGCTTACATTAGGTGCAATGGGCAGGACTCGAGTTTTGGACTTAGTAAAGCTGGACAGCTGACAAAGAGAAGGTAGGTGAACTGTCTCTTATTTCCCCACATTACAGGTCCCTCAACCACAGCTGTCTCTACTTCAAGTACATAGTCACGGGAGGTGAGAGGCTATGTGGTACAAATATGTATTAAATAAATGTAAACTGATTTTATTATTTCGTGTTGTGAACTTTCTTGAAAGACGTTATCAAATTTTATAAACAGTATGGTTTTTAGAGTTCTGTTCAGCACCCCCAGCTATCAAGATAGCCACCTCCCGCTCAGTTGCAATCGTCTGGCTGCATGATTTGCTTTGTAATCCAGATTTGTGTAAATGTGACACTGATTAAAGTTAGATTTCAGTGTTAGAAAACACTGGGATATAAATTAGATTCAACTCAGCCATCCATCATATTGACAAATATTAATTCATAAAAAAAACTTTACAAACACTAACTCTATAAATTTGTTGGTCTGGGGAAAGGCATCCAACCATTGAATACAGAGATAGGCACCATGCTGTTGAATGCTGGCCAGGAGTGATAAGAAAGATGTCTAGATACTGAGCCAAAGTGGGAGTTTTACATAGTTACTCACAAATAACAGCTAAATCTTCCTCCCATCATATAACAGAAATAACAGCTAAATCTTCCTCCCACCATATAACAGAAATAACAGCTAAATCTTCTTCCCATCACATACCACTGTCTTAAAAAAAGGATATGTTGGACGAAGTGGTCCTGGGTTCATGTTGGATGAAACTGATCTGGGATTAAACAACCATACAACACCACCTACATATGAAAAAGGCATTCAAATGCTGAGCCAAAGAGAGTTTTACTTTTTACATTTTGGTTTAGTAACAGGTTAATCTTGATCCAGTAGACATGAAATCAAAGACATTGCACCATTTTTGTGCATGCCCATTCCATCTTTCTGGATATCTATAGTTACATTGCTTGGTAAGTCTTTCCTTTTTTAAGACTGTAACGGTGTTATTTGATGGAAATATAGCTGTAATTTGAGTTACCTGAGTGTAAAAATCAAGTGGAGTCCATTCCTATCTAGTCACACGTCTACAACCAGAAAAACAAAGGTAATGTGGTGGGGGTCATATTCCAAAACAAGTATCAAACCTTCAGTGCCAACATTGTTTCTCAGCAACTTTACCAAAGAATGGCAACACAACCAACATCCCTAGTTAGGCTTTTTTTTCACATAATATCTTGACATCTACAAAAAGTTTATCTTGTTACTTGATATCAACAGAATCATAATTATTTTGATGGCCACTCTTCTCCATACTTGCATAGGTGGGATGGAATTAACTTTTCTACAGTTGGAAGCCTTTCCTGTCACCAACCTTCAGCTGTTTCCAAGCAAGGTAATATTTCCCCATGACCAGACAAGATTTTGCAGAATATTGTAAATGAATGACATTGCTTCTATAATGGCGACACCCATTTAGAACTATTCTGTGATGTCAAGAGTACAAGCACCCACACTCAAACTCACCACACACACACAAACACAGATATATCAGTGAGAATGGATGCACTCTGTGCACCACAAATTTATCATTCAGATTGCACCACTTATTAGTAACCATACTAAACTCCAACCGTTGTAAGATCTCAAAGGGTTCTGTACATTCTAAGAAGGTTATACTGTAATCTGAAGAGCACATCAATAATGAGAGCAGGACAATGGTGGGGACTTGGCAATTCCTTTATAATATCTGCAACCAGTGTCCAGTTTGGATTATGTATGCTGCATTTCTAAGTTGTGTCTCTGGACTGCATTTATAGCATGATTAATTAATTACTGAATATTGAAACATATAACAGATGTAATAAAGGAATACCAGATTCACGCCCATGTTTTCCCCCCTTTATTTACACACGTACACACACACACGCACACACACACTTGTGTGTACATGTGTTTGTGTGTGTATACATATAGACGATGGGCTTCTTTCAGTTTCTGTTTACCAAATCCATTCACAAGGTTTTGGTCGGCCTGAGACTATAGTAGAAGATGCTTGCCCAAGGTGCCATGCAATGGGAATGAACCTGAAACCATGTGGTTGGTAAGTAAATTTCTTAGCCATACAAGTCACACCTGCACCTATCTAATCAACATTTGAAGGTTCTTATAATTTCATCAGATTAATTATGATAAAAACAATTTTCACACAACGAACTACCACTTCTTACAATTTATCTCGTTAGCCATTTCTGCCATCCAGCTACTTCATTAACAACGATTTTTTGTTTGTTTTTTTTTCTGTTTAAGTCTACCAACTCATGCAAGAAAATACAGAATTCTCAAAAGCAAATAACATTAGTCTTCAAATGATATTATAATGAATATATGTTTTTTTTTTCCTTATTAATTTCTGAAAATAAAAACATAGTTGCTGAATAAGGTGTAAAGTTTCTGCCTCCCTCCTGAGCTCTCTCTCTCTCTCTCTCTCTCTCTCTCTCTCTCTCTCTCTCTCTCTCTCTCTCTCTCTCTCTCTCTCTCTCGTCTCTCTCTCTCTCTCTCTCTCTCTCTCTCTCTCTCTCTCTCTCTCTCTCTCTCTCTCTCTCTCTTTCTCTCAAGTAGTTTTGATATTGTTGAGAAAATATTTCTTCAAAAGAAAGATGATGAAAGAAGGCAAATCAAACATTTCGAATTTCAAAATATAAAATATGACCAACTGGAAATTTCATTATTCTATGCTTTATTAATGAACGAATAGCCAGAAAATGTGCTTTCTATTAGGTTATGCATGAATGAGCAGCCATGTTGTGTCATGTGACTGTGTACCACCACTAACAGTTATGTTTCTCAACAAGTATGGTGGTGGTGGTAGCAGCAGTAGTGTTGATGATGGTAGTGATAATAGTGGTAATGGGAATGGTGGCAGAACTGATATGGGTTGATATCTAAGTGAGGGTGAGAAATACTTTTTATTTTAAAATCTGAAGGGGGAAAACTTTAATTCTTGATTTCCGGCACTTTCTAAAAGAATAATATAATATTGAAGCAGGAAAATATAAAATATGATAGTTAGAGTAGACGATATCCTATCTAGATTTCACTGGAAGACCACCAGACATTCTATTTTGAGGAGAGATAATATGTTGTCTTATCATTTGTGGAAGGTCAGGTGTTTACTGTAAAGTTAAGCAGCATGTAAGCCTCAACCCTACTCAAGAAAGTTTGAGTGTCACTAATTTTGTATTTTGAAAGATTTATAAAAAGAGTGATTATAAGTTTTAGTATCCATGATATAAGACTGTTCAGCTCTAGGTCAGCTCCATATATCTAATATTATGTCATCCAATATATTTTTACATTTTTTTTTGAAGTCAGGATGTGAGAAAAGGGAAATTTGGTTGCTATTTGTTACAAATTAAGTCTTTTTTTATTAACTTGTCTTCTTGTGATGCTGAACCGGGCAGTTCCACTTACTGGGTTTTCCCTTATGACATCATGGAAACTAAGCAAATTAAGTATAGCTTTAACATGTCTAAGTCAACATCATTCTTTTTACATTATTTTCCATATTGATGTGGGTCGGATGAGATGTTTTCATGCAGGCCAGATGCTCTTCTTGATACCAGCTTCTGATGTGCGTTGCACCTATCCTAAAAACTGCAAAACATGCAGCTTTGTAAGAAGGAAGGAGGCACTATTCTGTGTATGTTATGTGCATGTGCATATATGCACATGCGCTTCAAAAGCAACACATAAAAGAAATCAGTGTACACACAAGAAATGAATGTGTTCACAAAAGATTAATTACTTGAAATAAAGGATTAATTATTAGATGTTCAGTATGTACATGTGTATCACAGGAAAAAAAAAACATCTGCACAACATAAGATTTTGGAACGCATTGACTTCTAAAAACTAGAGAGAACTTTGAATGAAGGTAGTGTTAGAGTTTGGGTAAACATTGGTGGGAAAAGTGTAAACATTAGGGGAAGGTAGTGTAAACATTGTAGGGAAGTAGGGTGAACATTGGAGTGAAGTAATGTAAACATTAAAGAGGGGTAGTGTAAATAATGTATGGGGGTAGAATAAACATTGGGGGAAAGTAATGTAAATGTTGAAGAGATGTAGTGAAAATATTGGAGGGAAATAGTGTAAACACTGGAGGTAGACAGAGTAAACATTGTGAAGCAGGTGATGTAAACATTGTAGGGAAACAGTGTAAACATTGGAGACAGATAATGTAAACAACTTCATGAATGAACTCTTTCAATTTGTCCCATGATGTTTATTAATGACAGAAATAATGATTCTATACTTATGTATAAAGTCAATAATTATAGCAAGGATGGTGCTCCTCAAATTGGTTTACTGTCACCACTTTTGTTTTCCTAACACATTTTTAGTGTCCCCTTTCTATGATTCAACACTTCCTTTCTCATTTTTAATATATATATATATTATTAGGTCATAGGGATAGATGAGTGGTTGGTGAGAGCTGTACAAACCATGTACAGGGACACTATCAGTAAGGTGAGGGTTGGCAATGAGTACAGCGAAGAATTCAGGGTACAAGTAGGGGGTTCATCAAGGATCAGTCCTCAGCCCACTCTTGTTCATCATAGTCCTCCAGGCAATAACAGAGGAATATAAGACAGGCTACCCCAGGGAGTTCCTCTATGCTGATGACCTTATTCTTATAGCTAAATCACTACCAGAACAAGAGAAGAAGTTCCATGTATGGAAGCAAGGTTTAGAATGGAAGGACCTTAGAGTTAACCTAGCAAAAACCAAAGTCTTAGTAAGTAGGAAGGCAGACAAATCACAAATCCCTTCTGGTAGATGGCCTTGCCTGATCTGTAGAAAACATGTAAGTAGAAACTCCATAAGGTGTACCTGATGTAAGCTATGGGCACATAAGAGTAGCAGCAATATGAAAGGAAGGTTAACAGGGAAAATAGCATTTGTGTGTGGAAGGTGCACATGGGCAATAAACTCTGGAAATGTAGAGGGGCAATAAACTCTGGAAAATAGACTCCATCAACTGCCAGTGGAGTAAGCTAGAGATAGTAGATAGCTTCTGTTATCTAGGTGACCAAGATAGTAGCGGTGGTGGACGCTACAAGATTGTAGCTGTGAGAATAACAAAAGGCTGGGCAAAGTTCAGAGAGCTCCTACCTCTGCTGGCAACAAAGCACCTCTCCCTCACAGTGAAAGGAAGATTTTATGATGCCTGTGTACGAACAGCTATGTTACATGGCAGTAAAACATGGGCTTTGACAGCTGAGGACAAGTGTAGGCTTGAAAGAAATGAAGGCAGTATGCTTCACTGGATGTGCAATGTCAGAGTGCATGTTTGACAGAGTGTAAGCATTTTGAGAGAAAAAAGCTGGGTATAAGAGGCATCAGATGTGGTATGCAAGACAGACAAATGTGCTGGTATGATCATATAATGCATATGGACGAGGGCAGCTGTGTAAAGAAGTGCCAATCTCTAACTGAGGAGTGAACATGTGGTAGAGGTAGACCCAGGAAGACATAAGACAAAGTGGTAAATATGCTTCAAACTTTGAGCCTCATAGAGGCAATGACTAGTGACTGAGACCTTTGGCGATATGCTGTGCTTGAGAAGACCCATCAAACAAAGTGAAATCATAGTCATGGCTGATACTGGCGAGATGTAACTGGCACCCATACCAGTGGAATGTAAAAACCACCTTTCAAGCATTGGGCATCACAGAGGTAAAGTGGCCAATGCCGGTAACACATGAAAAGCTTGTTTCGAGTGTTGGGCCTCACAGAAGCAATGACAAATCACTAAGAGCTTTGGGATTATATTTGTGCTTGAGAAGAAGACCCATCAAGCCAAGTAAAATTGTAGTCATGACAGATACTGGTGTCATGCAAATGGCACCCATGCAAGTAGCACATAAGAGCAACCATTACACTCTTGGAATGGTTGGCACTAGGAAGGGCATCCAGCTGTAGAAATCATACAATAATAACAAGAGCACTCAGAGAGTGCAAACCTCTGCCAAGGCAACATCAGCATCCTCGCAACAATTAGCCAGAGATGATTTTTAAAATGAGAATATCTGAAATAAACTTGCCGGTCTATGCAAGCATGGAAAAGTGGAGGTTAAGTGCTGATGACGGTAGTGGTGACGACGACGATGATGATGGTGGTGGTGGTGGTCGGCAGCGACGTGGTAGTGGTGGCGGTGGTGGTGGTGGTATTGGTGATGCTGATGCTGATGATGATGGCCAAGTGGTGAATTTGAAGTGAAAATTTAAAGGTACATAACTAGATACTGAGCATTTCACCATTTTCACTTTTCTTCGATCTTCCTCTTGAACAAAATAATGAGTTATATCATTGGCTTCACCAGTGAACTGAGGAAAAGAGAAAGAAAGTTCTCAGGCTCTGTTTCAGCCTATCAAATTCTTCATTCAATTACCAACAAGGAATTCAACAGAGAATTTGGAGGTTTGAAACTAAAGACTTGTTACAACTTTTTAAACAGAGTTTTAGGAGAGGCAACATACCAATTTTTGTGGGTGGAATTCTGGCAGAGGGAATATTGTTGAATGACTGAACTCTGGTATATTATTATCATTACATATTTTACCAACCCCTGAGAGATATAATACAGTCACGCCTTAGTCAAAAGGCCAAAGGACCAAAATAAATATAGAAAGGCATTTGATCCTGTGCTGATTGACATGAACCATTTTTAAAAATAGAAATATCTTAAAGTTCAGTTATATTATTTCAAATTGTACTGTTCTCTTTCTGAGTTTCTGGGAACTCCCTTAATTATGTAAACCTTCAATAATTGGAAATCAAGTTTGTTCCAGAGGATTTTGCTTTTACTATTTTCACAGATATACTTCTCTTTATGATAGAGTTCAAGTTAGCAGGTAGTACGGTCTGTGGCCAGTGTTTCAAGTTCACCAGGGGGAATGTTGCAGAGCTTCAGGGATTTCTTGAGATGATCTTTATATTGCTTCTTTGGACCTCCGTGCGGTTGGTTACCCTCTGCTAACACTCCAAAAAGGACAATCTTGGGTATATGGTTTTCCGGCATCTTGATAACATGCCCCACTCAGTACAGTTGATGTTCAAGGATCATGCATTCAATGCTGGTCAATTTCACTTGTCTCAATATCTCTGTATGTGGGATCTTCTCCTTCCAGGTCAGATGAAGAATGCGCTGGATGAGTGCACTAGACTTCGTGAAGAAAAGCAGAGACAGCTCAAGGAATGTCAACAAAATTCTAGACAAGCTCATCTTCGTTGGAGCCCTCTTTGCTAGTCTGAGTGTAATCGGACATGTGACTCCAGAATTGGCCTTTTCAGCCATGAGAGGGCCTGCCAACACCATCAAGACAACCCCTAAGGATCAAAGACGACGTCATCATATGTCAAGATGGATTGCCTTAAGCAAGCAAGTAAGCAATAGTTTAGCAGAAATAGTACAGTACCCCAACCAGTAATGGGTTCTGCTTCCATTTCTGATCGTATATCATCCCAAAAAGTAGGCTCCCACGACTTCTGTAGAATTATTAAAAGCGTTATAAATAACAATAAGTCTTCTGTTCTTCCTTTATTCAATGGACCTGAGGTCTTGACATCATCTAATGATAAAGCAGAGTTCGTTGCTCAACTGTTTAGTTCTCACTCTATTCTCAATGACTCTGGTCATCCACTTCCTGGTGTTTTTCTCAAAACTGATAAACTGTTACACAGTTATCATATTACTTCTGCTAAGGTTGCGGTCATTGTGGCATGGTTGGATCCATATAAAGCAACTGGACCTGATGGTATTCCAGTCATTGTTCCTCAGAAGTGCTCTTCTGAGTTGACTTCTGTCTTATCTAGGCTCTTCCAAAAGTGTATCTCAGAATCTGGTTTTCTTTCTTTATGGAAATTCCCATCTGTTGTTCCTGTCTTTAAGAACTGTGGTGATCAATCTAATCCTTGTAATTATAGAGCAATTAGTCTACTACTAATCTTCAGTAAGGTTTTTGAGTCCTTGATTAATGACTCTCTCATAAAATATGACTCAAATCATTTATTCTCCGACTCTCAATATGGTTTCTGTGCCAGACAGTCTACAGCTGATCTTCTCACTATTATATCTAAGCATGTTTAATGTGCCTTGAATGTATCTGGTCAAGCTAGGGCAGCTGCTCTTGATATCTCTAAGGCATTTGATAGGGTTTGGCATGATGGAAGCTCCAATCCTTTAGTGTTCATGCTGACCATCATCTCTTTCTTTTACGACCATAGGATCAAGGTTGGTCTTGATGGTCAATCTTCAACCAGTTATTCTATTAATGCTGGGGGTTCCTCAAGGATCTGTCCTGGGCCCAACTCTCTTTTTTCTTTTTATCAATAATCCGCCTGGTCATATCTGTCAGCTCATAATCTTTGCTGATGATTCTACTTGTTTGGACAAATCTAATGGTTTGTCTGATAAGGTTAAGATTGCTGCTAATCTTGAGAATGATCTTTGCTCTATTGTTAAGTGGGGTAGGAAATGACTTGTAACAGTCAATCCATCAGAAACTAAACTTCTTCCAGTTAATTGCTTCAGACATCCTTTCTTGTCATCAGTTTCGACGGATGGTATCGACTTACCTCAGGGTCAATCTCTTTGTCTTCCAGGAGTGACTTTCTGTAATGACTTTTCTTGGAGAACTTACACTGAATCTATTGCCAAATCAGCTGCAATGAAGGCAGGCTCACTCCTTCGTTCGAGGAGTTATCTCACTCCTGAGACTATTCTTTATCTTTATAAGTCCACCATTCACCGCTGCATTGAGTACAGTTGTCACGTGTGAACAGGTATTCCTGCACATTCTTTAACTCTGCCCAACAGAGTTAAAGAATGCTTTTGGTCCTGATCTATCTTCTAAATTGGATTCACTCTTTCATCATCGTTGTGTGGCTTCCTTGTTTCTCTTCTACAAGTATTTTCATGGACATTGTTCAGCTGAGCTCCCTTCTCTGGTTCCTCCTTTAAGAACTTATCAGCCATCAACTAGACTTGCATCCAGTTCTCATCAATATACTGTGAAACCTCCTAAGTGTTGTAAATCACTTCACAGTACCAGTTTCTTCCCCCGCACCTCTAAACTTTGGAATTTTCTTCCACAGTTTTGTTTTCCTCTTCAATATGGCCTCTAGTCTTTTACGTCTAATGTACATTGTCACCTATTGACTTCTGTCTAACGTCCATTTTATTCTACTAGCTCTTACGTTTTCAGTGATCTAAGGACCTTGTAACAAGTGAATGCTTTAAAAAAAAATTTTCTTATAGCATCAGAATAGTACAGTAGATAGAAGAGTGATGGAGGGATGAGGGATAGGGTGATGAGTGGTGGGTTAAAGACTGCAAATGCGAAGAATGCAGAAGATGGATACCAATGGGGTGGGTGGGGGGTATGTTAGTGATAAGGATGAAGAATGAATGTGAATAAGAAATAGCTAGGGAATGGACCCACTTGTCTCGAAGAGAACTCAACTATGTACTTATTCATTATGCTAGCATGGTTGAGCAAGTCTTCCTGAGTACTGCATATCACCAATCATCTTAGTTCTTTGTCATCTCTTCTGTGAGTCTCAGCATCCTGAAAGCACCCTTCACCACCTCATCCCATGTCTTTCTCCTCCACAAATTCCAATTCACAACCATTCTAATCCATATCCATCACATGCCCAAACCAAAGAATTCTTCTCTGCCATAATACATCAGATTCCTCTTATGCCCAGTTTTTCTCTCACTGCATTTGTAGTCCATCAATCATGCAAACTGACACTGCACATCCAGCAGAGCAGGCTTGCTTCATTTCTTTCTAATCTTCAAAGGTCCTTCACATTCAGCACCCACACAACATTACTGCAATACATTGCAGTTTGTACTAAAGCTTCATACAGACAACTTTTCACCCTGAAAGAGTAACCTTCTATTACCAATAACAGTAATAGATCCCTGAATTTTCCTCACCCTGCTTTTACTCTTGCTATTAGAATTTCAGAATGTCTTCTTTCCACTACAAATTAGGTCACCTAGATAATAGAACCTACCAACTGTCTCTAGGGATATTTGAGGGTATCTATTTCTAGTGTACTCTTAAAGTTCGTTGCGTCTGTCACCCACAGTTTGCTTTCTCTGTTAACCTACCTACGATTGCACTGCACCTCCTGTGTGTCCAGAGTTTGCATTGAGTACACTGAATCAAATTTCTGCCCACTCCTTTTCTACATATCAAGTAAAGTAATTTCTCTGATGGTAACAGGGTACTGTCTGTTTGTATATGTATGTGTGTATGTGTGTATGCATGCATATGTGTGTGTATACATACATACACACACACACACATACACACACACACACGCACACACACACACCACACACACACACACACACACACACACACACATATATATATATATATATATATATTATTAGTGAATTGAAGAAATGGAGTTGAACGAAGATTGAACAGAAATCGTTTTATTGCATTCTACACGTGTTTCGAAAGGCACAATTTACCGCCTCTGTTCTGTGTTTGTTTTTTCCAACGGATTTCCTATTTCTTCCTGAAGAGAAAGACACAATATGGTCTCCTTATTCAATCGGAATTTGGTAAATTGTGCCTTTCGAAACACGTGTAGAATGCAATAAAACGATTTCTGTTCAATCTTCGTTCAACTCCATTTCTTCAATTCACTAATAATATTAAAATTCAATTATCCGCAGCAACGCACGGTTGCAACACCATATGGTTGTACCTCCAACCGTGCTGTCTTCTGCTGTGATTTTTGCTACCAAGGTATCGGTTAAACTTTTGATTAATCTGCAACAAAATTATTCATCTTTCTATTTCACAAAATATATATATATATATATATATATACAAACATACATATATACATCTTACATACATGCATATATACATCTTAAATACATGCCTACATACACACACACACACATGCATACACACACATAACATAATATGAAGGTGCATCGCTTAGTGGTTAGGCTGTTGCACTCACAATTGTGAGATTACAGGTTCGATTCCCAGAACGGGAATTGCATTGTATTCTTAAGGAAAGCACTTCATTTCATGTTGCACTGCAATAATTTCAACATCTGACATGTGCTACATGTTGCACCTGTACAGGTAATTCTGAACTCATGGAGGGAGTGAGCTTATGTCTACACAAACATTCGATCACTGTAAACAAATCATCTGTGTGGTTGTTCAATAAGAAATTGTCAAACCTTCATATGTCGTCTAGCGACAGGAGAGTCCTTCATATATATATACACACTCACACACACATACTCACACACACACACATATACATACTTATAAGTAAAATAGATTCATACATAATAGCAATAATAAAAACCATTTGTAGAACTAAATTTATTTATGCTTTTGTGTTACATATATATATATACATATATATATATATATATATAACCAGCCAGGATCCCTGGTCTGGTGGTACGTAAAAAGCACTATCCGACTCGTGGCCGTGGCACGTAAAATACTCCAATGCGACCGTACGACAGGCACCCTTGCCAACCCCCTTTGCTTGTGAAGACATGTTGGGGCAAGCGAAATCGAAATCGAATTGAACCAGCCAGGATCCCTGGTCTGGTGGTACGTAAAAAGCACTATCCGACTCGTGGCCGATGCCAGCACCGCCTCGACTGGCTTCCGTGCCGGTGGCACATAAAATACACCAATCTGACCATGGCCGTTGCCAGCCCCGCCTGGCACCTGTGCAGGTGGCACGTAAAAAGCACCCACTACACTCACGGAGTGGTTGGCGTTAGGAAGGGCATCCAGCTGTAGAAACATTGCCAAATTAGACTGGAGCCTGGTGCAGCCTTCTGGCTTCCCAGAACCCCGGTCGAACCGTCCAACCCATGCTAGCATGGAGAACGGACGTTAAACGACGATGATGATATATATATATATATAATATATATATATATATATTATATATATATATGTATATGTATATATGTATATATGTATATGTATATATGTATATATATATGTATATATATATATATTTATATATATCATCATCATCATCATCATCATCATCATTTAACGTCCGCTCTCCATGCTAGCATGGGTTGGACGGTTCAACTGGGGTCTGGGGAGCCCGAAAGCTGCACCAGTCCAGTCAGATCTGGCAGTGTTTCTACAGCTGGATGCCCTTCCTAACGCCAACCACTCCGAGAGTGTAGTGGGTGATTTTATGTGCCACCGACACAGGTGCCAGACGAGGCTGACAAACGGCCACGCTCGGATGGTTTTTTATGTGCCACCGACACAGGTGCCAGACGAGGCTGGCAGACGGCCACGCTCGGATGGTGTTTTTTATGTGCCACCGACACAGGTGCCAGACGAGGCTGGCAGACGGCCACGCTCGGATGGTGTTTTTATGTGCCACCGACACAGGTGCCAGACGAGGCTGGCAGACGGCCACGCTCGGATGGTGTTTTTATGTGCCACCGACACAGGTGCCAGATGAGGCTGGCAAACGGCCACGATCGGATGGTGCTTGTTACGTGCCCACAGCACGGAGGCCAGTCGATGCGGTACTGGCTACGGCCACGTTCGGATGGTTTTCTTATGTGCCACGTGCCACCGGCACTGGTACCACAAAGATACAAATTCCATTGATGTTCATCTATTTTGATTTGTTTTGATTTGATTTTCACTTGCCTCAACAGGTCTTCACAAGTGTCACAAGAAGGAAGGTATGCACAGGTGGACTGACTACGTCCCAGGTAGGGGCCATGGGTTATGGCCTGACTAGTCTTGCCGGGTCTTCGGATGGTGTTTTTATGTGCCACCGACACAGGTGCTAGATGAGGCTGGCGAACGGCCACGATCGGATGGTGTTTGTCATGTGCCCACCGCACTGACTACGGCACTGATGGATTTCTTGTGTGCCACAGGCACTGGTACCACAAGATACAAATTCCATTGATGTTCATCTATTTTGTCTATTTTGATTTGATTTGATTTTGATTTTCACTTGCCTCAACCGGTCTTCACAAGTGTCACAAGAAGGAAGGAAGGTATGCACAGGTGGACTGACTAGTCTTGCCGGGTCTTCGGATGGTTTTTTATGTGCCACCGACACAGGTGCCAGATGAGGCTGGCGAACGGCCATGATCGGATGGTGTTTGTTACGTGCCCACAGCACGGAGGCCGGTCGATGCGGAACTGGCTACGGCCACGTTCGGATGGTTCTCATGTGTGCCACCGGCACTGGTACCACAAAGTGTGTGCCACCGGCACTGGTACCACAAAGATACAGATTCCATTGATGTTCATCTATTTTGATTTGTTTTGATTTGATTTTCACTTGCCTCAACAGGTCTTCACAAGTGTCACAAGAAGGAAGGTATGCACAGGTGGACTGACTACGTCCAGGTAGGGGCCATGGGTTATGGCCTGACTAGTCTTGCCGGGTCTTCGGATGGTGTTTTTATGTGCCACCGACACAGGTGCTAGATGAGACTGGCGAACGGCCACGATCGGATGGTGTTTGTCATGTGCCCACAGAACGGAGGCCAGTCGATGCGGTACTGGCTACGGCCACTTTCGGATGGTTTTCTCTTGTGTGCCACCGGCACTGGTACCACAAAGATACAAATTCCATTGATGTTCATCTATTTTGATTTGTTTTGATTTGATTTTGATTTTGATTTTCACTTGCCTCAACAGGTCTTTGATTTTCACTTGCCTCAACAGGCCTTCACAAGTATCACAAGGAGGAAGGTATGCACAGGTGGACTGACTACGTCCCAGGTAGGGGCCATGGTTTATGGCCTGACTAGTCTTGCCGGGTCTTCGGAAGGTGTTTTTTATGTGCCACCGACACAGGTGCTAGATGAGGCTGGCGAACGGCCACGACCGGATGGTGTTTGTTATGTGCCCACAGCACGATGGCCAGTGATGCGGTACTGACTACGGCCATGTTCGGATGGATTCTTGTGTGCCACCGGCACTGGTACCACAAGCGGTACTGACTACTTTTTATGTGCCACCAACACAGGTGCTAGATGAGGCTGGCGAACGGCCACGACCGATGGTGTTTGTTATGTGCCCACAGCACGATGGCCAGTGATGCGGTACTGACTACGGCCACGTTCGGATGGATTCTTGTGTGCCACCGGCACTGGTACCACAAGCGGTACTGACTACGGCCACGTTCGGATGGATTCTTGTGTGCCACCGGCACTGGTACCACAAGCGGTACTGACTACGGCCACGTTCGGATGGATTCTTGTGTGCCACTGGCACTGGTACCACAAGGATACAAATTCCATTGATGTTCATCTATTTTGATTTGTTTTGATTTGATTTTGATTTTGAAGGTATGTACAGGTGGACTGACTACGTCCCAGGTAGGGCCCACGGGTTATGACCTGACTAGTCTTGCCGGGTCTTCGGATGGTGTTTTTATGTGCCACCATGTTCCCACAGCACGGAGGCCAGTCGATGCGGTACTGGCTACGGCCACGTTCGGATGGTTTTCTTGTGTGCCACAGGCACTGGTACCACAAAGATACAAATTCCATTGATGTTCATCTATTTTGATTGATTTTCACTTGCCTCAGCAGGTCTTCACAAGTGTCACAAGAAGGAAGGTATGCACAGGTGGATCGACTACGTCCCAGGTAGGGGCCACGGGATATGGCCTGACTAGTCCTGCCGGGTCCTCTCATGCACAGCACACTTCCATAGGACTCGGTCTTCAGTCATTTCCTTGGTGAGACCTAAAGTTCGAAGGTCGTGCTTCACCACCTCGTCCCAGGTTTTCCTGGGTCTACCTCTTCCACAGGTTCCCTCAACTGCTAGGTTGTAGCACTTTTGCACACAACTATCTTCAGCCATTCTCGTCACATGACCATACCAGCGCAGCCGTCTCTCTTGCACACCACAACTGACACTTCTTAGGTTCAACTTTTCTCTCAAAGTACTTACACTCTGACGATTATGAACACTGACATTACACATCCATCGGAGCATACTGGCTTCATTTCTTGCAAGCTTACGCATATCCTCAGCTGTCACGGCCCATGTTTCACTACCATGTAGCATGGCTGTACGTACACACGCATCATATAGTCTGCCTTTTACTCTTAGCAGCAGGGGTAAGAGCTCTCTAAACTTTGCCCAGGCTATTCTTACTCTAGCAGTTACACTTTCAGCACACCCACCCCCGCTACTGACTTGGTCTCCTAGGTAGCGGAAGCTATCAACTACTTCTAGTTTGTCTCCCTGGAACGTGGTAGAAGTTGGACTCTGCACATTTCCAGTGTTTATTTCTCCTGAGCATCTGCCACAGACAAAAACTATTTTCTTAGTTAGCCTTCCTTTGACATTGCTGCACCTCTTATGTGTCCATAGCTTACACTTGGTGCACCTTATAGAGTTTCTACCTACACCTTTTTTACAGATCGAGCAGGGCCATCTACCTGAAGTCGTTTGTGGTTGGTCCACCTTCCTACTTATTAGGACTTTGGTTTTGGCTAGGTTGATTCTAAGGCCCTTCGATTCTAATCCTTGTTTCCACACCTGAAACTTCTCCTCCAGTTCTGATAGTGACTCAGCAATTAGAGCAAGGTCATCAGCATATAGGAGCTCCCAGGGGCATCCTGTCTTAAATTCTTCCGTTATTGCCTGGAGGACTATGATAAATAGGAGGGGGCTGAGGACTGAACCTTGGTGGACCCCAACCTCTACCGGAATTCTTCACTGTACTCGTTGCCAACCCTCACCTTACTAGCTGCATCTCTGTACATGGCTCGCACAGCTCTCACTAACCATTCATCTATCCCTAGTTTCCTCATTGACCACCAGATAAGGGATCGGGGGACCCTGTCAAAGGCTTTCTCTAAGTCAACAAAAGCCAGGTACAAGGGCTTACCTTTGGCTAGGTATTTCTCCTGCAGCTGTCTTACCAGGAATATAGCATCAGTAGTACTTTTCCCTGGCACGAACCCAAACTGCATATCATCTAAGCTAACTCTCTCTCTAATTAACTGGGCTATAACCCTCTCCGTAACCTTCATTACCTGATCCAACAGCTTGATGCCCCTGTAGTTATTTGTATCTAGGGCATCGCCTTTACCTTTGTAGCAGTTGACTATTATGCTGCTACACCAGTCATTGGGTATGACTCCTTCGTGTATCACCTGGTTAACTATACGGGTGACTATGCTATAGCCGACACTACCAGATATTTTGAGCATCTCTGCAGTAATTCCTGATGGGCCTGGGGCTTTCCCTGTCTTCATGCTTCTAATTGCCTTAGCTACCACGGAACTATCAACTCGGATAGCTGGTCCCTCTGTTGGGTCAACATTCGGCAGATATATATATATATATATATATATATATATATATATATATGTATGTATGTATATGTGTATGCACACACACACACACAGTCTTATACATATTGCAGGATTTTATGAATAAAAGCAAAAATCAAAAAAATCAAAATAAAAAGAGAAGCAAAATCTCTAATACATTTTGGCTAAGTCTTTCATAAACTTTATGGTTTCTCTATGATTCTCAAAGCTGAAAACTTGTTCAGATTCCTGAGCATTTTTCCAAACACCTGTTAATTGGCATATCATGGAGGAACCGATAAGAATAGGAGCCAGAAGGGCTGGAAATTATCATCATCATCATCATCACCACCATCATCACCATCATCACCATTAATAAAGCATATCATCATCATTGCTGTTGTTGTTGTTGTTGTTGTTGTTGTTGTTGTTATCATCAAATGAATATAAAAGATGTAAGCGCAGTTGGAGTCTGCTTAAGTAATAAATATCTCTCCTCCTCTCTTACATAAAACTTTAATGCTGTAGTAATGATAACGGCAGACTTTCTTGCAATGATTGAATTTCCCAAATTCCTATTGTTGTTGTAAATATTATTGATGTTTTTTTGCAGTTGCTATTGTTGTTGTTTTTGTTATTCTTCTCGTTTTTGCAGTTGCTGTTATATTTAAATAAACAAAGCTCACACACAGAACGTTTCTGCTTTCTACAGTAAAATGCCTTATGGCATTCGATGCTGTTAAAGCAGAGAGATAAAGCTAGAGCTAAGTGTGTGTTTCCATTAGCAAAGCTCATTAATGTGATTATATTAGAGAGAGATAGGCTCAGCTAAACCCTCTAATTACTACCACTACTACTACTACCAGCCCCACCCCCTCTTCCTTCTCCTCCTCATCATCTTTGTAGTGGTGGTGGTGATTGTTGTTGTTGTTGTTGTTGTTGTTGTTGTTATTATTATTATTATTATTATTCATGTCTTCAGTGATGGATGAGGCATTTCAGTTCCTGGAAAACAATCTTACAAATATTCAAAGCTAATAAACACCAAGTGAGAATGTTTATAATAATACTTACATATTCTACTATTCTTATTTTTTGGAATATATCAGTTTCCATCATCATATTGAACTAATTTTCTGCAGAGTATTTTCAGTTAAGGATAAGTTACGGCACTTCCAGCCTTTACAGTTAATTTCTTTTTTCATTATTGAAAAAAGAAAATTCTAGTAAACCTCAACCTGAAACAATGAATTAAATAAATATAATACCAAGGGAACTATGATACACAAAACTTTTCATTAAAAAAAATCAAAGCATAATATAAAGAATGCAGCAGAAAGCATAGTTCCTCTAAAACTGAAGTTTCTCAACTGGACATCAACTAACCACAGCATTAAAACCTGAGAAATAACTCAACATGACTCAGATTAGAACATGATGCTCTTAACTTAATGAAGAGCATAAAATTCTCAAAAGCAATCTGAGAAGTCCAGTAAAAGGCAGCAGAATGATATAAAAACAATAAACTCTTTGTACACATTTGTATTTAGGTACAAAATAAACTTAGGAACTTACAGCATTGAAAGATTGCAGCAATGGTACCACAGGCAGGTTATTAGAATGTTGCTGCAAGATGAATTCTTCAAGGTAAGCCAACAGGCAAGAGACCTAAGGGTGGACCAAAAATGAGATAATTGAATAATATCCAGAGTCTCAGTTGTTCATTTTTGCAAATCCATTTAGAAAATATAATGACGGTTGCTTCTGACAGGACCCTATGGAGTGGGAGCCAGAGGACTTTACCTCCATCACTTTTCAAGGAATAGTGGTTGGGAAAGATGGATGGCTTCATGGATAAATGACCAAACAACAGATGCAGTTAAGAAGGAGTTTATCAACATATTCAAAAAGTTATATCCAACATATTATATCTAACATAAAATGGCAGTGCTCCAGCATGGTCACAGTTTGTGAGCTGAAACCAGTTCAATTCAATTCATTTCATATTTAACAATCATGGTAAATATGAATTTCAATTTTGTTAATTTCATTTGATATGTTACTCTAAAGTTAAATATTGCTAAATATTGCCCTATGACATATTACAGTAAATTCACATTAATACTAACCCTACCCTGCCATGAACCATTAATACCAACCCTACCCTGCCTTGAGCCATTAATTGAAATATCTTGGACCTGAGTGTATATCTGACTTGTGTCTCTGCATAGGATTCTTTACAGCTAGTTACACTATGGTCAATGCCTGGCTGAAGGACGAAAGAAGTGCTTCAATGACCAGTGGACACCTTTAATAGTGGAAACCATTGCTGCTTGTATTGTTGGTCTTAATCAATGGAAGGAGATTGGAAATACGAAAAAGAAATGCATTCCTGATTACCAGATTACCAGAAGTGCCAGAAGAGGCATGCAGTGTTATATGTGGCACTCTCAAGCAAATATTTACATTCCTGTCTGTGACCAGGACTGTTCATCAAGGATTTGGATGATTTCGATGTAAAGTCACCGAAGAATCACAAATGAAGATGGTTATCACCAAATTCGATGAACAGCATTGAGTAAACATTTTCTGTGTGTGTGTGTGTGTGTGTGTGTGTGTGTGTGTGTGTGTGTGTGTGTGTGTGTGTGTGTGTGTGCATGCGTGTGTGTGTGCGTGCATATGTGTGGTGCATCTGTACAAGCAATGGATCTGCATATGCAGTGCATGTATGTGCCTGCATGTGTTTGTGTGCACTTGTGCATGCATGTATTTGTGTGTATGTGTGTGTGAATGCATGTGCGTATGTGCATGTGCGTATGTGCATGTGTGTGTGTGCGTGCATATACACTGCTTAATGATTAATTTCTGATTCTGACTATGGTCTTTAACATTAATATATCAATGTTCAATCTGTTTTGCTTACATCAAAACAATTACAATACAATCTGATGTTGCTAAACTAGAGGAAGCATCACAGAAATTTGGTATCTTGTTGCTTTAATAAAACAGAGAATCGGATCTGGGAACAACTTTTCACTTCTCATTAGCTTCCTGTAAAGATGGTTTTCTTTTCTGGTTTTATTTCTTAAGCTTTTGTATGTATGTATGTATATATAAATATAAAAATGGAACAAAAACGCAACAGAGGACAATAAAAACATTCAGACAGATAGATGATACAAAGGTGGACAAGAGAAACAACAATTAGAAGAACAGGCAAAAAAAGACAGGTCATTCGTAGCCTTCTTTCCTCAGTCAAGTGCCAGATATCAAAACCATTTCAGGCAGTTACACATGAGACGGTTCGATCTGGTTGCCCCCCAAAAAAGTCTAAGCATTAGACCCCTTTGTAAGAAAGCAAGCGAATGTGTATGATAACAAAGACAAAAAAACAGAGAACATGGTACACAATTACAAATACAAACAACAAGAAATAACAACAGGTGTCTTTCGACTGAGAACGAATCAAATTGAGCTGGCATGTATGAAGTGAATGCCTAAAGGCAGGAACATGGGAGATGGACATAAGAGGTATTGGCAGTTGGTGGTCAGGCCAAGAAAGAAAGATCATGGCTGGCCAGACGTGCAAGTAGAGATGGGTTGGGGGCAGTGGGATTGAAGGATTATGTATGTATGTATGTATGTATGTATGTGTGTGTGTATGTAGATATGTATGTGTATGTATGTATATATGCATGTGTCTATGTGTGTATGTATGTATATATGTATGTATCTGTGAATGTACGTGTGTGTGTATGTCTGTGTGTATGTATGTATGCATGTATGTATGTATGTATATATATACATGTGAGTGTGTGTTTGTGTATGTATGTATGAACGACTCAATCAATATACATATTCACGTATATATATGCATGCATATATGTATTCATGTGATTTTAATATAAATATTAAATTGCAATGAATCTTAATATTAAAAGCACAGAAAGGTGTGGCGAGCTGGCAGAATCGTTAATATGCCATGCAAAATGCTTAGTGGCATTTCATCTGTCTTTATGTTCTGAGTTCAAATTCCACCAAGGTTGACTTTGCCTATCATCCTTTCGGTATCAATAAAACAAGTACCATTTGAGCCCTGGGATCAATGTAATCAACTTGCCCTTTTCTCTGAAATTGCTGGTCTTATGCTAAAATTTGAATACCAGTATCAGACACACACATACATACAATACTAAAGTGGATTTAAATATTAAATTGCAATGAATTTAACATGAAAAAGATGTATGCGCTTATACCATATAAATGCACACACACACACAATGCATGCACAACAAACTTGATTTGAATATTAAATTTCAAATTAAATTTTGATTTGTAAAGAAGAGAAGAGAGGAATAAAACACAGATTTGAAAAATTGGAGAAATATTGATAGAAGAAGAAAAAATATTTCCTCTGGCAGAGAAAGTGAGGAGCAAAAATATGAAATATAAACAAATTTTTTAAAAAATGGTATAAATCTTAGGAAACTATTTCTTTTCCCTCTAAAAAGCAATAAAAAAAATCAGATATGAAAAAAGAGAAAGGAGAAGAATGAAATCAAAATATAATTAATGGATCAAATGTTGAAATTGGATGCAAAATGTGTCAAAAATATTTAAATTATTTGTTTCATGTTTTGTGTTAAATCTGTAAATATGAAATAAGAGAGAGAGAGAGAAAGAAAGAATAAAACAGAAAGGGAGAAAAGGAAGAAAGAGAGAGCAAAAGAGAGAAAAAGAAAGAGAGCAGGTGGAGAGAGGGAGAAGAAGAACAATTTGTTCATTATATGGTTCGTAGAAATCCGTAAATTAATAAGTATTTTGTAAATTATATCTCTGCATGTTTAGGTATATTTTTCTTTATATAGAGAGAAAAATCTGTTCAATGTGTTGGCAGAATATAAAAGTATATTCTGTTATACAATTGAAAATAAAAACTAAAATACATATTAAAATAGATACAAGTCTTGATATTTAGCTCAGACCCAGAATACTAAGTTTATTTCCAATGCTGTAGTCCTCAGGCAGACAGAAATTACACAAATCAATGCTATGCTGTTGAACTCACAGACATGCTGGGCAGAACACATTTTCAGCACAAAAGAATCATTGCCTACTCATGGCTGTGCTATATGGTGAACTTTCTACAGGATACCATGGCAGGGCGGTGACATGAAAACAAAATATAAGAACACTTACAAAGTCCATTGGTATCTGAAACAGTGAATATCAATAGTTGTTTGCTTTAGTGTTCAGTCATGAGGTTTGGTGATATATTCATTAGTCTTACAGTTCTATATTTAAGAGATGAAGAATTATGCACATTATTTATATTATTTACATTATTTACATTCGACAGATATTTGTCCTCATCTTGTTTGTTGTTAACACAATGTTTCGGCTGATATACCCTTCCAGCCTTCATCAGGTGTCTTGGGGAAATTTCAAACCTGGGTTCTCATTCTTAAAGTATTTTTCTCTGCCTTGAGAAAAATACCTTATTATTATTATTATTCAGGTCACAGCCTGGAATCGAACTTGGAATCTTGGGGTTAGTAGCCTATGCTCTTAACCCCTATGCCATATCTGTCAAATGTAAATAATGTAAATAATATAGATAATGTATTCATTAGTCTGTTTTCAAGAATGCATGTAGAAGTGCTTTTGAGAACAAAAGCAGATTAAGGAAGAAACAAGAGAAACCATCACCAAACACTGAACAAAATTTCCCGTAGCCACTGTGGATGGGCCTGTCTATGTCATACTCACCTGGTCAGAAACCAGTGAGCCTGCAGTCAATATACATGACCTTCTTGAAGCCAAGTCATAATAATGTTCAAGCAGTGTTACATTTGTGCCAGGCAAAGAGTCTGAGGAAAATCTGTAATAACAATTGCATCTTTTTCACCTGTCACTGCATAATAATAGGTGTGTGGTTGGCTGGATGGACAGGTAAATGAATAGACTAACAGAGAAAAGGATGGATGGGTAGTGGGGTGGATGGAAAGATAGACAAATGGACAGAGGACAGACCAAAAAACGGATGGAAAGACGGAGAGATGGACTGATGGATGAAGAGACAGATGGACAAATGAACGAACAGAGGACAGACAGATGGATGAATGGATGGATGGATGGATGGATGGGCAGATAGGTAGACATAAGGTTGGATGGACAGATGGATAAATGGATAAATGAATGGCTGGATATAAATATGGATGGAGCCAATTACAGTTGTAGCAGGAGCATCATAAACTGCTACATTGGCAAATATGAAATACTAGAGAAAGTAAACTATGGAAGAATGAAAGAGGTGAACCAGGTTATGAAAGTTAGAGAAAGAAGGGAGCAGGTTTAACCTAGATGAGATATAGTTTAGCTTTATGCCACAAAGAGGTACTACTGCTGTTATTTTCCTAAGGGGGAAATATATATCTAAGAATAAGCCTTTATGCATGAGAAAGCTTTTGGTAGAGTCTCATGTTTCAACAGGGACCCTGGAGAAACTAAGAGCAGATGAATGACTTGTAAGGGTCAAACAAGCTGTGTACAGGCGTGTAGTTAGCAAGGTAAGAATGCAAAGTAAGTTGAGTGATGAGTTTAGAGTACAAGTATGGGGTCAGTCAGTCTCCAGTCATCAGTCTTCAATCCTCTCTTGTTTCTTCTAGGTCAGAGAAGTGTAAGACCAGTGAGAACTTTTGTGTAAATGTGTGTGTGTGTGTGTGTGTGTGTGTGTGTGTGTGTGTGTGTGTGTGTGTGTGTGTGTGTGTGTGTGTGTGTGTGTGTGTGTGGATAACTACACTGTCTGCAATCAAGATTTTTTTCCCCAAGGGGATGTTTCTTTTGCTATACATTGACAATATTTTAGATTGCTTTTTTAATAAGGGTGTTTTGGTCATGAGGGAGAAAATTACTGGTGTTCAAATAGAGCTGAATACCATTGTCTCCATTTGTAGTCTAGACTCACTGCCACAACCACCAACCTTTTAGTGGTTGACACCATAAAAATTAAAAACTGCAGAAGTTTTCACCATATTGCAAGAACTCTACCAGATCATAATTAGGTCGATTGAATATTAATCAATATTTCATGCAGTTACAGAAAGAAAAGAATGGTCAGCAAATGGAGCTGAAAGGTTTTCAAGATAGCCTTCTTTGAAATTTGAACTTGACAAATAATATTAACTTTTGGTAGTATTGTTTTTGAAATTTAGGTCCAAGGCCAGCAATTTTAGGGCAAGAGGGCAAGTCATTTATATTGATCCTACTACTCAGCTGATACCTACTTTATCAATCCTGAAAGGATGAAAGACAAGGTTGGCCTCAGTGGCATTTGAACTCAGAACATAAAGAGCCCTCAAAAATGCCATTAAGCATTTTGTCCAGTGTAGTAATGACTCTGTAAGCTTGCTGCCTTATATCTTTGATAATATTGACCAAAGATTATCACCACTGGTGAATAATGATACTATGTTTGGTAATATCCAACCAGGTATCTGTGATGCCAATTTTCAAAAGGCAGTGATAGTAAAAAAGAAAAGTTTAATTTTCATACCTAAAGGTTTTAGGGAACATTCTTGAACTTCCTGGAATTCAACTCTCTTGGATACATTTTCTCGTTGCGTCTGGAGACCATGTGTCTTTCAACACAAGTTGAATATATTTTTCATCCCTAAACCTTCTCTCAAAGATATTATTTCTGTTGTAGCTGTCAATGATGTTCTAATTTATAAGATAAATTTCAGCTCTTGTCCTTTGATAATTTATTATTTTTTTACTCATACATATAACATGCATTTAACAAATTGTACATTATGTATATTTAAAATGTATAGTATTATAAATAAACCTTACTGAAGATAAGATAATTCTTTCTTTAAGTAATATTTCAACATGTCAACATAACACAACCTACAGATCTAACTGTATGCATCATGTTATACTGTGCACTGTACACTTCTATTTATTTTGGAGAGTCTGTCACTTTTGTTGAAAATGCAAAATAAATGGAAAGGCAAATTGAGAGTAAATCGCTTTTGTCACTTTTGTCTGCAAAAGTTTGTTCTCCTCAACCTCCTATGAATCAAGCCTCTGGCAAAGATGCTGCAATCTTTTTCACTGATACGAATGCAGCAAGTGAATTGATGTTCAGCTGCATTAATGATATTGTTGCCAAATAAAACAAGCTGGTTGACGAAAGTATGTGGCATATGATCAAGCGACAAATAGCTGAACTTATTACGGACAATCAACTGGGCAAATTGCCACAATAATCAGTAGGTTCAGTAATCCATGAAATTGTTGAAAGTCAGAAGACAAATAGTGATTTTGATCTTTAGACTGTCATTCTTATTTTAGATCTATTTATTCAAAGCATTGACACCGTTTTTCAATGGAAAGTTGTAATATCATGAGGAGTCTTTACCATTTTAAACTTCAGTCAGGAAAGAAGGCAGTGCTCACAGAAGACAGATGTGAGTCTACCAACATAGCATGAAACCAACTCCGTACAATAATAACAATAGTAATTCTTACCAATGTCATTTATGTGTAACTGAGAAATATTACATCACAAACCACCACACACCAACGATGAACTGAAAGTCAACAATTGCTACACAAAAGTGCGTATGGTCTGTCAGGGATTAGCATCTATGAAAGGATGGAAGGCAAAGTGAAACTTGGTGGAATTTGATGAGAGCACAGGGAGCCAGAGCAAAAAATTGTAATGCATTCTCCCCAATGCTCTAAAGGCTCAACAAAACAACTGCCTTATACAGAAATACAGAGTTAATGTCAACTGGCAGATGGAGTACAAAATATTTATGATCACTTTTCAAGAAAATAGAGTACTAATACTGTCACACACCACATGTCATACCTCCATCTAATCTACTGCTTCAAGAAGTACAGCAATGGTATGTATGTATGTATGTATGTATGTATGTATGTATGTATGTATGTATGTATGTATGTATGTATGTATGTGTGTGTATATGTATGCATGCATGTATGTGTATGTAAGTATGTCTATGAATGTATGTATGTGTATGTATGTATGCATGCATGCATGTATGTGTATGTATGTATGTGTATGTATGTATGTATGCATGCATGCATGCATGTGCATGTATGTATGTATGTGTATATATGTATGTATGTATGTGTATGTATGTATGTGTATGTATGTATGTATGTATGTATGTATGTATGTATGTATGTATGTATGTATGTATGTATGTATATATGTATGCATGTATGTGTATGTATGTATGCATGCATGCATGCATGTGTGTATGTGATAGACAGACATACAGACACATAGAGAACACAAAATTTTCTTTCTGACAAAATTTCTTTCTCATATCTTGTTTGATATTTCATGAAAAACAAATTTCTAATCTTTCAGTCTTATCAACTCATCAATCATCACTCCCTCATTCAAACATCAAATTTCAGTTTTGCTTTATCTTAAAATTATAATTCTGCTTAAATTAATTCTCTCTCTCTCTCTCTCTCTCTCTCTCTCTCTCTCTCTCTCTCTCTCTCTCTCTCTCTCTCTCTCTCTTCTCTCTCTCCCCCTCTCTCTCTCTCACTCTCTCCTCTTATTGCATTTTTCTGCTTCACCATTCCTAAATAATATGTCTTATTTTCACATGAATCCACTAGAAACCATTGATCACATGGCTAAAATACCTAAAGTGATCCTGTCCAGCGATGACCAAATCAATTCCCAAATATTGAACACCAGTATAACCATTATCAGTAATAGTCTCAGATTGATTAAATCAACTCTACTTCTTCAAGATATATTTATCTTCTACCAAGTAATGAAATCCAAACCCAAAATTACATCACACACTTTCTCTCTCTCGTTCTTGATCATTCTCTCTCCTTCTTTCTTGCTCTCCGTCTCTCTTGCTCTCCTTCTCTCTCTTTCTCTTTGTCTCTCCCTCTGATTGGGTAACCATATATCCTACTCTAAAGCAAGACACCTATTTCTATCCCTCTGTCACACCCTAACCTCTCATCACCTGGCACAAGGCCATCTCCAGTATCCCACTTCTCAAAAGACCTTTGTCTTGTGAGGTACTTGGTGACCCCACCAGTGCTGGTGCCACATAAAAAGCATCCAGACCACTCTGTGAGGTATTTGGCATTAGGAAGGGCATCCAGCCATAAAAACCATGCCAAAACAGACAGTGAAGCCTGATGCAGTCTTCTGACTTATCAGCTCCTGTCAAACTGTTCAGCATGGAAAAACAGATATTAAATTATGATTATGATTACACACACACACATACATGTGTATATGATGGCCGTCCATTCGTGACCAATGAAGACCAATGCTGACCTTCAGGAACATTGTGCACTCTAGGATATAGGAAAAAAAAAGCAGCACATATTGAGCAGGGGTCAGTAATGCCTGTACAGAGTTTTAGATCCAATAAGGCTTGCACAACACCTCATAGACCCTCTCCACTTTATTGACATTATCCAGAGACAAGCCAGAGCAAGATGTCTGGCGCCAATATGAGTCGCAGGATATGGGAGCACCATGATCTCTAGCACAAACCAAAAAATCCCCAAAATGTCCAATACCATTCCCTGAATAAATGGTTTTATATAAGAGTGACCTTCTGGGGTGCCTCCTTCTGGGTGGTCTTCTAGCACACCAGATACCATTCCAGAATTTCTGCGTACCTATGCTATTGCTAGATAACCATTGAACCTGCACTAGGTTCATCTGACCTTTCAACAGGTCTTGTTTTTAATCCTGCTGGGTTTCTAGCAACCCTCCCCACCAGGGTAGCCTGGTTGGGGTGCTGGTATAGTCACCGACAGGCCAACCATGCAACATACATACATATAGTTGTTTTCTTTGAATAATAATAATAATAATAATAATAATAATAATAATAATAATAATAATAATAATGATAATGATAATAATAATAATAATAATAATCCTTTCTACTATAGGCCCGAGACCTGAAATTTGAGGGTGGGTGTGCTAGTTGATTGCATTGGCCCCAGTACTCAGCTGGTACTTAATATATTGACCCCACCAAATGGATGAAAGGTATGATTTCACCAGTTTACCACCTTAGTGGTGGTGATGATGATAATGCTGCTGCTGTTGCTGCTGGTGTTGCTGCCAATGATGATGATGATGATGATGGTGGTGGTGGTGGTGGTGGTGGTGGTGGTGGTGGTGGTGGTGGTGGTGAAAGGAGGAGGAGGAGAAGAAGAAGTAGAAGAACAACAACAACAAAGCTTTCTACTTTTATGCTTTTCCTGACACACTGTTGTGCATTATTTTTATCCACAAACTTTTATAGATTAACTTTTAGCTAATGCAGATCCTCAGAATCCTTCAACTAAGGATCTCACTGTAAACTATTAAGAATAAGACAATGCTTCTTCTATGCAAGAATGAAAGCTATATAGCAATCAGTTTCCCTTATAA
Organism: Octopus sinensis; assembly: GCF_006345805.1. Lineage (NCBI taxonomy): Eukaryota > Metazoa > Mollusca > Cephalopoda > Octopoda > Octopodidae > Octopus > Octopus sinensis. The sequence goes on from NC_043005.1 coordinate 28,009,670, forward strand.
CGAGGCACACATTCTTTATTCTAACATTCTTTTATATTAACAGTCTTTTATTCTTTTACTTGTTTCAGTCATTTGACAGCAGCCATGCTGGAGCACCACCTTTAGTTGAACAAATCGACCCCAGGACTTATTTTTTGTAAGCCTAGTGCTTATTCTGTTGGTCTCGTTTTGCTGAACTGCTAAGTTACAGGGACATAAACACACCAACGGAGGGGACAAACACAGAGACAAATAACAAACACACAGGTACATATATATACATATATATATATATATATATAGAGAGAGAGAGAGAGATAGATAGATAGATAGATAGATAGATAGATAGATAGATAGATAGATAGATAGATAGATAGATAGATATAAATAAATAAATGGAGTTTAATGCAGGTATAATTCAAATACTTTTACTTCCAACACATGTTTCGAAGATTTCACTGATATTATTCCAAAGGAATAAATGGTGTAAAACAATGTAATCTTCTCTTCAGGGAAGTGAAGAAATGAAACTCATCAATAAGACATTTTAACAGAAAATAATGGATATGTATAGTGATTTACTGAACGCTATTAATATTGTTTGAAAAAAAGTTATATGATATAGCATCAGAAGTAGCCTATAGAAAGAGGAGGGATATTTTTTTAGTGAATGTTAACAAGGGAAAAATACACTCATCTATCTATCTATCTATCTATATATATATATATATAATATATATATATATATACAACAGGCTTCTTTCAGTTTCTGTTTGCCAAATCCACTCACAAGGCTTTGGTCAACCCAAGGCTATAGTAGAAGATACTTGTCTAAGGTGCCACACAGTGGAGCTGGACCCAGAACCATGTGTTTGGGAAGCAAGCTTCCTACCATACAGCCACTCCTGTGCCTGTTCTTTGCTAACAGTCTTTGACATTGCTAATAATAATTTATTCTAATATTTTGATCGTGTCAGTATTCTCCTGAGATTCCAACTCTGTGCTTGGAGCAGAGTCTTGTTTTACATACTTCCCATTTCATTTCCAACTAAATTTACCAGACAAGAACGATATCTACAACTTGTTTGTAAAGGATTTGCTTACCAATTTTAAAACAGATTTGGTAACTCAAGCTTACAAAACTAAACACCAGAATAATTGCAAAGGAAGCTAATTCTAAGTATGGATAGCAGAAATAGCAGAATGCTTAGTGGTATTTAGTTACGTTCATCTACAGTCTGAGTTCAAATCCAGCTGAAGTTGGTTTTATCTTTAATTTTTTTCAACATCAATAAAATAATTATCAATCAAGTGTTGGAGATTAAGTGTTTCTTTCCTCAATATTTGTGCCAATGCACCAATGTCAAAAATGATTGGCAGAACAACAGGAAAAATATACTTCTCATATTATGAGTTCAATTCCTGTTGTAGCTGACTTTACTGTTTCTATATCTGGAATTGATGAAATAAGTACCAGTGATATATTGAGAAATACAGTTAACATAACTGACTCTATCCCTCTCACACAAATGTGTAAACTTTTCTAGAAACGATTATATTTGTTATATATGTATAGGCACAGGAGTAGCTGTGTGGTAATTAGCTTGCTTACCAACCACATGGTTTAAGGTTCAGTCCCACTAGGTGGTACCTTGGGCAAGTATCTTCTACTATAGCCTTGGGCTGACCATAGCCTTGTGAGTGGAACTGGTAGACAGAAACTGAAAGAAGCCCATCGTATGTGTGTGTGTGTGTGTGTGTGTGTGTATGCCTGTGTTTGTTCCCCTAACATTGCTTGACGACCTATGCTAGTGTGTTTAGGTCCCTGTAACTTAGCAGTTTGGCAAAAGACACTGATAGAATAAGTATTAGGCTCACAAAGAATAACTCCTGGGGTCAATTTGCTTGACTAAAGGCAGTGCTCAAGCATGGTTGCAAAGAATATATATATACGTGTGTGTGTGTGTATATATATATATATATAAACGTGATCAATGCCAGGCCTGCCTGACTGGCTCCTGAGCCAGTGGCATGTAAAAAGCATCCACTACACTCTCAGAGTGGTTGGTATCAGGAAGGACATCCAGCTGTAGAAACATTGCCAGATCAGATTGGAGCCTGGTGCAGCTGCTGGCTCTCCAGACCTCAGTGAAACTATCTAAACCATGCCACCATAGAAAATGGATGTTAAACAATGATGATGATGATGATGATACATATGTAGATATATATATCTATATCACGTGATCACGTGACCGACCAGTCCATCAGATGTAGTTACACATCGCTGGTCACAATGCGTTCGCATTGTTTTTTAGCCTTCGAATGACGCCACCCCGCTGGCTAAGTGAGCAGGCCAACAGAAGAAAGAGTGGGAGAAAGAGTGGTCAAAGAGTACAGTAGGGATCACCACCCCCTGCCGGAGCCTCGTGGAACTTTTAGGTGTTTTCGCTTAATAATCACTACGCCCGGTCTGGGAATTGAAACCGCGATCCTACAACCGCGAGTCTGCTGCTCTAACCACTGGGCCATTGCGCCTCCACATATAGCTATATATATATATATATCTATCTATCTATACATACATACATACATACATACATACATACATACATACATACATACATACATACATACATACATACATACTTACATACATACATACATACATACGTACATACATACATATATACATACCTATATGTATAGCATATCTAAAATATATGTAGTTGAGACACCGGAAACTGTGATTTTCATCTAAGAAAAATCTCTTAATAGATGTATTGTTAAAAAAAAAGAAACACAATATACTTCGAGCTAGACGTAATGAAATTCCCCTCAAAGTGATTCTGAGGCAACAGTTATGTACTTCACAATTGTTGCAGCTTCTCAGTGTCACATACTTATGGTGCAAGAGCACTACATAAGCAAAATAAAATTTGACTTATGCACTGAAGCCTAGCTATGAAGTATATTCTTTTTTAAAACACAATATGCCTATAGAGAGTTTTTTTCCAGAACGAAAATTGCAGCTTGTGGTGTTTCAATTACACAGATATATTAGATATAATACATCTATATGGTTTTTACTACAGAGCTGTTTCCATTGCATAATTCAGATTTTATTTTGCTTATGCAGTGCCTTTTCATATCAGTGTATAGTTTATATACTACTCCTAAATACTTCAGACTTTCTAATTCAGTTTCATTTCAGAAGTGATGCAAGTACATAAGAAGCCACAATAATGGTGAAATATGTATTTGTTGCTTTCACAATCATTTCTGGAGCAATTTCATTTTGCCTAGCTCTGAAATATATTGTGCGTCTTTAGCATTTATAAAGAAATGTTTCCCAGATAAAAATGGAAGCTTCAAGGATTTTGTGCATCTTTAGCATTTATAAAGAATTGTTTCCCAGATAAAAATGGAAGCTTCAAGGATTTTGATTATACGCATACATTATGTTATATTGATAGAGTTTCCATTGCATATGTAGGGATTCAAACCCCAACTAAAAGATATTAAGTTAGCAATCATGAGTAAAAGCCATCACAATTTCATGTGATTGATCTATAAATCAACCAATCAGTGGCTGATCTAAAATTTGTCCCCTTTTCACCCTGTAAAAACCATTCGGTGCCTAGTTCAATCAGACAGACTGAACAGACCTCTAAGACTAAATGACCTTGGGCATTTGGCTGGACGACCTCAGATATTCATGTAAATCACCTTGGGCATTCACAGGGGGCAAACTGCTACGACCAGACCATCTCGGGCATTTGAACAGATCACCTCAAGCAAGAAAGGATTTTGGACACTCACACACAAAATACCAGGAAGTCTTCTACAGAAACAGTATGGTCTTTCACCTCCCAGTTGGCAGTGATAGTATCAGCAGCTTTCATTTGTAAACAGTTAACGTAGTAAACCAGGTCCAGCAATAAATATGTTAGAAGTTAAAAGTTTGTGAGTTTGATCCATTTATTATACATGCAGCCAGCTAGACCACAAGACAATGGTCTTTAGCAACACCATCCTCATCCAACATTGTAATCCCATGACAACGGTGACCAAGCATCTTCACAACACATAATTCAACTATATACATACATACATACATACATACATACATACATACATATAAGAGAAATGGAAAATGGAGACAAACGCACAAGATGTTATTTATATAAATGATTTAAATAACATTTTGTGTGTTTGTCTCCATTTCCCAATTCTCTTATATTCTTCAAAACACATCTCAATTCTCCTTGGAATTATTACCCATGTATGTGTGGTTAATAATATCTTAATATGCTAATGCAATATTTGGCTACCCTGGTAACTTTTTCTCTTGAAAATCAAACATATATATATATATATATATATATACACACACACACATATACACACATGTACATATATATGTAATTGGTCATGAGTTTACAAGTCTGGAAAAGTACACTATGGAAAATATTTTGATGAATAGTAATATTTTATGTGGTCATTGGTTATGATCAGTCAGAAAGTTACTATTGGTTTCACATCCTGTTATTGCTCTCAGCAATATTGGTGACTCATCAAACCTGCAGGTAGGAGACACATAACCTCTTACAGAGGTGTCTGTTTCCCATTTGTTTGTGCATTTATTGTATGTTTTTTTTAAACTTATTATTTAACAGAACACCACATTCTCTTCTTTTGTTTACAATATATATATATATAAATCTATATATATATAAAATATATTTAACATTATATATATATTATTATTATATATATATTATATATATATATATATATAATATATATATATATATATATATATAATCCCTGTCTATTGCCTTCAATTATGCTCTAATTTTGATAAAAGTGAATATTTTAACCATTGGACACAAGGGACAATCTAGCTTTTGGAAATCAATGACGTAGGAGAAGAAACCATTTATAGAAGAAGGTAAACGTATAAAATGGTAAAACTACTAGAATATCTTTGTGAAGAGACTTCAAAGAGGAAGCAATCGATAAATAACTGGAAATAGCGGAGCAAAAGTGACTTGTTTATGGTTTCTCTAATAAATTACTCTTGAAATAGGACACAGAAGTAATGGGGAAGGAGTTTCCAGGAGATTTGCAGTCTTACAATGTAACATTTTAGAGATTACCAAAATCACCACCACCACCACTACCTCTACCACCAGCATTATTATCAATTTTGTTGTGGTTTTTTTTTTGTTTTACTGATGGTGGATTTACTGCAGAAAGACATATCTTAAAACAAATCTTGTTTGAATTGTTATTTACCTATTGGCTTTTCTATAAAGTAATTTAAAAATGATTTGCGTGAAAGCTAGCCTAGCTAGAATTAAATTAACATACACACTAGAAGCTGTCTTAGATGAAAAAAAACAAAAAATGCCAGTGTTCATAACATTTGTAGTGCGTGTACAAATATGGAATGATACTAAGCTGTAATATCTTGTCTCAGAGAAAACTCTCAAAGAGACTTATATTTTAAAAAGTCTAGGCTTTGCTCAGGAAGCTGGTGGATTGCCAGACATGTGTTCTGACCTGATTTGTCTTCTCTCTGATGAATGTTCTGAGCTAAACTGAAAATGTTTGTTCTAATATGGAAACTGGTAAACAAATATTCACTGATTTGTGCAAAAGCTAGTCAGACTAGAATTAAATGATTATACACACTTAAAACAGCCTTAGATTAAAATACTAGTGTGCATAACATTTATATAATTGGAAATAAACATGGAGCAGTACTAAGCTGTAATATCTTGTCTCAGAAGAACCTCTCAAAGAGTCTAAAATATTAAAGACAGCACTTTATTCAGAACATTGGTGGATTGCCAGACACCTGATTTGATCTTCTCAGCAGCATATACCTTTTCTTGTCCCACTTTGTTATATTGTAGTAGTTTTCTAGTTGTCTCAGACCCATCCTCTTTAGATACAGGGTACATATATTCTATACACACCCTGCACATATGCAACTGTATCAGCTTAGAGTAATGGCTTTAAAATATGGTCTCCTTGTTTTTCTGTCCAAGCTTTTCAATTTCCTTTAGTTTATTATGTTGACACTGTATATTATAGCTTAGATGATTGATGTATTTATACCTATCTATCATCCTATCCTATTCCTCACATTGAATTAAGTTTTATGTATGTAAAAACTTGAATTAAGTTTTTACATACATACATAATGTCCATTTTTGCATGCTTACATGGGTTGAAGAGAGTTTATTGAGGTAGATTTTTTATAGTTGGATGCCCTTCCTGTTGCCAATCCTCTCTTGTTCAGCTAGGGAGACACAAACACATGCTCACACACTCACACACATATGAATACACTGTATATATATATATATATATATATATATATACACACACACACACACACACACACACAAACACACAGGCACAGTGTGCTTGTTTTAGTTTCTATCTACCAAATCTACCCACAAGACTTTGGTTGGCCCAAGATGATAGTGGGAAACACTTGCTCAAGGTGCCACACAATAGGATTGAACTTGAAACCATATGGTTGGGAAACAAACTTCTTAACTTCACATTCATGCCTGTGCCTATACCCCACTCCCACCCACATATAGAGAGAGAGAGAGAAGGAGAAGGAGAGCCATAAAAGCTGAGATCAGACTTAGAAAGACTGGAAAAAAGACTGGGTCAGCAAAGAGTAGAACCAAGTGGCTTGGAAGAAAAGTTAGGGTTCATATATATTTGGCTAGGGAAATAGCAGAAAGTAAGAGATTTGCACATGTGTAATATGCAGATCAAAGGTATGAGGATGACATCACACTGTGCTAGAGAAAATTCCAGCATCTTAAGAAGAAATTGTGCACGGGATAGCAGTGCACTTGCCTTTACCAATGCTGAAAAGAAAGTGGTTTGACTGAATGAGGAAAATGCATGTAAGAGAGGGAGCCCATCCCAGGTCAATCCAGCCAAGTTGATAGCAGTATGGTAGATGGAGCAATTATGGGTATCAAGCCAGGAGACACTGCAAGACTCATAGGTATTGGTCACTGAAATGCTGGAAATATCTAGCAAAGTGTGTCACATATTGGTTACACACATAATCAATCAAGATTGATTGGTGTAGTCTAATTAATTGGTGTAGCGGTATCATTGTCAACTGCTATAAGGGTAATTAGATGTAGAGTGTAAGAGAGAAGATTGCACTGGTAAGGAAATGTGACATATTCAGAGGAGGATGACAACATTTTAGTGTCAAGACGTGGTCAGCACTGAAAGTGGATGGAACCTTTGGATGAAGGAGATTGAAGAAGATGTGGGGTGAAGTGAAGATTGATCTCAATATGTTGCAGTCATGAAAGAAATGACCAAAGATGGTGATAATTGGAGACATATTGCACCCATGCAAGTAAGAGACTGGAATGTACAATATACATCAAAGTCTTTACACCTGCTAAGTCTCCATCTGCTACTATTCCAACCTATTTAAGAACCTTTTATCTCTCCTTGACCTGTCCCCACTCCTCGTCATTATACCATGCCACCTATGCAATGAAGGATTACATTAAATCTACATTATTTACATTTGACGGATGTTTGTCCTCATTTTGTTTGTTGTTAACATGTTTCAGCTAATATACCCTCCAGTCTTCATCAGGTGTCTTGGGGAAAATGGTGTATGGAAGTGGTAAAAAAGTTTCCTGTACATGGTGTGTAAGTTCCAATACCAGTTCATGTTCAATCATTTCAAAGAATATAGCCATCGAATCAATGTTGCTCATTCAAAGGGATATCCATAAGACTATTTCATTATAAATGTCCTGAAAACTCCTCACAGCCTTGGATTTGTTATACCACTCCGTCTAATTATATATGCATGCAAATACAAGACCCACATTAGACTCCTTACTCGTATCATTATCTATCCATAGCACTTATTTTGCGTTACCTGACATTCTTTGGGTCTTCTAGACACCAATACCTCTCATATATATATATATATATATATATATATATATATATAAATATATGCGTGTAATTTTGGTTTTTCTGTGAGTCCCTTTTTAAGTAGAAGAAATAGCTAACGTTTTTTGGCTGCTATTTCTAAGCTTCGGTATGTGGTAAAGCAAATCTTTGCTGAACCCTAATTATTTAGTATTATATATATATATATATGTATAAGAAAGAGAGATGACAAAGGAATAAGTGATTATCTTATTTATCATCATTTAATGTCCACTTTTCCATGCTTGCATAGGTTACACAAAATTTGTTGAGACAAATTTTATGGCTGAATGCCTTTCTTGTCACCAACCCACACCTGTTTCCAACCCTCCCTCACCAGTTTGTAAGCAAGGCAATATTTTCCATAGCCAAGTATGTTTCCCATAAAAGACTGCAAATGAACATCATTGCTTCTATCATGGTGACGCTCATTTACAATCAAGGGTGCACTCAAAAACATGCATGCCAACACACACACACACAGAAGACGAAATTCTTTTGACTTCTGTCTACCAAATCCATTCACAAGGCCTTGGATGGCTTGAAACTATAGAAAAAATACTTGCCCAAGGTGTTAGACAGTGAGACTGAACCTAAGACACCATGGCTGGGAAGCAAGAGTTTTAACCACACAGCCATGCCTGTGCCTTATACATATGTGTGTATTGTGTATGTATAAGCTATATATGTTTATATGTAAAAATATGTGTGTGTGTTTACACATTCATATACATATATACATATGTATGTACAAAAATATATATATTTACATACATACAAACATATAACTAATATGTGTGTGTTTAGTCTTGTATGAATACTTATTTACATAGATGTATACATACATACACCCTCCCCCTCTCTCTCTCTCTCTGTCTCCACACACACACACACACACACACACATACACACACACGCACAGTAAGAGGCGTGGTATTTTCAGAGCTTGATACTCTTATCGGCAGAAACACCCAGTTTAAAGCTATTTAATTCCACCCTAAACTTGAAGGAAATATTCATAACAGGGTAGCAAAAGATGAAAAGCTACAATTAAATATTTTTACAGATTTCTCCATATTTTAAATGTCTGCAGACGAATCAGCTGATACTTCTCCTTCCACAAATACATAGTTTCCTTCAACAAATCCCAAACATATTCCTGCCTTTTTCTCCCTTTTTTGTCAACATTATCACCACCTCCATCATTATTTTCATCATCCTCTCTTCTATATCTACAAAGACATACACACCCTGACATTAACATAGATACACATGCATATATATGTACATGTACCCAGACACAATACACACATACATACATACATACATATATGCATACATACATATACACATACATATACACATACATACACACATAGTCGCACTTCAGCATATACATACAAACATACATAAATGCACACATACATAGATACATATACACAAACATACATATACACATACACGCACACATAGTCGCACATATGCATATACATACAAACATACATAAATACACACATACATAGATACATATACACAAGCATACATATACACATATGCACACAGACATACATACACACATTCATTCATGCACACATACATATACACACAGGAAGCAACTGCTTTTTTTTTTCTTTTTGCCATTCACACACTTTCTTTCCCCTTCTTTTTCTCTCTCTTCCTGCTACTCACCCTCTATCACTTCCCCTCTCTCACTTTATCTCTTCTCTTCACTCACTTCTCCTCTCTCTCTTTCATTTCTCATCTCTCTCTCTCTCTCTCTCTTGCTTCTCTCTAACATTGGTTAATATACACTTGGAAGCGACTTAAGTGAATACCCATGGAATTATGGAACCGTGCTGGCTAAATATGTTACATACATATGTTTTTATACATATACAAAAAATATAATGTAAACATTATAGTATATTAGCATCTTTTACTTTCTGCTTGCCTGTCTGTCTGTCTCTCCTTGCCCCCCTCTCTCTCCCTATATATACACACACACACACACTCACACTCACATACACACATGTGCATATATGTATATTAAACATATATGTCTATACACACACACACACACACATACACAATACACACGTGTATGTTCCATCTTATTCAGAAGTTTGGTTAGCATAACAACAATAATAATTATAATAATGATTTCTAATAATATGGGGCCATCTGTCAGGATAATGTCAGCTATAAACTCAGGTTGTCTAAGTAGCAGACACCTGTCTCACTGCCAAAAATAATACCACTGGTTCCTTACATTAACTCTCACCCTCACCTACTTTACCCCCCTACCCCTTCCTCTCACCCTCTCTTTTTTCTCCATTTCATCTGCCACATTATCCCTACCTTCCTTCCCTCCTTCCATTCAAGCAACGGTGACCTGCGACACATCTTTTTTTTTTTTTCTTTTTCGCTTTTCAAATTCTAAAGATGTCGCTAAAGTTAAAGATGTATTCGTTTGACACGAATGATAATAAGTCGAACATGGGGTCAGCTCCTTCAGCTACGAGAGCAACAAGAACTTTGGGCCCCATGAACGTAGCTGATGATGACAGTTTGCATTGGCAACAACCACAGGAATTAAAATTTACCACTTTCAAGTATCCTCAAATGGTAAGTAGATTTTTTTATATTTAATTAATATACATACATGCATATACATACATGTGTATGTATATATATACTTTCGGTGTGAATGGTTATATATATATATATAAATATAAATAGATAGATAGATATACATACAGACATGTATTTTATATCTATGTGTGTGTATATGCATGTCTATACATATGTATGTCTATATTTTGTTATCTGTTATAGATTTTAGTCACTGGACTGGGGCCATACTGTGGCACGACATTCAAGATGTTCCATTGGTCATTTTGACCTCAGAACTTATTTCACTTTGAAACCTGTTTTATTCCCACCCACCCCCACTCCTGCTTTTATTGCACTGATTAGTTATCATGTTGACATAAAGAGATATAGCTGAATACCAGTTTATACACAGGTACACAAACACAGACACATTTATATTCTTTTCTGCGCTAGGCACAAGGCCCGAAATTTTGGGAGAGGGGGCCAGTTGATTAGATTGACTCCAGCACGCAACTGATACTTAATTTATTGACCCTGAAAGGATGAAAGGCAAAGTCGATCTCAGTGGAATTTGAACTCAGAATGTAAAGACAGACGAAATACTGCTAAGCATTTCGCCTGGTGTACTAACGTTTCTGCCAGTCCGCCACCTTATACTAGCTCACCACCTATATTGTTGTTGACAATGGTATAGCTATTGATGTGGTTGTTGTTTAGCTCCAAGTAGATCCTGGTTAATCAAACCCCATGTTCAAAGACATTCCTGACATGTCCAACCTGTTGTGGTCAACCCATGTTCATGAAGTTATGTCACGGAATTACATAATTCAATATGTCCTTCCCTTGTTTAAAAGAATGTCATTTGAGAGAGACTTAACTGCTATTTCTAGCAAGTCTACATATACCCATGGTGATGGCAGCGGTGGTATTTTTGATGGGTGGTGGTAGTGATATCGGTGGTTACATAGTTGTTAATGCAAGCAGCTTTGTCTGAAATGTAGTGATGAAATAGTGAAGCGTGGCAGTCTGGTGTTGAGTAATGCACAGTTGTGTTCTGTTCAATGGAGTAATGTTGGGTAGTGTTATGTAGCACTGTATAGGATAGCAGTGTTATACAGAAAAAGTATTATCTTGGCATGTACAACATGTAGTACTTGAGCCACGTGTGGTATTTTACAATCTTTTGAGTGACATGTGTAATGTTATTAAAATTTTGTGACAATCTTGAGAAGTGACTTTAATGTATTTCAAGAATTTACATAGGGTTAACATAAGATGGTTACCATACTAAATAAAGTGTTTGGTAAATTTTTGTTTTAATGGTGTTGCATGATTCAGGATGAGTAATATATGATAAGGACCGACATGAGAGAAAAGTTGCCCATGCTTGTTTGAATCATCATCATCATCATCATCACCATCATCATCATCATCATCGTCTTTTAATGTCTGTATTCCATTCTGGCATGGGTTGGATGGTTTGACAGGAGCTGATAAGGCCAGGAACCACACCAGGCTTCATTGTCTGTCCTAATATGGTTTCTATGGCTGGATGCTCTTCCTGATACCAACCACTCCACAGAGTGCACTGGGTGCTTTTTATGTGGCACCAGCATGAATGCTTTTTATGTGGAACCAACACTGGTATTGATTTTTCTGTGGTGGATGGGTCTTCTTGAGTACAGCAAGGCACCAAATATCTCAGTCCTTCGTCATCTCCTTCATAAGGCTCAGTGTCTTCAGATTATCCTTCAATTGTCCCTTGTCTTCCTGGGACTCCCTCTTCCACAAGTTCCGTCCATTTTAAGTGATCATCATTTCTGTATGCAATCATCAGCATCCATCTGCATCATATGACCAAACCAACATAGGTAGCAGCTCTCTGAATTTTCTCCATTTCATTTTTATTCTACTGATTACACTTTCTGTGCTTAATTACCACAGCTAATTAAGTCCCCCAGGTAGAAGAAATTGTCCACTACCTTTTAAGAGCCTCTGGGGCATTTGAGAAAACCAATTTCCTGAGTATCTGTAGTTTTTATGGCCCCTGTGCATCTTCCACAGAATCATATTGTGTAGTGTTAAGTTAAGTTAAGTTAAGTTAATTTTTTGGCTCAAAAAGCAAAAAGCAAGGCCATTTAGGGGGACATGGAGTTATGTTCAGGGGTGTTCATGCAAAGAGTTCAGGCCATTTCTGGTCAAGAGAGACTTTGAACTGAGCGGTCATCGGCATCTTCACTATCTCGTCCAGCAGCTTATTCCACGGATCTGCAACTCGGACGGAGAAAGCCCCTCTCCTTCGAGAGGTTACACTTTCCGCTTATGATGTTGTGAGCAAGAATGAGATCACCATGGCGACGGCATTTTTCTAGAGAATAAAGGCAGAGCGTCTTCAGCCTTTCTTCATAAGACAAATGCTTGAGACCAAGAACCATGCAGGTAGCCAGCTTCTGAGTGTTGAATAGATACCTAAATAAATACATACACACACATGCGTGCACATGCATGCATGCACACACACACATTCATATATATATATATATATATATATACATATATATCATCATTGTTGTCACCATTATTACCATTTAACATCTGTCTTCCATGCTGGTATGGGTTGGATGGTTCCACAGGAACTGGTAAATCAGAAGACTGCACCAATCTCTGCTGTCTGCTTTGGCTTGGTTTCTATGGGACTGGATGCCCTTCCTAATGCCAAGCACTTTACAGAGTGTGGACTGGGTGCTTTTTATGTTGCACCATCACTAGTGAGGTCACCAAGTGACTTGCAAGACAAGACCCTCTCCCTCATCTAAAGGTGTGGGAGTAGTACTGAGGAATAGAAAAAGGTGTGGGAGTAGTACTGAGGAATAGAAAAAGGTGTGGGAGTAGTAATGAGGAATAGAAAAAGGTGTGGGAGTAGTAATGAGGAATAGAAAAAGGTGTGGGAGTAGTAATGAGGAATAGAAAAAGGTGTGGGAGTAGTACTGAGGAATAGAAAAAGGTGTGGGAGTAGTAATGAGGAATAGAAAAAGGTGTGGGAGTAGTACTGAGGAATAGAAAAAGGTGTGGGAGTAGTAATGAGGAATAGAAAAAGGTGTGGGAGTAGTACTGAGGAATAGAAAAAGGTGTGGGAGTAGTACTGAGGAATAGAAAAAGGTGTGGGAGTAGTAATGAGGAATAGAAAAAGGTGTGGGAGTAGTAATGAGGAATAGAAAAAGGTGTGGGAGTAGTACTGAGGAATAGAAAAAGGTGTGGGAGTAGTACTGAGGAATAGAAAAAGGTGTGGGAGTAGTAATGAGGAATAGAAAAAGGTGTGGGAGTAGTAATGAGGAATAGAAAAAGGTGTGGGAGTAGTACTGAGGAATAGAAAAAGGTGTGGGAGTAGTAATGAGGAATAGAAAAAGGTGTGGGAGTAGTACTGAGGAATAGAAAAAGGTGTGGGAGTAGTAATGAGGAATAGAAAAAGGTGTGTTGCATTAGAGGGGAAACATGGCTATCTCAGTAGGAGAGGGAGTGGAGAGAGAAGAGAGAATGAGAGAGCTGTAGTGGTAGATGGAAGTGGGGATGTAATGAGTGAGCACAGGTAGAAGGAGAGGGTGTTGGATGGATATGTTGTGGAGAAGGTTTGTCAGAGAAGAGTTTGTGTATATAGTCACAATGAAGATATTTGAATCTCTTATACATTGGTTTAATATATTAAATTTTGAAGAGATAATTCTTCAATGAATATATTATATAGAATATCATAAAATATCAAACATTATTATTGAGTTAGAAAACAAAGAGATCTAATAGATACAAATTAATTTATTAATTAAGCAACATATTCACCAACAATTGTTTCATTTCACACACAAAATTAAAATTGCAAAACATATATAAATATATAATTTTGCATGGCCCCCATGCTGGTGGCACGTAAATAGCACCATCCGATCATGGCTGTTGCCAGCCTCGCCTGGCCCCCGTGCCGGTGGCACGTAAAAAGCAACATCCGACCGTGGCCGTTTGCCAGCCCTGTCTGGCACCTGTACCGGTGGCACATAAAAAGCACCCACTACACTCACGGAGTGGTTGGCGTTAGGAAGGGCATCCAGCCGTAGAAACATTGCCAGATCAGACTGGGCCTGGTGCAGCCTCCTGGCTTTCCAGACCCCAGTCGAACCATCCAACTCATGCGAGCATGGAAAGCGGACGCTAAATGATGATGATGATGTATTGAAAATCAGCAGAGGACATGGTACTTATATATAATGAGCTTATTGTGCACAGTGCTCAGGTGTACTACAACAACACATCAGAAAAGGGTAGAAAAGATGACAAAAGCCTACAGTAAATCATGTACATGCATAGTACACACAATAAAAGACAAGGAGACAGAAAAGAGGAAGGGTGGATAGGCACATCAGGAGTGGTGTAGGTGATTTCAGGAAGCATGGAGTTTTTCAATGCTATATTAATGTGCTGATATCTAACAGTCAATGCAGGTGATTTATTGCATGCTTCAACAATTCCAAGCAATGTATGTATGAGAGTTGTACCAAAGGTAATGCAAAAGGAGACAGCTTTTATATTAACTGACATTGAGCTGGAAGAACTGTTGAGATGCCGGGGAAATGCTTAGCGGCATTCTGTCCGTTTTTATGATCTGAACTCAAATTCCACTGAGGTCAAGTTTGCCATTCATCCTTTTGAGGTCAATAAAATAAGTACCAGTCAAGTGCTGGGGTTGATGTCAGCTCTGGATTAACCATTAAAGAAAATAAACACATGCTTGGGGCATCAAGGGAAGGAGGGAGTACCACAGAAATGGTAAAGGGCTTACGGCACAAAAGAAATCACTTTAAACTTGCTAAAATAATATTTGGGATGTTTTTATCTCTACTAAGTGTAGATGCAGATGTGTTACTTAAGATTAATTTAGAAGATCAGATCAAAGATTTTGCAATTCAAAAAAGTAGGAAGAAACTTTTCAAATCTAAATGAAATGGAAGCATACCAAAATAAACATTATTTTCCCTCTTACTGTTTTGTTTCGTTTTGAAAAATAAAAATTTATTTTATGGTTTGTTATTTTTTATATTTTGAATTACATAATCTTTTATGGGGGCACCAAAATCTTTTAAGTGCTTAGGGCCTTGATGGGTCTTAAGCCAGCCCTGGTTGATGTAATCAACTTCCCTCATCTCCTCAAAAACTGTTGGCCCTCAGTAAGTGACACAGGTTGTTGAAACTGCACATGTCCATAGAGTAAATCTTCATTTATGGTAACCCTGTTTTACTGTTCTTCATCATTGCAGACAAATAATGGATTCCAAGCCGAACAACTTACCATCATTGTTATGATTATTGTGGTTATTATTGTGGTTGCTGTCATTGTTACTGTACTGCTTACTACTACTACCACTAGTACTACTACTACTACTGCTGCTGCTACTGCTGCTGCTGCTGCTGCTGCTGCTGCTGCTGCTGCTGCTGTGCACAAACACCTTGGTTGCCTCTGCTGCAATGTAAGCAGTGACAGTTGGGAGACAAATATGTCGATCCCTGAAGACAAGTCAACATAAACCATCACCACTTTCACTTTTGCCTCCACCACTACAAATACTACCCTCACCATCCACCACCATCACACTCACAACTATCACCACCACCACCACTTTCACCACAACCATCACAACTGTGGTATTGGTTGAGCAGGAGCTGTGATTATTTGGTGTGACTATGTGCTGCTCCCAAATAAACCAATCACAATATTTAGATTTTATAAACATGTTTGTTTACAGATTGATGCTACAGCTGTTACTTAACATAAAGCTGTTAAGCTGAATTGCAATAGTTAGTGTGCAAGAATGCATGCTTGGTTAGAGGGCATCTTTTTACACAAGGTTGAAGCAACACAGCGGCCAGCTAACCAAGAGAATCTCTATGGGTCCTCTTGCTCCTCTAGTTCTTCTGCCTTGTATTTCCTGCGCAACTCAATTTATAACCATCATTTGGTATGAAATTATGTGGAATTTTCCATTAATCTTGTCACCATACTAGAGGCTAGAGGAGAAGGGTGTGTAGAGGAGAAGGGTGTGTGCATGTGTGTTGTCTGTTTATGTGTGAATATTGTGTGTGTTTATGCATGTGTGTGTATGTGAACGAGTGTGTGTTTCCCTGTTATCCAGTCAGTGTGTGTGTGTATGGGGCTGTTAGATAAAGTGTGTGTGTGTATATTGAGTTGGCATGTATGTGTATATTCTGTGTTTGTGTGTATGTGTGTGAGTGTGAGGCAATGTGGTGTATGTGTGTGTTGTGGGAGGATGTATTGAGCTGTGGGGTGGAATAGGAGTGATGGGAGGTAGGGGTTGGGAGGTGTGTGTGGAGTTGGAAGGTTTGGGTGTAGGTGTTTGTATATGCTATGGGGACATAATGCTGTGTGTGGTATGGGTTCTGAGTTTAATGGTGTAGAGAGGGTGTGTGCAGCTAGAGGAGAAGGGTGTGTGGGGCTGGAGGAGAAGGGGCAGTGGAAGTGGGAGGTGTGGGTAGGTTTAGCAGAATAGAGAGGATGAATTGAAACCATGAGGAACAGAGGAATGAAGAGAGAAAATAAATTCCTGTTCTCAATGGAGGTGAGAGTCTGGGTGGCCTCTGTGCAAGGACAGTACAAATGCAGACAGATGTTGTAGTGAGTGTGTGTGTATATTGTATATGTACTGTGTATTTGTTTCTTTTTGTATCTGATATTTGTTATGTAGCTTCTATAAGAATGAAGCTGTACACCTTAATTTGTTATTTCAATATATGAAGACTGTTGTAAAGGTGTTCCTCCCACTGGTATGATGTGTGACTGCCATTGTACTGTAGTTGCTGTTTTACACTAGTAGCCACAATAGTTGCTCGTCATCAGATACTGTTGTATCTCTTTGTACCTGGATAGTAACACACTAACTTTTTCTGTCTTACTATCCCTGATAGCTCCACAAGACACTGACTAAAACTGTCGACTTTCAACTCGTCAACTCTCAACCCAGCTCTTGATGACCATGGTATTTATAATGGCTGATTCCTACCACTTTTTAGTGAGAGTGCTATACAGTTTCACTATACAACAAAGACCAAGAAGACAACTTGCAAAACATAGTTTATTTTAATGTGATACCTCTTGAAATCCCCTGAGAAGACACAGCTACACTGAGGGAAACACCTAAACACCTAAACACATACATACACTCATTCATATAAGCAAACTCACACACACACAATCATATAAGGGAACACACACATGTTCAGTATTCCGCCTGCGAAAGATTGATGCTAAATGGGTTGAAACAGTTGTAGTGATCAATAAAGATTCTTGTATCTTCCATCTTCTATTTCTCTCATTAATCAAATATATATAGGCGCAGGAGTGGGTGTGGTAAGTAGCTTGCTTACCAACCACATGGTCTTAGATTCAGTCCCACTGCATGGAACCTTGTGCAAGTGTCTTCTACTATAGCCTCAAGCTGACCAAAGCCTTGTGAGTGGATTTGGTAGATGGAAACTGAAAGAAGCCCATCGTGTATGTGTATATGTATATATATATGTATATATATGTATGTGTGTGTGTATGTTTGTGTATCTGTATTTGTCCCCCCACCATTGCTTGACAACGGATGCCGGTGTGTTTACATCCCCATCACTTAGCGGTTTGGCAAAAGACACAGATAGAATAAGTACTAGCTTACAAAGAATAAGCTCTGGGTCGATTTGCTTGACTAAAGGTGGTGCTCCAGCATGGCTGCAGTCAAATGACAGAAGCAAATAAAAAAATATAAATATATATATTCACACACACACACATGCACACTCACACATGCACACACACTCACACAAACATATATAACCACATTATATATGTATGTGTTTATATATGCATGTATATATATGTACTTTCATGTATACATGTGTTTATATATATGCATGTGTGTGTATATATATATATATAATATATATATATATATATATATATATATATATATATATATATACATATATATATACACACATGCATGTGTGTGTGTGTGTGTTTTCATCAGTTTCTTATTTTAAAACCCATCTTTCTCTGAGAAGAAATTATTATTCTGCATGTATATTTGACCAATTACTCCACTGTCCACTCTGTTATCTTAGAAGTTATTGAAGTTGGTCAATCAAATATATTTGTCCAGTGTGATTACTTGGTCAATTACCTCAGTATCTACTCTGTTATCTCGTAGACTATTGAGACTGGTCAGTCAAATATATATTTGTTCAGTGTATTTGATCAATTAATTCAGTGTCCACTCTTTTATCTTAGAAACTGCTGAGATTCATTCAGCAGTCAAATAATTCTCTTTTTTTTTTTTTCAATTGTTGTGGAGTAAAATAAACATGTTTTTGCTATATTTTTTAATGTTGTTCTTCAACATTCTACTCTTTTCCTGACTAAATCATCTCCATGTTTACTACATGTTCCAGTTTATTTATTTAACAGGTCACATGCCAAGGTAGAATATTGGTTATACAGTAAACAAAATATAAAAATATATTCATACATGCAAGAGCATTTTATTCAGATGTTGATAGTAAAAGTAGTTAGCATTAGTTGTAGTTGTAAGCAATGACAGCTATAATGGTTAGCAATGACAGTTATAATGGCTATAATAATTCATACTAATGGCTATGATAGTATTGTTAGCTACTGCAAATTGTATTAAGTAGATGGGTGGGTTATAATAGTATTGGTTGCTATAACAATTATTGATGGTTATATTATTTAGTGATAGTAGGTGAACTGTCAATCTTCCTCAAAAAATTCTTTCCCAGGTCTGCATATATATATGTGCAGGGGCATTGATTGATTACTTTGACCAATGGAGACACTGTATGCACACATGTAATCATGTATGTATCTATGCATGCATTTAGGTATGTATGTGTGTATGTGTGTGTGTGTGTGCTTTCCCTTAGGTTTATTTAAGTTCTCTTTCATGTCAGTCGCTAACAAATTGACAAAACCCGTTTTTTAGTTAAGGCACTTGAATTAGTATGTGTATATATGTGGGTATATGCACCTGTACTTATGTTCTGTACAAACATGTCTCTTTTGTAATTATGCATGTGTGTGTGTGTGTGTATGTGTGTGTGAGTGAGTGAGTAGTGTGTATACATCATTATTCTTTTTACATATTTCTTTGTAGATGCACGCAGCCAAATATGTGATATGTGCTTACATTCATTTAAAGAATCGCAAATGGAAAATGTTGTATGTATGTATTTATCATCATCATCATCATCATCGTCATCATCATCATTTAGCATCTGTTTTCCATGCTGGCAGGAGTTGGATGGTCTGACAGGTGCTGGCGAGCCAGAGGACTGTACCAAGCTCCACTGTCTGTTTTGGCTTGATTTTTACTGCTGGATGCCCTTCCTAATGCCAACCACTTTACCGAGTAGACTGCATGCTTTTTACACAGCACCAGCACTGGGCGAGGTCAGATTTGACATGGTTTTTACTGCAAAGCAAACCATACCATAAAAACCATGCCAAAGCAGACCTCACCAGTGCTGGTGCTTCATATATATAGGTTTTGAAGATATTCTTTGTGAATATTCTTTCTCATTGATTTTTAAAGAAATATATACATCTGCAGGTCAGCTGATCTCTTGTACCTACAAACATATATGCATATGTATGCACATACATACATCCCGATGTATGTACATACAATTTCAGAAATCATCTGGCCTTCAGATATGAATATTTCTTTTAAAAATCAGTGACAAAGAGAATATTTAAAGCACAAACTTTAAAACCGATAGCTTCTCTTTTTAGATACTAAATTTACATTTATATGTTCATTATTTACAATGGAAGGATAGGTGTCCTCATCTTGTTTGCTGTTACCACAACATTTCAGCTGATGTACTCTCTGGTGGAATTTCAATCCCCAACCCTTCATTTGACTAAAGGGGTACTCTGTTCTCATTCCTAAGGTGTTCTTTTTTGCTGATGTTATTTTTTCTTATTTTCTGTTGATATTCATCATCATTATCGTCATTGTTGTTTAAAGTCCATTTTCCATGCTGGCATGAGTTGGACGGTTTGACTGAGGAATTGTGAGCTAGAAGGCTGCACCAGGCTCAATCTGATCTGGCAAAGTTTCTACAGCTGGATACCCTTCCTAACGCCAACCACTCCAAGAGTGTAGTGAGTGTTTTTTACTTGCCACCAGTACGAAGGCCAGTCAGGTGGCTCTGGCAACGATCACACTCAAAAGGTGTTTTTTTACATGCTACCTGCATGGGAGCCAGTCCGGCAGCACTGGCAACGACTACGCTCAAAAGGTGTTTTTCACATACCACCAGCACATATGTTGGTAAGGCAACACTGGCAACGATCATGCTTGAATGGTGCTTTTTACATTTCCCAGAATCCGAGGATTAGTAGCCCATGCTCTTAGCCACTACACTATATGCCTGTAGGATTCTGAGTTCAATCCCAGGCAGGGACTCAGGAAATAATATCAACAGGAAAAAAATAACATGAGCAAAAAAGAACACCTTAGGAATGAGAACAGAGTACCCCATTAGTCAAATAAAGGGTTGGGGATTGAAATTCCACCAGAACACCTGATGAAGGCCGGAGAGTAAATCAGTCAAAACATTGTGGAAACAACAAAAAAGGTGAGTGAGGACTCCTATCCATCCATTGTGAATAATGTACATAATTCCTCATCTCAAAAATATAGATTAGCATTTATACGTGTTGGTGGCACGTAAAAATCACCATCCGACTGTTGACGATGCCAGTTCCTCTGGCCCACCATCTGAACGTGGCTGATGCCAGTGCTGCTTTGACTGGCTTCTGTGCCAGTGGCACATAAAAAGCACCATCCGATCGTGGTCGATTCCAGCTCCTCTGGGTCCTGTGCTGGTGGCACATAAAAAGCACCCACTACACTCTCAGAGTGGTTGTTATTAGGAAGGGCATCCAGCTGTAGAAACACTGCCAGATAAGATTGGGTCCTGGTGCAGCCTCCTGGTTTCCCAGACCCCAGTCGAACCGTCCATGGAAAACGATGATGATGTTGTTGTACAAGGGTGTGTTAATAAATATAATGCCAAAAAGCTAGGGTTTTCAAGCAAAAACTCTGACCAGCTAACTAGCACTTCGCAAATACAATCTGCCAGCAAAATGGTAAAAATTTCTTAAGTTCAAAATGTAAATCTTCAGTATTGTTATTATAAGAATTTAAGTAACAGAGTTTTGTTTCAAAGTAAGAAACCACATCATGCTGCATTGGAAGTTAGAACCTTATGGCATTGTTTGGCAGCTGCTGATCACAAGTAATATCTTACACAGGAATGTGACATAATGGGAAATTCTTGGCCACATCTGGGATACTGAATGATTTCAAAGTCTTCCTTTTTTTTTTGTTGATATAAGGAAGACATCATGATGATGATGATGATGATGAATTGCGGAAATCAAGGGAACATATTAAAGGTCTTTACATGGAGAGACTTAAGGTTAAAAGAGTGGAAGAGAAAGAGGGGGAAGTGAGAGAGAGAGAGAGAGAGAGAGAGAGAGAGAGAAGTAAAAGGTTTATAGAAAATATACAAAATAAATGAGAGCAGAACAGTTGTGTGAGAGAGGAGAAATGTTACAATAACAGAAGAGTAATGTGTGTGTGTGTGTGTGTGTGTGTTGATAAATAGAGGTAGATATAGACAGACAGACATATGATGGATGGATATACAATGAAAGAGTGAGTGAGAGAAAATCAGAGGGAGAGAGAGGGAAAGAGAGAGACATAGGCAGACAGAGAAGGGGTGAAGTAAAGAGGCAGATAAGAAAAGCAGAAGATGAGGGAGAGATAAACAGTGAAAAATGTCAGACAAACAGACAGATACAAAAATACAAGATGAGAGATGAAAAAGAATGAGAAAGACAGAAGAAAATGGAGAATGCATGTTGTAAAGGAATGTGAAGAATTAGAAGAATGACTCTGGAAGTGAGAACAATTGTCGTCTTTAAACTGAAGACTTTTCTTCAATGATGACCAAGTCTGTTAATAATGAGGTTTTGCTGGAAATGTAATGGAGCAAAGTGTCACTAATTTGGTGCACACTAAAGCACTTTAACCTCACATGTTCACACATGCACACACACACACACACACACACCTACACCTACACAAGCACACCTACACCTATACACACACACACCTATACACACACACCTATACACACACACCTATACACACACACTTATACACACACACCTACACACTCATCTACATACACACCTACACACACACACACCTATACACACACACCTATACACACACACCTACACACACACCTACACACACACCTACACACACACACACCTACACACATACACACTCATACACACACACCTACATACACACCTACACCTACACACACACACCTTCACACACACAAACACACACACTTACACACACACGCACACTCACACACACACGCACACACACGCACACACACACAAACACACACACACACAGAAAAATACAGTAGATTCTGCTTAATTTCGTTACCTCAGTTATTGAGATTCATATGCAATTAACTGAATTTGCATAATAAATAATAAATAACAAGATACATTATTTACATTATTTACATTTGACGGATATTTGTCCTCATCTTGTTTGTTGTTAACACAACGTTTTGGCTGATATGTCCTCCAGCCTTCATCAGGTGTCTTGGAGAAATTTTGAATGATGATGATGATATATATATATATATATATATATATATATATATATATTGCATATGCACTTTTAATTCTTTTCCTTTTTCATTTCCTCCCAATACATTCATAACAACAAGGTCTGATAGACGCACAATGTAATAACATGACTTTGATGCAAGTCTGAGGAAGTGCCTTGCCAATGCTCAAAACCACATACATCACATAATTTTTCTTTTAGAATTTTCGCATAAACTGGCTTTGCAAATGAAGATGGTACAGAAAGATGTGTAACTTATAATTAAAGATATGTTAAATAATTTTCTTTGTCTTCTTTTCATTGGTGTATATATATATATATATATAGTGAGAATTCACAAAAAAACAAAAGACAAAGACGGGTGTGTAAACAACAAACAGATACGTTAGTTCAATGCTCAGGAAGTGAGAAAGTCTTTTACATTTCAAGCTTATGCACTTCGACAGAAAGGAACACAGAAATAAACTGGCAGAGAAAATAGAAAAAGGCTTAGTGGCTAACGATCTATCATGGCGAATATATATATGGGCTTTCTTACAGTTTCTGTTTACTAAATATATGTGCATGAGTATGTGTGTGTGTGTGTGTGTGTGTGTGTGTGTGTGTGTGAGTCTCTTTGTCTTGACATTGTGTGATAGCTGTAAATGAGTGCCACAGTTACACAGCAGTGCCCTTTGTTTCCCATCTTGCATGAAAACATGCCTGGCCATGGGGAAATATTACCGTTACTTGGAAACAGGAAGGACATCCAGCTGTAGAAAATCTGCCTCAACAAATTTCATCCAATCTATGCAAGCATGGAAAAGTGGACGTTAAAATGATGACAAAGTGATGATGAATGCCTAAGTGTACTTACAGCCACAAGAATGGTAAGGGTTATAGTTTCATGTTTTTCCTTCGTATTTTTTTTTTTTGTTATCACCATCCTTATCGACAAAACAAAACAAAAAACATCAACCCTTGTAAACAGATCTATAAAAGACCCTAATCCTTGGAACTGCTGAGTCATCATGGCAATCAACAATGGGATCAATGACCTGTTCCAATAACATTCTTCCTTTTTTGTCCATTGTCAATAGTATTTTTCTGAGTAGTCCCTTATCTTAGATTATACACCATACAAAGGCAGTGAGCTGGCAGAACCATTAGTATTCCTGACAAAATGCTCTGTAGCATGTCTTCTGGTTTTATATTCTGAACTCAAATTCCAACAAGGTCAGTTTTGCTTTTTATCCTTTCGAGGCCAATAAAATAAGTGCCAGTTGAGCACTAGGATGGATGTAATTAAGTAGTGTCTTCCTCCAAGACTTCCTTCCTCATGCCTAAAGCAGAAAGAAAATATTACACACCATATCGATATGAGCTTTGATCCAATCAGTGCAAGTGGACCAACCAAATGCAAGCATGGAAAAGTGCATGTTATGGTGGTGGTGGTGGTGGTGATGATGTTGAGGATGAGCTAGGTGACACAACAGGGTTGTGTATGGAGAATGTCAGGGAGAAACATGGAGAGAGGTAAGAAAATTATGCGATAAGAGAATAAAAAATACAAATTTGATGCTGCTTTACTCAATGAGCATCCGATAACTGTTTGAAAGATTCTGTGAAAGTGAAAAAAAAATTGTTTTTATTGTAATTTGATACAATTATTGTGTAAAATATATGAAAAGGTCAACTTGAGTTTACAATAGCATCAACTACAATAAAAGGAATGACAACAACAATAACTGCAATAATAGGAAGGAGAATAACATCAAAAATAATGGCAGCAATAACAACAACAACAATGAAAGGAAAGCAAGTGCAACAGAAAGAATAAGGAAAAAGTAACAAGGAGAAGATTAAAGATTTGAATTGAATAAAGAGTGAATAGTGATATGGGTAGGGAGACAGTGGGGAGAGAGAGAAGTGGAGGGGAAAGGGTAGAAGGAGGAGGAGGAGGAAAAGAAGGGAAGGAGGAGGAGGAGAAGGAGAAGAAGAAGAAGAAGAAGAAGAAGAAGAAGGAGAAGAAGAAGAAGAATGAGGAGGAGGAGACAACAACAACTAGTAACAATTACTATAAAACCAAAGAGAAAGGAGCTAAAAAGTGAAGAAAAGTATTAATAGGAGGAAGAAATTGGAGGGATTGCATACACACGCACACGCACACGCTATCCCCCTCATCATCATCATCACCATCATCCTCTTCATTTAATGTCTATGTTTCATGCTAGCATGGCTTGGATGACTTGAAAGGATCCAATGTACCCAAAGTCTGCATTGTGCTCCAGTGTCTGCTTTGGCATGGTTTCTACAGCTGGACGCCTTTCCTAATGCCAACCAGATTACAGCATGAATAGGGTACCTTTATTTTTTTTGTGTGTGGTGGGGTGCCACCTGCAGTATTGAGGCTGCCATGCAGCTTGCAAGACTACAACCCTAAGGGAGCAACTTTATGCTAGGAGATGAGGGGTAAAAGTACTAGACATACGTTATTGTACATAACAAATTTTTATTCAGCTCAACAGCTAATTGCAGCATCAGTGACTTTGCAACTACTGTTTTTCTACATCAGTAACGATAGATTTTATCTTAGCATGCAGTTGCCAGTTGATTTTTACTACTGATGAAGCCCAAAGAGGTAGAAATGCACATCTAGCAATACTACTGGACAATTTTCATCTGCTACAAACATACATACATATATATATTTTTTAACACTATGTCTATAAGAGATATTATTTCAGGATGAATATTGCAGAAATTTCGTTTCCCATGACCTATCTGCATTTAGTATAATAATCGCATTGCTATTTTAAACTAACACTACTTCTGTTGCACATAACAAATATTATGAGTGTGCATGTATATATATATCTTCTTCTTGGCATCATTTTGCCAACAAAGATTAGGAAGGCTGTTGTCCACGTCATCTGCACACTCGTTCATGGCTGATAAGGCCGATGTAGGATCAACATATCCGATTGCAATGATGACAGGGGTATGGTTGTTCAGGGTCTGATGATGCAGCTGCGTTGTTTTTCGCCTCTAATGTTTGTCTTCAAGAGAGGCACTGTGAGAGATCTCAAAGGAGGAAACAACATCACTGATGGTATGGTGCCAAGCGACGCGGTCAGCTGTTAGAGTGAACCACTCATGATAATCAATGTCACAAACGCAAAGGGACAGCTTCAGGCAGTCCTTGTAATGCTTCCTTGGTGCTCCCCTCTTGCGGTGGTCAGCGGTGAGCTCACCATACATGATGATCTTGGGTAGGTAGTGGTCTTTCATCCTATCAACATGCCCAGCTCAGCACAGTCATGTCTCAAGTAAAATGGCTTCCAGGCTGGTGACCTTTGCTCACTCAAAGACCTCAGCGTTGATGATGTAGTTGCTCCAGTAAATGTTGAGGATGGTACTGAGGCAGCATTGAGGAAAATGTTCAAGGAGCCTGAGATGACAGTTGTAGAAGACCCAGGACTCAGAGCCATATAGGAGCATTGTGAGAACGATGGCACTGAAGATGCTGACTTTTGTGCTGATCTTAAGATGCTTGTTGTTCCACACACACTTGTACAGTCTTCCAAATGCTTTGCAAGTGTGTTATCAATTTCTTTGTTGATACTCACATCTGATGAAATGGTACATCCAAGATAAGTGAACTGCTCTACCGACTTCAGTTCTGTTTCGGCATATATGTTATATATATTATATTTTGGTATATATATTATATATATACACATGGAGGCGCAATGACCCAGTGGTTAGGGCAGCGGACTCACGATCGTAGGATCACGGTTTTGATTCCCAGACCGGGCGTTGTGAGTGTTTATTGAGCAAAAACACCTAAAGCTCCACGAGGCTCCGGCAGGGGGTGGTGGCGATCCCTGCTGTACTCTTTTACCAAAACTTTCTCTCACTCTTTCTTCTGTTAGCCTGCTCGCTTAGCCAGCGGGGTGGTGTCATTTGAAGGCTAAAACAATGCAAAGCGCATTGTGACCAGCGATGTGTAACAACATCTGATAGTCTGATCGAAAGAAGAAAGAAGACGAAAGAATTATATATACACATGCACATGTGTATATGTCTAACAATACAAATATATGAGTATACATAACTGTGTGTATATGCATGTGTGTGTCTGTGTGTACACCTGGATCTCTCATCCATTATTTCCTTGTCAAGTTTATATTTGTTGTCCGCCCATCCTCTTTGATACCCCTTCTCTCTCTATGTCTCACTTTCCTGTTACTCATGCTTTTATTAATCATCTTTCCATCACTCATCTACTTTCTACTCACACTCTCTTCTATTTACTGTATTATTCTGAAAGTGTGATTTAATGATGGTAAGTACCCCCAATACATCCTATCATGACCCCCTTCTGTACGACCCTCTTCTTCAAGCCAGTTATTGACTTCCATCATTCACACACGTCATTGTCCACCTCTATTATGATCCCTCATTCTGTTCCTCTTTACTACTTTCTTACCCCAATTACTCAACAATGGCATAATGGTTAAGAGTGCGGGCTACTAACCCCACGATTCCAAGTTTGATTCCAGGCAGTGACCTGGATAATGATAATAATAATAATAATAATAATAATAATAATAATAATAATAATAATAATAATAATAATAATAATAATAATAATAATAATAATAATAATAATAATAATGATAATAATAATATCGAAAAATACCTTAGGAATGAGAACCCAAGGTTCAAAATTTCCCCCAAGATACCTGATGAAGGCTGGAGGGTATATCAGCCAAAATGTTGTGTTAACAATAAACAAGACAAGGACAAATATCCGTCAAATGTAAATAATGTACATAATGTACCCAGTTACTCTGTTTCTACCATCAAACTTCAGTCACATATCTTTGTTCTTCTATCACTGCTCCCCTTCCTATCCCCACCTCTCTCTCTCTCTTCTATTCATCTCTCTAACATGTTGCCTTGTATGAACCAACACATCATAAAAGAGTAAGGATTCCTTATTCTTACAGAAAAGAAGGGAAGATCACTGGCACCATTAGCATGATAAAATGTACCCAGAAAATTCACTTAAGTGGTTGCTGAATGAGCGGGGACATTTTGGAGTCCAGAGGATCCTTTAATCTTGTCAAGGACATGACAATCTGTCTCCCTAGTTCTGGTGCCATAATAAAATGCACCCAGTACACTCTGCAGATTGGCTGGCATTAGGAAGAACATCCAACATAGAAACTAAGCTCAAAATGAAATGAACAAGTAAAATATGATCCTCTTACTCATCAAGGAGGAAGGTTTACTCGGAATAAGAACTGACTGTGCCATAATGACTCATCTGATTCATGACAGCACAGAAAGCAGATATAAAATGATGATATTGATACACACACATACACTTGCATGGAACTACATCTTAGCCACTATTGTTTTAGGGTCTCAGCTATGGGTTATAGACTTGCCTCTGGAAGGTCACTTGCAGACACCCCAATGGACCAAGGGTAGATAAGGTCCTTCAAATCTTTAGCTGCTCATCTGAAACAAAGTGATCCATATAAATCCTGCACTCTCATGACTACTGGGCTCGTAATACTTGTTGCACTGGACCGGTACAAGTTTGAAGGAGAAAAGAGAGGGAATTTCTCATCACAAACCATGACCACAATAAAAGTATTCATTGGCAGAAACGTTAACACACCGGGCGAAATGCTTAGCAGTATTTCATCTGCCGCTACGTTCTGAGTTCAAATTCCAGCGAGGTTGACTTTGCCTTTCATCCTTTCGGGGTTGATTAAATAAGTACCAGTTATGCAGTGGGGTCGATATAATCGACTTAATCCGTTTGTCTGTCCTTGTTTGTCCCCTCTGTGTGTAGCCCCTTGTGGGCAGTAAAGAATAGGTTGCTCCGCAAACCAAGACACCAGCATCAACACCATCACACTTTCTTCAGAAGATCAACAGAAATAGGAAAAGAAGTGATAGGGACATGTAGAGTGTGCTGCTGGAAGCCTTCAGCTTTGACTCTGCAAACAAGCAGTCAAACGGTGATGGTCATTTCCTATAGGCCTGGAGAACACTGAACACTGTGCAGCTTTGACTTGCAGAACTTGCATTCATCAATACAACAAGAGTCCACCACTACACACACACACTCACACACACACACGGCATATATAGTTTAAGTCAGCCAACTTTGTTTATCTTTTCTTATCTTGGCTTAGAGCCAGGTTCCTATGAAAGAATCTCAGCAGACAAAATTCTCTGACAGGAAACCTGAGGTATCAGTGATGAAAGATTGACCATAACTGGCATATTAAATATTTATGCACCATTCCAATCAAGGAAATGTGTACTCTTTCCTAACTTCATTACCACTAACATAATGTGTGTGTGTGTGTGTGTGTGTGTGTGTGTGTGTATTCAAGGGGACTAAATTTGTTTTAAGCATATTATTAATATGCTTGCTATTCACCTCATTAAACATGTTTTTTCATAAAAATGAACTGCCACACATATATGTATATTTATGCATATGTATGTATGAATATGCATATATATATGTATATATATATATAGTGAGAATTTACAAAAAAAAGCAAAAGATGAAGACTGGTGTGTAAACAACAAACAGGTGTATTAGTTTAATGCTCAGGAAGTGAGAAAGTCTTACGTTTCGAGCCTACGCTCTTCGACAGAAAGGAACACAGAAATAAACAGGGAGAGAAAATAGAAAAAGGTTTAGTGGCTAGTAATCTATGATGGTGAATACATATATATATATATATATATATATATATATATATATATATATATCATCATCATCATCATCATCATTTAACGTCCATTTTACATGCTGGCATGGGTTGGATGGTTCAATAGGGTTTGGGGAAGCCAGGAGGCTATACCAGGCCCCAATCTGATCTAGCAGTGCTTCTACAGCTGGATGCCCTTCCTAACACCAACCACTCCGAGAATGTAATAGGTGCTTTTTATGTGCCACCGGCACAGGGGCCAAAGAAGCTGACATTGATCACGATTGGATGGTGCTTTTTATGTGCCACCAGCACGATGTTTATCAATTCATTTTGCAAGATTCTTGATGTGAATGGCGTGTTTGAAACATATTGTTGTATTTTGGGATGGTCATTTTATTTATAATTTTTTTTTTGCCAAATAAACACATGCACTATATATACATTTTTTTCTTCACTCATTTATTAGTGTTGTTATTTATTTTATATCCATTGTCAGGAAATCTTTCATCACACATCTGTGACCTCTTCAGCGACATTTTTCTTTCCGTGTGTGTTCTTGCTCCACTTACTCCATAGAAGAACAGAATGGAGTGAGTGGAGCAAGAACACACACGAAATGAAAAGTGCCGCAAAGGAGGTCACAGATGTGTGATGGGGAATTTCCGGACAATGGACATAAAATAAATAACAACAGTTATATGAGTGAGGAAAATATATATATATATAATATATATATATATATATATATATTATATATATATATATATATATATATATAATCATCATCATCATCATCATCATTTAACGTCCATTTTACATGCTGGCATGGGTTGGATGGTTCAATAGGGTTTGGGGAAGCCAGGAGGCTATACCAGGCCCCAATCTGATCTAGCAGTGCTTCTACAGCTGGATGCTCTTCCTAACACCAACCACTCCGAGAGTGTAATAGGTGCTTTTTATGTGCCACCGGCACAGTGGCCAAAGAAGCTGACATTGACCACGATTGGATGGTGCTTTTTATGTGCCACCAGCACGATGTTTATCAATTCATTTTGCAAGATTCTTGATGTGAAATGGCGTGTTTGAAACATATTGTTGTATTTTGGGATGGTCATTTTATTTATAATTTTTTTTTTTGCCAAATAAACACATGCACTATATATACATTTTTTTCTTCACTCATTTATTAGTGTTGTTATTTATTTTATATCCATTGTCAGGAAATCTTTCATCACACATCTGTGACCTCTTCAGCGACATTTTTCGTTTCCGTGTGTGTTCTTGCTCCACTTACTCCATAGAAGAACAGAATGGAGTGAGTGGAGCAAGAACACACACAGAAATGAAAAGTGCCGCAAAGGAGGTCACAGATGTGTGATGGGGAATTTCCGGACAATGGACATAAAATAAATAACAACAGTTATATGAGTGAGGAAAATATATATATATATAATATATATATATATATATATATATATATATATATATATATATATATATATAGTAGTGTGCTTATTTGGCAAAAAAAAAAAATTATAAAATGACCATCCTGAAATACAGCAATATACATGTATGTATGTGTATATATATATTTTTGTTTTCTTTTTTATATATACATTACCGGCGTACATACACTTTTGGTCTCTTATATGCAAGTACATACATATATATCTAAATTCTGTATGACTCTCTTATTCTTTCTTTCAGCCCCTTCACACTTACTTCGTTCCTTCCACTTTTCTTTTTCTCACTATCCCTCTCTCACATTTTCCCCTTCCCTTCATTTTCACTCTCCCTCCTCTTTTACCTCACTTTGTCCCTTTTCTTTCGTTCTCGTCCCTCCCTAATTCTTGTATCTTTCTACCCCTACCTCTTTCCTCTCCTTTCACATGACCAGTATTCTGCCAAGCCTTACCTTTCTTTCTTGGTTTGACTACCATCCATGCAACATCTATATTCCTTCCCATGCCTGTCATCTCTTATGTCCTTGCCATAAGGCTTCACTTCCACACACGCCAGCTTAATTTAATTCGTCCTTAGTCGAAAGACACCTGTTGTTAATGTCCTGTTGTTTGTATTTGTATTTGTGTACCATTTCTCGTTTTTTTTATCATCCTTGTTTTCATATACTTTCACTTGCTTTCTTCCAAGGAATCTAGTGCTTTTAGCTTAGATTTTCTTGGGACTGGCCAGATTGGAGCAGTGTCGAGTATAACTGGCTGAAACTGCTGAGAAAATCTGGAACTCGATTGAAGACAGAAAACTCTGAATGACCTGTACTTGTTTTTTTCCTGTCCTTTTTTGTATAACTGTTATGTTTTTGTTCCATTTTTTGTTTTCCTTTTATATGTGTGTACATGTGTAGATTTATATGTGTGTGTGTGTGTGTGTGTGTGTGTAAGTGTGTGTGTATAATGATAAAATAAACACGGGTTTGAACGTGGTACCCCTTTAGTACATCTATCACGTTTCAGTATTCGGTAATTAAATGATGTCATGCTATGTAACTTATAAGTGCAGCATGCATAATTATTATTGATGTGGTCTTTATATTATGTTATATCTCTCCTAAAACTGCATTGAGCCCCTTAAGGATCACACCGCAACAGGATTTTAATGTGATTGTTAATAAGCACCACTACCTGAAAGGGAAACGTGCACTAAGCACATCCATTTTCCCTATATGTCAACTGGTATATGCAAATGAGAAAGTATTTAATTAAAATCTCATACACCAGATTTTTAATCAGCAAGGCAGTTATTCACATCAGTGACTGTTTTATTAATTTTTTTTTTACCATGTTAGAGATTAGACATTCTTGTCTGAGCAGGTGGTTGGCTCTAAATACATGCCATTAAAATGGCTCAAAAAAGACCGAAATGTTTCTGGCACTTTTGCTGGCCACTGCCAAGATGAATTTTCTTCCCTTTCTTTGATATTTATTGTTGTAACACAGCAAATCCATAGGAGATGTTATCTCAGTACAAATACTGCAGTAACTTGGCCTATCAACAGAGTGTATGGGGGAATATTTATTTATTTGTTTATCATAAACTTACAGATGTTTCTGATACGCATTATAGGTGCATTCATAGTTACACTCAAATGGTCAATTGACCGATTGAAGAAATTGAATCTCCTTAACAAATACCATCATCCTCAAAGTCTACACAACAAGTGTCAAAATAAACAAAAACAAAAGTAAGAGGAAAGAAGAGAAAAGAAAAGAAAAAGAAAAAATAGAAGAGGAGAAAAAAAAAGAAGAGCAAGACAGAGTAGAACCAAGGAAATGAAAGAAGATGGAAATGAAGCTGGTGAGTATTGTATCTATAAGGAAGTGATCCTTCTCTAGCGACCAGCCAAGGCCATTGTTATCTGTTACCAAGATTGAATAGTATCAACAAAGGGTTTTGAAATTTGATCCTCACCACTTTCTCCAGTAATCAACTTTCGGCTAAATTTTATGATATTCTTTTATTCTTTTACCTGTTTCAGTCATTTGACTGCAGCCATGCTGGAGCACTGCCCTTAGTTGGGAAAGTCAACCCCAAAACTTATTCATTGTAAGCCTAGTACTTATTTTATCGCTGTTTTTTTGCCGAACTGCTAAGTTACGGGGGTGTAAATGCACCAGCATCTGTTGTCAAGCAATGTTGGGGGGACAAACACAGACACACAAATATATATAATATATATAGTCATATATATATATATATATATATATAATATATAATATATATATATATATGTACATGCGTATATATATATATATATATAATATATATTGTACAATATATATATATATATGTACATACATATATATATATATGTACATATATATATATGCATACATATATATATATATATATATTAGAGAGAGAGAGAGAGAGAGATAGAGATAGATAGATAGATAGATAAATAGATAGACAGAGAGATAGATAGATATATACGTACATGTATGTGTGTATATATATATATATATATATATATATATATATCATTGTAGTTCGGGATGGTCATTTTATTTATTATTTTTTATTTTTTGCCAAATAAACACACATACTATATACTCTTTTACTCTTTTTTTTTTTTTACTTGTTTCAGTCATTTGACCGCAGCCATGCTGGTGTACCACCTTTAGTCAAGCAAA